>NC_051212.1:39771710-40371710 GCF_015220715.1 Pygocentrus nattereri | reverse complement strand
TAAAATTCAGCACAGCATATACTAACTAGAGGTATGCATATGGTGAGTGCAGTAGTTATTTATTGCTTAAATGAACACAAATATGCTTATTACATGAGCTTATTTTCCACTAGGTTTTAAGCAACTACACAGAATGACTTCTACAACAGTGCAGTACTCTACATTAGCACACTAATTACGTTTTTGTGAAAACGCATCCTCTGTAGCAAACTATTTTAAAATAATATATTGTAGTAGTAGTAGTAGTAGTAGTAGTAGTAATAATAATAATAATAATAATAATAATAATAATGCAGTTACTTTGTTTTTTACTTTGTCTTAAAATACAAAATAATAAAGTAGCAATGTAGTGCAGTAGTTTGGACACCCTTCTAGTTGTAAAGTCTGAGAACTTTATTAACTGACTATGCAGCTGAGTGAGGGAGGGGGACTCTATAAAAAGATGTCAACTACCCAAAACATTAACAACTGGCAGTTAAGGTGAACAATGGAAGTCAAGGCACAATTTAGAAAAGAAAACTCTGTGTTGTGGCTGGTTTTCTCAAAAGCCAAAACCAGGTTTAACAACCAAAATTCAAAAGGATTGATAAGCTACAGCTACAGCATTCAAAGGTAATGGACATTTGTTTACAAACTGGGGTTAACTCTAGTTCTCTCTTCAAAGAACTAAGACAATAAGTAATGTTTATGTCTTTAAAAGGACACAGCTGTGTGTTTTCCCAGACTCTCTCTTTGAGCTAGCTTTTAGTGATCTAAATTTCATGAACGTTCAGGAAACCTATTTCCGACATTATGGAACTCTTGCCACTTCCACATCTAAACTAAACTAGTAACAATCTGTCTCAATTCTTACCAGACACCCATCAACCATTAAGCTGCAAAGAACTTCAACACTTAATCTCCTGTATTAGATCCATATATGCCAACCTATTGATTATTCCATGCTCAGTTTACCATTTATGCCAATTAAAAAACCAGACAGTTTTTCATAAACAATATGTACTGGTGTATGAGTTATCACTTCTTGCCGTTGGTCAGGTATTCCTTCTCCCTTTTTATCTACATATGAGACAAAGCTGTGTTTGTGGTAGAGGAGTAAAATGGGTGAAATTACTATTATTGCTACTTGCTGCTCATTTTTCAGTACATGAGATTGACCCGTGTGTATGTGAAAGGCAAAGAAATATGATAGTGAAAGACCTGCAGGAAGGTGATGCAGATGCAGATACATCAGCTCATTACAAATGTCAATGTCTAAAGTTTGCAAAACAACTTGCAGATATGCCAAAGGCATTTTGGAAACGAGTCTCATGGACCAATTAAATAAAAATGAACTCACTGGCCACAATCATCAAAGGTAATGTAAGGTTTCTAGCCAACTTTTGCCTTCAAAATACTGTAATAACAATAAAAGATCAAAAAAGATGTGTTCATACTGTTGTTTTAATTTGAACAGGCACTCTGACACGAAAAACAATATATATGTTATGTACATTATATAACAGCACATACTTAGACATTCCAGGTGCTATGTTTTTACTTCTCTCTGTAGAGCTCTCATGAATCAATAAAAAAAATCTGCATTAAAATGATGTGGCGAACACCACCATCTGAGTGATCCAAAATCACGTCTGTTTAGGAGAACTCTCCACATTCCTGAACTAAAAGCTTTGGCTTCACAAAGTCTGAGGCAGAAGCTTTAAAACAGGATTAGGCTGCCAAGAAGTTCTACAACTTAAAAGGACGTTATCTTGGGAATATGGCCAAAGGAGGCTTGCAGCCCCCCAGACCATAAATTCCTGCCTAATTTTGTGAATTACCAGAAATCAAGAATTACCAGAAATCTATAGACTGCACCAATACAGAATCGAAACCACTCAATGGGATTCATTTCAAGAAGTCTAGAGATACTAAGAGCGAGGTTGTTATGAGAATCTATAACAAAGTTAGCCTTTTTAGATTTTATTGACAGTTCAGATATGGAGCCACAACACCCCCAAGTGGTGAGAATGAGGCACACCACACCACCACCTTCTGCTTATAAAGAATCCAAGTGACTTGGGCGTTGTCTGCTTGAGTATCAACAATTATATAATCTGTAAGCAATACTACTTGCTTATTAATATTGTTATGTGTACTACCTAAATAGTACCTGTATCTCTTTCTACTATTAAGTGCTAGAAATACATAGTGTCTAACTTTAATATCACCAATATGTATCCTGAATGTGGTTTTCTTTTCTCTATTTCCTTTGTTCCTTTTCTTTCATTAGCAATTTTATTTCTTCAGGCATTGGGTCATATTCAGATATAATATGCAAGAATTACCTGTGTTCTTGTATCGTGTTGTGTATCAGGTAACGAGGGTTAAACTCTCTCATGAATATACCTGAGTATTCTAGTTGTTCATTCCTTGATTTTGACAGTTAAATCAATTTGATGATATAAGAATATTCATTTTATTGTTTAAAACTAACAGGAACAAAGAAGGCAGTGATTCTGGGGAAGGCGTTCCTAAAATTATGCACAACCAATCAAAGTTGGAAACAATGAATAGCTAATTAAGCATTAGGTTAGGAAAACATATCAGCACTCTGGCTCAACCTCCGAAGGGTAGGGCCCACAGCCAAACAAAACTGGAGTTCATGGAACTTTTAGCCAGTTGGAGTCTGCATTCTCAACCAGAAGATAGCTCAATTTCTAAGTTTGTACCAGCCTTAAGACAGGTCAAAATTATTAGCAAGGAGGCTCCAAGATCAGATGCGAAACCTTTGTTGTTCTTGTAACTTGTCTGTTTGTCTACAGACCTTAAGTTTAAAACTATCCTCAGAGAAGGAAGGCAGATGTTTCATGTCTGCTAAAGAGAGGTAGTTAGTTAAATTAGTGTCACCAGCCTCAGAACCTGGATTGCAATTGGAACCTTGCCCGCAGAGCGGGAGCAGTTTGGATGCCACGGATGCCTGGCATCACACCCAGAGCCACACACTAATCTGTGAGCAGAATAACCATTGGAAGGCTGCCCCAAGCTCCACCCCCAGAGGGCCACGAGATGCCTCCGCCAAATCACTGATGGAAAGGTGCGTGTCCGTCACGACCGGAGAGGAGATGAATCAACGCATGAGCTCCAGCTTTTGATCAAGCCGGCCTAGAGATGGCCCCTCTGGAATTCAGCCCCGACTCCCACGTAAGCTGGTTCCATCGATCTGATGCCAATTCATTCAATGAGAGAACTTTTAATAGGTACATCTATCCATATAGTTACTCCTGTCCATATTTAGGTTAATTCTCTATTCTCTAGAGACTCTTTCAAGTCTAAGTTTCCCCCGGCTTCCCGAGAGCCACGCTGCCTCATATCCTTTTAACTGTGAATAACTCTACGCAAGCTATGTTGTCCTTTTATCCTTTTTGTTGTGTTTGTTTTATTTTCTCTTGTCTATCATTGAATGTAATCCAAAGTAGTTTGATATTTAGCCAATAAACTCCCTTTTATTGAAGCATGCTTGGCATGAGCATTTCTCTCTCTTTCCCTGGTCTGTAGACTTCGAATAAATCCAGGTTACCCCACAAACTCATTTAAGGTTCTAGCAATGATAACATTAAAATTGCATAAACCATTACAATG
Organism: Pygocentrus nattereri; assembly: GCF_015220715.1. Lineage (NCBI taxonomy): Eukaryota > Metazoa > Chordata > Actinopteri > Characiformes > Serrasalmidae > Pygocentrus > Pygocentrus nattereri. Next base: position 40,368,089 of record NC_051212.1, on the reverse strand, counting down.
ATCGGAAAATGCAATATTTACCTTTCAATTCAAGTTTATTTTTTATTTATTTATTTGTATAGCGCTTTTTACAATGATGTTGTCACAAAGCAGCTTTACAGAAGTTTGAAAACATACAGTTATAACATATATCCCCCAGTGAGCAAGCCAGAGGTGATGGTGGCAAGGAAATACTCCCTCAGTCTGGAGGAAGAAACCTTGGGAGGAACCAAGACTCACAAGGGGAGACCCATCCTCCTCTGGTCAAACAGTATTTACAATTTTGTTTCCTGTAGAGCCAGGGTCCAGAGCTCTGATCCAATACACCTGGTTCTACCATTCAGAAGTTCCTGAAAGCTTTTATTACCTGTATCAGGTGTCTTAGATTAAGGTTGGAGCTAAACTTTGGAAGGTGGTAGGCCCCTGATGTACTACTTTTATTCCAAATACTATTTTACCGGTGTATTCAAGCTTTTGCATATGACTACATGTTTTGTTTTTGACAGACTAGGAAGGAATCCACAAAGACTTGGACCCTTGTTACCCATCTGGTGTCCTCTGCCAGCAGTACCACAGCTCTTCCAAATGCAGAATTCCTCTCATGCCACTTGTAAGCATCCTAACAAGCGAAGCGCTCACAGTCTCACAAAAAAAAGGTCTGCCACTTTGCCTGATGTGGTGCATTTGTGAAAGCTTTTATCCACTCTTTCTATTCAGCTTTTTTGTTTATGGAACACCAGTGATGATGACACTCTAGGGGCCATTAGGCAGAGCCATGGTTCTCATCTACCCATCGACCCATTAGGCACAGAGCGGAGATGAAAACTACACAGACTGCAGCCCTGTTTTAATGAGCACCTCTCCCATTTCTGAAAGACTAACTCCTGGAATGAAGAGTTTCAACCTTGCACTATTAGCCAAATTGTAGACATCTGATGACTTTAAACTATCTGTTATCTGTTTTATGAGGGCAAGGACAAAAACTGTTGCCATTCAGCAACTTTAAATGAAGAGGGGAACAGTGCTTGGAGAGAAAACCGTCTTTCATACTAAATAGTAAAATAACGTCAGGCTATTTAGCTATTCTATCCACACACATCTTCACCTGAGTCTGCTAATTAGATATTTTGCTTGGCTCAAGCTTGAAGTCATTACCTATTAATGCTCGGTTGAAATAAACACTTGTAGGTCAAGGGCCTGTCTAGACATGACTTAAAAACATCTATAATAGGCCATTATGAACTATCTAGATTTGCTTACCAGTGTAACAATTTGCTCGTGTAAACAATGACACCAGCATTCTTCATTAAAACAGATGACACTGGCCGAAGCTAGTAAGCCTAGACATGTTAATTTCCCCTAAGATCACAGATTTCATTAGTAAATTTCCAGGATGCCCACGTCTCTGTTGAGACCATCTTCCAATGCCTTCCATGTTGGGTGTTGTAGCATGATGACCAAATCATCCACGTAGCCGTGTATCCGGCAGGTCATGAATATAGATGTTGAACAACATTGGTGAAAGGACGGAGCCTTGCTGAACTCCGTTCTTCAGGCATCGGAGCCTGCTGGTCTGGCCATCGCTGGTATGTACAATGAACAGAATTACCAATGCAGTCATGCCGGCAGTGTCCTGTAAACACTGACGAAAGACTTTAGGATAAACTGTGCAGCAAAAGATGAACTACCATCTCTGACTTTACAAGGTGGATCAACAAGTTAGGTGTGTCTAATAGAGTGGACAGGAGTGGATACAGTGTTTGAAAACCCCAGCAGCACTGCTGCATCTGTTCCACCCATACAGGCCAACACACACCAACATGCCATCTCCACGTCAGTGTCACTAAATGATGAACCACCCAAATAATTCCTGCTCTGTGGTGGTCCCAAACAGGGTGAAAGATGGCTAACAAAGTATGCAGAGTAACAGATTAGTAATTGTAGAACTACAAAGTGCACCTATATTGTAAGTAGGAGTGATAAACTGTAGTGCAGAAACAAGGAGATCATTTAATGAAATAGCTGGTTGGTGTACATATCATGTCCCAGTGCAGTCTAATCTAAACTATCTGTTGTGCCTTTTGCTGAGCTTAACAAATATCTCCTTCTCTCTAGTTGGAGTGTTTGCCTGCCCTCCAGAACAGGCTGACCACCATGAAGCCATCTGCATGTGCCACTGATCCATAATTGCGCCAGAAAACCTCACCTGCCTGTGACGCTCACCCTCCAGACACAAATGAAAGCCTTCAGCCTTTGATGCGATTCAGCCTTTGTCTCAGCTGGAGGTCATGGAGACATTAATGGAAGGAACTGTATAAAATCATGGATTTAAATCCAAGTGTTCTAAGCTATTCTCTTATTTTAAGCATTGTATTGTATTTGTATACTTACATTTTGTTTCTTTTTTCATTATGATCACTCACATATTTTTTTCATCTTACTCCCTTATTGCTATTGCAGTGTTACTGGCCCAATAGTTTTTATTTTTTACCCCTAACCCATGTTTTGAAGTGTCACCTTGCTTCTTGGAATACGGTTACAAGGGGTAGTTGTTGAAATCTTCTCCTATAAAATGGGACAACCCTCAAATATAAAAGAACATTGTTTAATTAATAGGCTACTAGTGGTGCTCTGTGGGTGACCCTGCCAGCTTGCAGTTATAGCAGAGGAGCGGTAAAGTTCAGCAACCTTGCTGTTGATCTTTAGTTAGATTTAGGGAAACACAGGCCTTCAAAGGAGGGCTGCAACAGTTATTTATAATTGCTCACCCCAGGCTATTCGCTTGCTTCTTGTTCGAATTTTCCCATTCCATCCTAAATGGTTTAAGATGGAACTGGAAATTTAGTTAGCTACCTGCCAAGTCATCAGCATACTACTAGTGATTTTTATGCACTTTATGAAGAAAAGGACAATAATATATTAAAACATTAAACCAAGATAATACAATGGTTATTGTAATTTTTAACAGAGAAAATACTTTTTTGTTGTGGGTTCCTTTGGTCACTTTTGCAGACATTTTGCTGTTTTTAAAGTAGCCCTAACACTTCACTCTACCTCTCTATCTCAACAAAAATCAGGACACCCCAATCCTAGGAGTGAACACAAAACAGAAGGGTAAAAAGTAAGTGGTAGGGGCAAGGGGTGAAATGGGATTGGGCCACTGTTTTGCCATTTGTCGTTAGCCAGAGAAGGATGGATTCTCCTTTCCAGTCTTAGTTTCTCTAATGTTTTTTCTGTTGTCAGGAACTTTCTGCTTTGCAATATTGTACTTGGATGTAGACATGGAACCAGATGCCTGTGGTAAAATAACACTGTACAAATACATTTCAACTCACATTTGACCTAATTAATATCATTCTGTATAAAAGAGTCTGACCAACAGCTTTCGTACCTTTAATGTAAAAAAGCAGCTATTTTGGCCACAGAATCTATCTGTCTTTTCTCTGTCATTACTGTGATGCGAGATATTTGGTTTGCCAAAAAACCCTTGCCAAAATAATTTTAAATCATCAAAAATTAGAGCAAGTCAAATGGTTTTAGTTGAGGGAGTTAAAGTTATTGATTGTAACTTTTTAAAAATGAGATTCATTTAAAAGTTCATAAACACAAAAGCAGATTTTGCATTATAACAAGGGCTGACATAAATTAAAATAATTAAAAGTAATTAATTATATTTCTTTTTTTGTAACTAATCAAGATTAACTACATTTATTTTCTCAATTTTGACCCAAAAGAAAGATTATTTCTATTCAAAAGTAGTGCAATTTTTGTAGCTACATAAGTTAAGCCTCATTGGAATGTTTTTATTACTTTCAGTAATCCAATAACATTATTTTCATTTTGTGTAAAACCACATAAAAGGAGTGAACATAAACAATTTTTATAACTAATGTACAGTGAGAGCACATTAACTTTTCCTTTTACTGTTGCTTTTGTTAGTTTCTCTCCTGCAATCACTGTCTAGCGCAGACTGCTAAATGACTGCATCAGGGGTGTGTGGACAGCTGCACAGCATTGCAGTTTCTAGATTTAACTTTAGTTTTATAAAGACAGCCATAATGTCATAGCAGTCATAGCAACAGTGAGCAACCAGTCAATCAGATATGAGCAACTGTCAGGTTAATTGTTTTGTTTTTTTGAATGCAAGAAATTTATGGAATCTTAATATAGGCTAATTTTATTGGCCAACCAATATACTGGTTGGACCGTTCTGTAATGCAACTTGCACATTCTAAGTCTTAGTTGCTCCCAGTGTTTCCTCCTGGTTTTAGGCCACTGTCTCCCTCAGTTTGTTCATTAGTGGGCTGGATTGTTGTAAATTTCTGTTGTGAAAAGCGCTATACATAAAGAACCAAATTGATTGGAATTAATCTATGCAGTACTGTGGCTATTCATGCCTGGTATTTCACAATCCCTAGGTCCAGTACTATATAACATCAATAAGCCTCAATGTTTCATTGTTTAATACAAAGACAATTAAAATATTTGAACTTGTACTTGAAATAAGCTTCCAAATGCTGTTACATTTCTGACTCTGACCCTTAAAGACATACATGTTTGTACCTGTGAAGACGCTGGTGCTGATGACTCTGCTCTCCTGACTTCCCTGCACAGCATTCAGCTTGATTTCATATTCTGTTGCAGGATGGAGGCTGGTCAGTGTGAAGTTAGCTGCCTCCTTGTCAATCACAACACTGTCCACTCGACCTGTAACACGAGACAAAAGACTGTTAATTGTCGCAATGACTTTGTCGTTTGAACCTGTATTTACATTGAAATACACCTGGACTGAAAATGACAGTACCTCTAGCAGACTGGTAAGACATTTTGTAGTAATCAAAGGGAGCAAGCGGCTGAACCCATGATATGGTCACTGAGTCTTCTGTGACATATGACACAGTCATCTCTCTGGGAGGATCCATTCCTACAGTGTAGAGAGTTAAATCAACACTGATCAAAATTAAAGATTGCAGATTTGCCAAAACATATGATAAAAAAGATCCACTGTTTGGGGCTTATTTGTGAGAATACATGTTGAACAGTTTCTGTATTTATTGGATCTATTTGCCAAAGCGCACACTGAACAGCTCCCCTCTTGACTGGACTTATTTGCCAAATATTCATGGAAACCTGACAAAGGCAACACATCAGGTCAGGGAAGCTTCTCTCTGGTTTCTACCTGTAACTTCATCAAAGGACTGATGTCAAAGAATAACTTTGGCCACTAGCCTCTTTCCGCAAATGTAGTTTGTTTCTTTAGGTTTGCATTCAGGCTACAAAGCTGATGTCACCAACAAGTAATGGAAGCTTATACTCCAGCAATTAGCAAATTGCATTTCTGTATCACACACTTCCCTCAAACCGTGTTGAGTTGTTAAACAACCTCACATAGACTTGCTTATCTGGTTTCTGACACGTATGTGAGACACTGTGCTCTACAAAAAGAGCAAGTTCACAAATAGCTCATAGTCTACAATTAGGGTAAGGGAAAACTGTGTAAATGGTATACATTTTACACCAAACTATTGCTTTAATGATTTGAACATCTCATCTAATTTCCAGCTGCATCCATGTGAGCGGTCCATGCAACCACATGCTGGTCACACCAGCTCTACAAAAGCATTTGCATTACAATCGTGTGGTGTTTTTCAGCAGGGAACCTTTCGTGATTTGTTTACTCATCTCAAGAGCTCTTACTGTTGGCAATGGTACCGGGGAATCATTTTACAAACAATTATGAAATCTGCGCTATTCTAAAGAGCAAAAGAGAAATAAACATATTGACTTGTTGCCTTACTGAAGAGTGGCACAATTAAAATGGGCATAAAACCATCCACACCCATCCGTATTCATTAGATTAATGCATTCAATTTACAAACTGGGACAGCAATTCATAAAGCAGTCACTGGGCCTCATTTAAAAGCTTCCAGAGTAGAAAATGCTCCCAAGTAAATGAGTTGTGATTATTCATGTATGCATATTTTAAATCATTATCCATTCAGCAGAGCTGTCAGTAAAGGCAGCAGAATGCATCCTCCGTATTCAAATGCTGTTTATGGACCAAAGTGATGGGGAGAGGAGAACAATGTATTTGACAGGTTCTAAATACACTGCGCTTGTGTGTCTTTAACTTCTAAACATCAGTTTTATTTGCCACATCTGCATAATGTAATACAGAAACAATGAATGGTGAAAACAAAGGGAAAAAGCTCAGTAAATCACAGTTCTAAAAACAGACAAACCCATTTACTGGCTTATTAGAGTTCAGGATCACAGCGAAAAAAAACAAACATTGCCTCATGCCTAAGTGACATGTCGGTCAAAGACCACATCACCTGGAGATGTGCAAATCAGCAAAATCATCCATGACAGCATCAAAAAATTCATCATACTGGACTAATGGAGTGTTGCTGCACAGGGGGACAGAGGATCAGTTTTGGAACTCCAGCAGCAGCTTGCTGATGGAGAAGCGGAACACTTTCCCGATGCATCCACATTCAGACAGAGGTAATTAAAAGAGGATTACACACTGCAGAATTAATTAAGACACAAAAGAGTGAAAAAAATAAGCACTGCAGCTGTGTGGAAGAATCCTACTGAGAAAAAGTGTCGGGATACGGCAGTCTTCAGTGCAGCAGTAAATAAATAAATAAATAAATAAAGTCTGCTACCATAAGTTGTTCTGTGAAAAATCTCTGAGACACAATAAATTCCACTTAACAATAAACCAGTCTACAGTCTTTATTTTTCAGTTTTTGCCAATGTGAAATGTAATGCAGGAAACTGATGGGAATGATAGAATACAAATATTCCTGGTTGGTAATCAATAAACTAAACATTGGCTGCCTACAGACCCCTCCTAATAAGGATATATAGGGAAGCAGACTATGGACTGTATGCAGTATTCCCTCTAACGAGGTAAGAGTTTCTGGTTCCACAGAAGGCAGTTGTGCCAGATGACAGTTTAAGTTATAGCTGAGGTTGCCTCTTGTACATATATGGAGGGTTGTGTCAGATGCCCTATGGAGAGTTGCACAAGAGGGCCCTGTAAGGAGAGAACAATCTGGTAAGAGTCAGAGTCAGATCAGGGTGGATTTAAAAAAAAGACATATGCATTTGGCTTTAAAGGCTAATAAAAAGGGGCAAGGACATGTTGGGGACTAAAAAAGGTATGAAATTGTGTAACTGGGGTGGGGAGATCACCTCATCACCCCAGAGGGGAATAAAAAAAGGGACTTTTTGAGATGACCTTTGCATTGTGGTTGACCAGGAATCATCTTGCCTTTTGATGCTCAATAAAGCAATGGCCTTTTCCTTCATTCCACATGAACTCAGCGATTGAAGTCTTTTGCATTCTTTTTTTATCCTTGATATTCTTTAATTCTTTTTAAAGATATCAGATTACAGATAGTTATTAGAGTAATAGTATAGATTTTATTAGAGTTAATACTTATCCAGAATCTGGGCAAAAAGAGATAGCTCTTGGTCACAACAAAAAATTGATGTTCAATTTCAGTCACCCTGTTCCTCACCTGTCATTGGTGAGTTTATGAACATGGCAGCTGTTTTGGAGTGAGTGCAGTGCTGGAATGAGAGTATTAAGTAGAGCTGTTTTTACACATCAGTGTCACTGCTAAGTTGAGAGAGGTCCTCCACTCAAAAATGAAAAATGACAAGATGACTAACATCAGTTGCACATTTACAGATGGGCTACAGTCTCAAACCCACCAAAATGGAAATACAAGTTAGGGGTTTAAATAAAGTGGCATGCAACGCACAAAGTACTATCTGCCTTTACCTCAAAGTTAACAACTAACAAAGGTTAGAGTGCTTGATCACTTTGAAAGCTTAGCCATCATGTAATTTCATGTTTCTCAAAGCCCTGCACTACAATCCCCAGCATGCACTGCAATATAATACATAATACATATATATAATACATAATAGTACATAATGTGTACGCTGCTGTTTAGTTCAAGCCCTTAGAAAGGTTTAAAAGATCTACTTCCTGGGGATGTTCTTTTTTTTTTTTTATATTTCAAGTATTGTCATGCTTTGTCAACAGTATTGTACAGTTACTTAGGACATATGTTAAGGTTTACTACAAGTCCCTATATATTTTGCTGTTGATGATTTTTGGAATATTTTGAATAAACAATGGCCAGTTCAGGTTGTAGCAAAATGTTAAATTAAAATAATTAATTTAAATTAAAACAATTAAAATGAATTCAAATATAGGCATTCTAGCCCACTGATCTCTTGAAATTTTTTAATATGGCCTTTTTGCTGGATGATTTTGACACCCCTGATGCAACATATAAGTTCAAGCTTAAAAGTTAAAGTGTATCCAACAATAAAGTATAAACAATAAAAATAAAGTATCCAACAAATAATAAAGTATGCAACAATAAAAATAAAGGCACACACACAGACAGCAATAATTCCACACGTTGAAACACTTTACTGTGGCCAATGTGAACAAGCATATAACAACTGAGGGCAGTGCATTTTTTTAACCTAAAATCTTTGAATGCTGGTGAGATGTTAGCAGTTAAATAATGACTATACATTTTTTGTACAATAAATATACCAATGAACAAACGATTAAGATTTTTTCTCCCACTGTACAAACATTAATTATATTAGCAACTTCTGCTATCTCTGCAAATATGCATGCCACATAATGAGAAAAACTCATATTGCAGTCTTTGAAGAAGTTGAATTTAGCATTTACAATACAGCATAGTGCTGTGTCTTAAGCTCTGAGTCATGACTTCCTTCTGTTATTGTTTTATTCTTGATTTGCAAATAATAAATCCTTTTGATTTTCTTCATAACTCTGGTCGGCAATCACCGGAGAAATAGATTTTGAGACCTTTTGCATAAATTCCTACACTATGGCAAGTGCCAAAGACATATACAAAGGCAAAAGTTTAATGAAGTCGATGAGTTGCCTGCTTGATATAGTCAATTATTAAGTTCTGAAAAATGTGATAAAATAATCATGCAGCAATTACATAACACAGTAAGTGAAACACAGTGTTGGGGAGGGTTTATTTCCACTCAGTGGGGTGGACCAAACTGGTAAAAAATTGCACTTTTGTTTTTTTTTTTATTTGAAAGATCACGTCTGCAACGAAGTGTCAAAATCTTTACAAATTATTTACAGATATATATATATAATGACAATAATGATGATGAAAATTAGAAGTACAGATTGAAAACACAGTTTGCTCCCTTCACTTTTCTGTGCTGGTCAGTGCAGGCACATTGAACGGTTTAACCAACAGCAGATAAAGAGTGAAAAGCTGCATGGTTTCGACGGGGACATTAGACAAGAGATTTAAAATCACTATTCATACCAAGTATCTGGAGGAGGTTTAAGAGACTTCACTGCAGATTTTATACCACTTCAAAAGACAACTATCTGCTTGATTTGCTACATTACAGCAAAAGAAAATAAGCAAAAAGAACACTGTGCTCTGTTGAACACTATGTACACTCTTTTTCCTCAGCTTTTGCCATTTTCAGTTTTGGTTTCCAGCTCAGTGTGTCCTGAATTCTGGTTACAGTTTTGCCCAAGATCTCTCATTTTGGTGCATCAGCAAAATTGCTGGTTAGTATTACTTTTCCCCACCAGGTGGTGCATGCTGACATACCACAAAATTCTAAGACGTTTCAGGCCTTACACCTTGATGGAAAATTATGACATGAATTTTAGTCATTTAAATGGAAATTTAGAATTTTGTCTTTTACATTATATGATATGATTGCACTTAATATGCTCAATTTAGTTAAGTGTATACAACAATAAACAAATGTGTTGTTCATGCTCAGTTCAGGGAATTATTCATGGTCAAATGAAATGAGTAACCTAAACTTAAATGGTTTAAGCCAATCTTAAACCATTTGGGTTTACTGAACTCATCAGGTTTTACAGTGTTCTAAGATTGTGTAAACATCTTCTCATTCACAGTTTCTTCTGAAATAAAGGGGATTAATAGGGATATTGTCTTTCCTTTGCTGAACAGCCTCTACTCTTCCAGGAAGACTTTCTAATAGATGTAGGAACATTTCTGTAAGGATTTGATTCAGACATAGGAGCATTAGTGAGGTCAGGTACAGATGTTGGATGATAGTTCTTGGGCATATAGTGCAAACCGCTTTTGTTTCAAACCTTAATACAAACAATTTGGTGTAAATATTCAATCTCACAATGATTTGGTTCTTTAGGAAATGATTAATCAGGTCACAAAATCTCAAATGTAACAGCAATTCAATTCAAATGGATTATTTTAGTATGACTCAATGATGCAATGATGCATGAAACACACTCATAAAAATAATGTCACTCTCTGTATTTACATAGAACTATAAAAATTGTGGCTCAAAAAATGACATACTTTATTGGAAATAAATGATAAACTGATTCTAACAGATTGCAATATTTTAAAACTAATGCAGTTGAATCAATACTTTCAGATTAATGCATCTGAAATTATGGGCTTTTTTATGTCCCTAAAGCATGTTGTGTATGGAGCTTTCTGAGATAATGATTTAGATTAGCACTGTATTCAGTGAGTTAAATGACTTAAATGATTGTTAAGCTGTGGTGTGGATGAGCTTTGGTCATCAATTAGCCTTAGACATGTTAATCAGATAAAAAAGAAAAAGACATTGAACTGGGCCTTTAATGTGGACTGAAGCAACAGTACCTGTGACGACGATGTCTGTGATGGGCTCTGAGGCTGTGTCTCCATGTATGGCAATAAGGGTAACTGTGTACTGTCTGGAAGGCAAGAGGCCAGTCAGGACGGTCCTGGTTTTAGACCCATACAGAATGACTTCAGACTCATCACTGGAATCCTGGGTACTGTAGAACAGTCTGAAACTACTGGCAGGTGGGGCGGGGGCGCTCCAAGACACAGTCAGAGAGTCGGCAGTGACATCCGAGAAGTAGAGCTGTCTCACAGGGCGGAAGCCTGAAATCGAAGGAACCATTGACCACAAAGATTGTGCATCATGTTGTAGTCAGTGATTTGTCCAAGTAAGGAACTAAGCCGTTTCTGAAAATCGCCCCATCACACCTTCTGCCAAACAATATTGTTCCAAAGCGAAACTTTTGTAGTATGTACATTTATTCTTTAACATCACTGTGAATTTTGGGGTCATTAAGCAGTTAAATAAAAATAATGCTATACATGCTAAAATCTGGCTAAGCCTTCTGTGCATTCATTAACTAAGTTATATAGTAGCTACTACTATAACTATAACTATATACTACTGTGCAGACATACATGCACATACATGTCCCAATTACTACAAAGCTGCCAAAAGTTAAGGGAAGTTAAGAAGTATTCAAGAAAACATAATAAATAAAATCACTACTTACTATATTAATGTTATGTGTAGTATTTGTATTCATTCTAATATTAGTATTAAAAAATAAGCACATACTACCAGATAAATCGCTTTTTTAAGCCAATTGCTTTTGCACATTACCCTACCAGCTAATCAAGCTGTTGCCTATTGCTATCAAAGCCACTCACTGCTGCCACTATTACATTTGAAAAAAACCTTGCTGATTTGTGCAGGAAATGTTAGTGAGTTTTGACACCAATTGAAAACATAATGCCAGTGTTAGCTAGCATTTAGACTTAGCAACATGGGAAAATGTACCTAGGACATTCTTGTTTTAGAAGTCATCGAATAATAATAATAATAATAATAATAATAAAATATTGCTCATTTTTCACAAAACTGGCTTAGACTCAGGCCTCATCCAGATGCTACTGGTGATCTACAAGATGAAGACACACTCTAAGGGATCTGGTGGTTCCTGCAAGAAGGGAATTCTTCATTGATTTGAGAATCTTCTCAGAGAAGTAGAGCGTGGAATGCTGAATGACTGCCATGACAGAGAGAGTAGAGAGTGCAAAGTTGGCACATAGGCTGGAAGCTGTCTGAAGCCGAGCAGATGAGGAATTTTTTTGAAGAAAGAAATTAAAAGTATGTGGTGAAATGAGATGAAAGCAAATAAGTCGATAAGGGTCTTCATCAGCAATGCCAAAAAAAATGCAGAAATCATAGCTGAGTTGATGACTGGTCAGAGAAAAAAAAGAAAAGCCTGGCAGGTAAATTAAGTATTGATGTGTGTAGGTGTTTAAAAATGTGTTAAGAAGAGGCAGAGGGCCAGATAGTAGCATAATCACTCAGATGGATGAACATGTAGGAAAGGCCAAGAAAATTGTACTTTTTCAGTAAATATTTATCTAATGCACTTGAGGATATACTGTTTCTTGAGTACAAGAAAAATAAAGATTCTGAAGGAATTTGATCATTATAGCAAAAATAATTCTATGCAGTTATAGATACTGGTTTTCAAACATAATGGACAATTATTAGACCTTAACTGAGTAATCCTCTGTACCTAGGTTGACTCAAGGTAATTAGGGACTAGCTACCTAAATGTTTTGGAAAAATCTACAAAATGGACAACAGCATGTCACATAGTTGAAATTTTATCTGTACTTTTGTCCCTTTTTATAAATAATGGTATGCAGAGTCAGAAACCACATAGACAAGTCTATTTGAGATGACCAAACAATTTTATGTGGATAAAGCAAGTATGTGATGATTTAGGCATGCAGTTTGCATGATGCTAATTAATGGTTACAAGCTTCCATTCCTTGTTATCCATATTAGTGTTTTAGATCTAGCATAGAAGTAAACTTCAGGCACCAAAATGTCCAGGGTAAAACAAATGAGATAAAGCAAAAACTTTGTTATTCAAATTTCCTGACAATTTGTTTCTTGTACCCAACCTTTGTCCTGGAGAACCACCTGGCCTGCATATTTTTATTTTTTTTCCCTGCTCCCAACACACCTGATCCAACTAAGAAGATAATTAATAAGCCCTTGGTGAAAACAGTTTGATTCATTGGCACATTCCACTTTGCACAATACACTAATAATGCATGACTCAGTCTGAGCCTTGTCCTAAGGGCTACAGCCATAATGCTGCATTATGCATGATATCCACAGTGTTACACAGAGTTACCTGTAAAGGCATCGATTGTGGCAGCAGAGCTTTGCTGCCGGCCCCTCTGGGCCATGACTGTGATGGTATACTCCATGCCGGGTTCCAGGCCACTCAGCGTTGTTCTGTTGATGTCTTTGGGCACGGTCACCTCAGTGGTCACTCCACTAGCTGAGGTGTAGGTCACCCTGTAGTGATCGATAGGTCCCTGGACTGTGCCCCAGAGTAAAGAGATGGTGTTGTCTGTAGAGTCAGTGACCATTAGGTCCATAGGGACATCCAAACCTGCAGAGAACAAATTTACAACTTAATCTTATAATATATAACGTGTTCATCTTTTTGACATGAATGAAGTTAGTGATGCACTGAAATAAAATTCGTTGAACAAAACTCAAATTCTTATGGTGCTGCATTCTACATATGAAGCAGGTGTTGTGTTCAAAAATAGTTTGTATAGAAGAGCTTCCTGGACTTGTTTGAGGTGCTTTTTAGATAGGATAAGTATGAACATAAAAAAAAAAAATAATAATAATAAAACAACAACAAAACTAATTAAAACAGTTACATAGGCTTCATTGTCATGGCAACCTTTAAAAACGCATTTCAACAACAAGCCTTCATGAGAGAGTTCGAAACAAATGTCATGGACAACTTGGCCGTTTTCTAGTGCTATTACATCAATAAGAAACTTCCATTTGAAACATGATTTTGTGGCTTAGAAAAGGGTACAAGCTTAAAAATACTTCATCAGATGGCATCATTTTGGCCCACATCTGAGAAATTATTCAACAAAAGGGCATCAAACACTGTAACTTCTTCCAGAGAAAAGCAAAATCAACAGATGATGACATTGTTTTCAAGAAAGCAAACTTATACTGTATGTCAAAGAGGCTCTTTGTCAATAATTTTCATTTTTCAGGAAAAAGTAATCAAACCGACAAAAGGATATGCTATGGAATCTTGCTATAACCCTTCTAATGGAAGTCTATACCTAGGTAAATGGGAAGAAGACTTTGTGTTAAACCACAAAAGACGTATCTTTTTAAAATACATTATCTGGTGGTTGATCATGTCTGTCTGTATTGGTCACGGTCAGAGGCAGAGCTACAAGCTTTCTAGAGGCAGAGCTACACGCTTACCATTCTGAATGGTTTTAATGTTAACATTAAGCTATCTCTAGATTACAGCAATGAGAGCATACATTTTTAGGTCTTATGATCTTTAAAAACAAAAGTGATTCAAGCATGGTTGGGTCCAAAACCCAAAGGCTCCTAAAAGAGTAATCATTGTAACCACTGGACAAATGTAACATAGACGAAAACAATTACAGTTTTTACATCTCAGGAAGAGTTCACCATTAATCTTTTCAGTAACTATAAAACCTTATTGCTCATCTACAGGCTCATCTACAGGCCAGTGTCCCAGTTGCCAAGTTTTTACATTGGAAAAACAAAAAGATATTTGCAGGACAGGCTAGCAGAACACAAATATGCCATTTGCACAGGAAATGTTAACTATCCTATAGCTAGACACTATGTGGACATCCATAACAGCAGCCCATCCACATTACAATCTTTTGCCATTGATCACATTCTATCTTCAATATGTAAAGGTGACAGACAAAGGAAATTTAACCAATGGGAAGCCTTCTGGATTTACCAATTACAATTACACCAATTACTACTAAACCCCCAGGCCTAAATCAAGACCTAGATGTTACTGCTTTTTTGTAGTACGTTTAGACATGTCAATAATAGGGTTGTAACGGTACAATGAGTTAAAAAAGCAATAAAAAAACCCAAATGCATAAGGCTAGGTTTCCTTTAATTTATTTTGGACAGACTGTAATGCAATGTTTATTCACCAAGTGAACAGTTTGTTCCACAGTTTGTTCCACCAAGTGTTGGTGGGTTGCTGGGGTAATTGCTACAACCTGTAGTGTGGGCCATTTTCATTCAACGGGGAAAATCACTAACATTAACTTATGTGTACAGTAATAGTTCAAATTCAGTTGTGATTGTGTAGCTAGGAGCAGAGAAAACACAGAAAAATGTGTAAGGCTTCATGCTGAATCTCTTCACAGGTGCAAAATACTTCAAGTTATGTACAGGAATAAATCTTGTTTCATGTGTTTAATTTCAAGTTGTGTTTTTTTAATCCTCTCTCTTTTTATTAACCATGAAAGCTGCCTTCCTTAACTCTTGCTCACTTTTCAAACAGCTCAAACTCAATCTCATAGCTGACCAGGGGTCAGGAGAGATTTTTTCTCTTTTGGTCAAAAAAACAAAATGCCACTTTTGACTTTTTTTTGCCTGAAAATTTTTAGTGGCTGAAATTTAGGTGATAAATGAAATACATTACATCAACACAATCTGGACAGTTTACTTACTTTTGGCAGTGTAAAATATTTTCTGATATGTGAAACGTGGAAAACTGAATGCATCTTCTTTTCAGTGTAATGGGCAATGGATGCAAAAAAACTGCCAAGGACTAAGCCAAAAGGTTAATGGATGAATGGATGAATAAATGTTGAATAGTGAACAGATGGATTGCTCTCTAGCCTGGTGATGATCACTCAATCACTGTATGTCGATTACATATGATTTTCTGCTATAATGAAACACAAACACAGTTCCAAATGTTGAAGTTTTTCATCTTCATCTTAGCATTCAGTGTAAGTCATATGAGAATATTATTTTCTTAAGTGATAGCTGGAATGGTGTAATATGCCAGCATTCTCTAGGAGCTGAGCTATAATCTGATCTTTGGATCGCTTACCCGTCCTGGCATTCATCGTGGCTGGGATGCTTTGGTTGGTGCCAAGAATGGCTGATATCCCAATGCCATACTCGGTACCAGGCTGCAAGTCTGCAAAGAGGAGAGGGTGAGAGATAGAGAAAGAGAGGAGAGATGAAGAGAATGAATAATTTATTGTGAGGCAAAGGAATTACTTGATAATATGGAAAAGAATGGAGTTGAGAAAATTATTAGAGCAGTGTAGTATTTAAATTAAAGCACATTAAAGACTCATCAGTGAGGCTGATGAAAAGCCTCAGACAGAAACTGAGACAAGTTCCTTCATATATTTGATATGTTTTTTTTTTTTTTTTTGAGTGATTAAAGAGGTAGGGGGAGGTTTCAGGCAGATGGTACATATTCAGCCTGCCCATGAAAAAAGAAACACAGCTTGCCCAAGACTGCAATATTTTCTCTTTTGAAGGTCTGCTTACTTTAACAAATGCATAACTAATCAAAGAACTGTCTAAAAAATCTATAGGAACCCACCTTTGGGTCAAAAGGTTTTCAGAATGTGCTTTTAACCATTGTTTGGAAAAACAAAATTTTTCACTTTATTACAAGTATACTTTGATGAAGCTGAAGGTTGCATATACCCAAACTATTAGCAATCAGCTGTTTTATGTTAACAAACCTAATGACATAATTGGAACAAACTGAAAATCAAAATTTCACTTTTGATGAGCAGTGTACACTTACACTATATTGCCAAAAGTATTCGCTCGTCGTTAACATCCCATGCTTAATCCATTGGGTGTAATACAATGTTGGCACACTCTTTGCAGCTATAACAGTTTCAACTTTTCTGAGAAGGCTTTCCACAACGTTTAGATGTGTGTTTATGGCCATGTGTTTATGACCATTCTTCCAGAAGCACATTTGTGAGGTCAGACACTGATGTTGGATGAGAAGGCCTGGCTCGAGTCTCCGTTCTAATTCATCCCAAAGGTGTTCTATCGGGTTGAGGTCAGGACTCTGTGCAGGCCAGTCAAGTTCTTCCACACCAAACTTGCTCATCCATGTCTTTATGGACCTTGCTTTGCGCACTGGTGTGCAGTCATGTAGGAAAAGCTCCTTTCACGGGAACTAAGGGGCCGAGCCCAACTCCTGAAAAACCACACCATAATACCCCTCCACCAAACTTTACACTCAAGCACAATGCAGTCAGACAAGTACCGTTCTCCTGGCAAGCGCCAAACCCAGACTCCAGTGGAGGCGCTTTACAGCACTGCATTTGGCACTTTGCACTGTGCTTGGTGATGTAAGGCTTGGATGCAGCTGCTCAGCCATGGAAACCAGGTTTCATGAAGTTTGGTGGTCTGTAGTGATTGACTCTGCAGAAAGTTGGTGACCTCTGCGCTGCGCATCCACTGACCCCACTCTGTCACGTGACATACTACTTTGTGGCTGAGCTGCTAACCTTCCCAATCACTTACACTTTTTTTGTTATAATACCACTGACAGTTGACTGTGGAATATTTATTAGTAAGCAAATTTCACGTCTGGACTTGCTGCACAGGCAGCATCCTATCATGGTACCACGCTCCTGGGAGTGACCAATTTTTCACAAATGTTTGTAAAAGCAATCTGCATGCCTAGGTGCTTAATTTTATACACGTGGCCATGGAAGTGATTGGAACTCCTGAATTCAATTATTTGGATGGGTGAGTGAATACCTTTGGCAATATAGTGTATGTTCCTCAGTAGTATCCTGTAATCAGAGCTTAATTTGTGTGGGAGCAAGTGCAATCTAGATCCAGATTGTTAGCACAAAATTTTCTCAAATATATATTTGTTCTCTCTAGCTCTCTTTCCCAACACAGTGAATATTGTCTCTAAAGCATCGTCATCAGGTTACTTGCCTGTAACAATGCACAGAAATTCATGTTAAAGTGACTGTCAATAGCAGACTTTTGTTTGTGGTGCACAACTATGTTGCAATGCACACTAAACAGCTTCCACCCTGCTCTCTTGTAAAATGTTCAGAGTTTGTCTTCTCTTTACCTGAAATATCTGACAAATGTTATCACGATTACATTATTCATGGTTTCCAGTATGTAGCACAAAAGATGCGTGTTTACAATAATTGTGAGTTTTTCTTATATAATTTACAAGTTTGATGCAAAATAATGCAATAATGGAACAAAATTACAAACTTGATAATCTATATTGTTATTGTCTTTATGTAGTTTTTATTTGTAAGATAAAGGAGGCAAGGAAGACATGCTTATGCATTTTTTGACCTTAAACTTATAACTTGGTGAAATATCTAATTTATTACCCCAAATGTGGTGTCAGAAGTCTGTTTAGTTTTGCACTGGAGCTACAAGGCTAATTTACTTTACAAGTAACAAGGACTCTTAAAGCAAAGAATTCATGGATTGCTGGAGGTACTATATTTAGTCAGCAGTAAATATGTTTCAGGAAAAAAATTATGTGAAATTATTATAATGTTCTCAATGACTGTATTTGTTTGGGTGCACACAGTAACTTCACATTTATGAAAAAAAAATGGCTGATTTTTGTTTGGTTAGGATTTCAGTTCGATTGTCAAGTGTTCTATAGCACTTAGGTTGATAACCTCTTAAAAGAGCTTAGCAAAACAACTACTAATTAACTTTTTTGTTGAGCTGCTTGTAAGAGTTCATCTGCTATGTTTTCTTTTGAATGTCTGCTTACATGTGTGAAAGCAGGAAAAAAAACAGGCCTAGGCTTCCGGTTCTGGGCGGTATGATGTAGGTCGCAGAACACGCGAGCAGACGCTGTAATGAACATTGTTTCGTCTTTTGCGCCATTTATATTCGCCGACATGCCACCGAAATTAAATAAAATTTCGAATTTTTCACATCCTCTCATCGGCTCGGCGCTCGGCGCGTCCTCCTCGGCCTCGCCTGATGCGTCTGTACCACGCAACGGTTCCGCTTCTCTCGATTTGGCTAAAGAGCTTGCTGCCCTGAAAACGGAAATGAAATCTGAACTGCTCCGAGATAACGCCGCACTTAAGGCCGACATTGCTTCGGTTCGTGGCACCGTTTCGGAGGTTGAGACTTCACTGTCAGGACTTTCAGACGAGGTGGTGGATCTCAGGGCTACAGTTGAATCTCTCACGGGAGATCTTGCAAAAATCGCTAGATGCGAGGACCTGGAGGCTCGTTCACGCCGACAAAACATTAGACTTGTTGGAATTCCGGAAAACGATTCGCGATTCATCTTATCCAACTCCAGCGTGTCTGAACTTTTGAGAGAGGCATTTTCCCTGGGTAAGTCCACTTGTGGATAGAGCACATCGTTCACTAGCACCCCGTCCAAAACCCAACGAGCCCCCTCGCCCAATAACAGTGAAATTGCACTATTTTGAAGATTGCGCTCGGATCCTTAAAGAAGCTCGGAGTCGCCAGTGAATCTCCTCTGCAGGAATGCGATTCTTCGTTTATCCTGACTTTACGCCCAAAGTAGCCAAAGCCAGGGCGGCTTTCAATGAGGTCCGCAAAAAATTGCGTACAATGGATGGGGTCAAATACGGCATTGTCTACCCTGCTCGACTTCGAATTACATTTGAGGGAAAGTCACACGAGTTTACTTCTGCAGGCGAAGCTGAACGACTCATAACCACGATGTCTGGGTGATGTAGCACCAGCTTTTAAGGCGCGATAGTCACATTCATTTATACTGTGCACTTATTGTTTACTGGGCGGCTTTCATATGCTTTAACCTATTGTTAACTTGCGTATGTGTCGCAATATTTTGTTTGTTACTAGTTCCATTCATAAAATCGATGGCTGTAAGAATTTAGAATAGGTGGAGTGCACTATCTGAGTTCTTTCTCTTTCTCTCGTGCACATTGTTGTGTACAGGGCGAAATTATTTTATAATTGTTCATGGCTGTTTGAGCTCACTTTTAAATGTGTGTATGTGAGTTCGTACGGAATTTGTTTCAGAATTGCTCATATGCGGAGCCCAGACATTTTGTCTGGTGCTGTTCTATCGGAGGCGTTGCTCAACTGGGTTTGACTCCCTTTGGAGTTTACTACTATGTTATGCGGTGTCCGTGTTCCTGTTGTTGTTGTTGTTGTGTTTGCGTATGTGTGTAGGTACCTATGTGTATGCGGTGTTTTTTTTTGTTTGTTTGTTTTTTTTCCTTCTTTTTATTTTATTTATTGTATTTATTTATTTCTTCTCTCTCTCCCCTTTTCCACCACCACTTGTTTGGTGCTATTGGTTGCCACATTTACTATACTCAATTAAATGGCGGATTCTAATTTAAAGGCACCACTTGGTGGGTATCCTATACGATTCTTGACTTGGAATGTGAGGGGATTGAATAACCCGATTAAACGTTTAAAAGTATCAAATCACGTGAGACATTTAAACACAGATGTGGCCTTTTAACAGGAGACACACCTCAACAATGCAGATCATCATAAACTGAACTTTCCCTGGGTTGGTGAGTTTTTTTCATTCCAAATTTAACACTAAAATTAGAGGAGTCACAATTCTAATTAAAAAAGGGATACAGTTTGTTCCGAGTAATGTCTTTGCAGACACAGATGGCAGGTATTTGATTGTGCAGGGCCTCTTATTTAACACTCCCATATTACTTGTAAGTGTTTACGCCCCAAATTTTGATCATCCTAACTTCTTGCGTAAGGTATTTAAAGCTATACCATCTTTAAACAATCATTTATTATTTTTGAGCGGAGATTTCAATTGTGTAGTCGACCCAACCTTGGATCATTCATCCCTCCATGCTAGATCCAGTTCGGCAATGTCTCAGGTTCTTTTGGATTTCTTACCAGTTAACTCTATAGTAGACCCTTGGAGACTTAAAAATCCAGGTGCCAGGGTGTGTTCTTTTTACTCAAATCCCCATAAAGGTTACTCTCGGCTTGATTACATGTTCATGGACAGCTCACTTACTCGAAGTGTAATTACCATTCAATTGTTATCTCAGATCATGCTCCTCTCACAGTTGATGTGAAATTGCCCAGTTGTCCTCGTGTTTTGCCACAATGGAGATTCGACCCCTTATTATTATCTGACTCTTCCTTCAACTCATTTATTTTATCGTCTTTAGATGACTTTGTTATGAATAATAAAAACGACTCTACGTCAGCTTCTCTTTTATGGGAATCCCTGAAAGCATTCTTACGAGGACAAATCATTTCTTTCACTGCCCACCGCAATAAAATGCAGAAGCTCAAGCTTCAAGATCTTCTATCAGAACTCACAAAACTTGATAAGCTTTATGCTACAAACCCAACACCAGTTCTGCTGAAAAGTCGTTTGGATCTTCAGACCAAATTTGATTTGATCTCGACATCCAGTGCGGAGCGGCTTCTTTTACATTCACATAGTAATTATTATGAACATGGGTAAAAAGCATCTAGGTTGTTGGCTCACCAGTTGAAGAGATGGGCGGCATCTCATCTGATTCCCTGTATTAAAGACCAGAATGATGAGCAATGTTCAGACTCATGCTCCATCAACAGATCTTTCAAATGGTTTTATTCTGACCTTTATAGATCACAGGCTATATCTGATGTTGAGATTTCTATTTTTTTAGACAAACTGGTTTTCCCTGTTGTGAACTCATCATTTGCTGATCAGCTTGACCTACCACTGACCCAAAAAGACATCGAAATTTCTATTAAGAGCATGCAAAACAACAAAGCACCTGGCCCAGATGGGTTTCCCATTGAATTTTACAAGAAGTTTGCTGTGAAATTAGTACCGCTTTTATTAGCAGTTTTCAACGAGTCCCTATCTTCTGGCACCTTACCACAAACTATGACTCAGGCGTCCATCATTCATGGATCACTCAACTAACTCTGCTGAACTGATCATTTCTCTTGATGCAGAAAAAGCATTTGATCGTGTTGAATTTGTTTGCTGTTGTACAGCGATTTGGATTCGGAGAGAAATTCATTTCCTGGATTAGACTGCTATATACTGCCCCTCAAGCGAGTGTACACACTAATGAACTTCATTCAGAATATTTTCCATTGGCACGGGGCACTAGACAGGGATGCCCCCTCTCGCCATTACTTTTTGCCCTAGCCATCGAACCTCTGTCAATTGCTTTAAAATCTCTCTCATCTTTTAGAGGTATTGTCTGCACTGGAGTAGAGTTAAAACTATCATTATACGCTGATGATTTACTGCTGTATGTGACTGACCCGGTTACTTCCCTGAAACCTATAATGTCCATTTTGAATGAATTCAGTTCCATCTCAGGGTACAAGGTGAACCTACAGAAGAGCGAATGTTATCCAGTCAATACATTGGCATTATCACTGGATCAATCCAATACACCCTTCAAATTTGTCCCAGCAGGTTTTAAGTATTTGGGAATACAAATTTCACGCATTCTACCCTCCCTCTTCCACAGCAATTTCATTCCATTACTGAACAAGGTCAAATTGGATCTATAGAGGTGGAAATCTCTTCACTTATCCTTATTAGGTAGAATTAACACTAAAGATGAATGTACTGCCTACATTTTTATTTTTGTTTCAATCTATTCCACTTCCATCCATCCATCCATCCATCCATCATCTTCCGCTTCTCCGGGGTTCGGGTCGCGGGGGCAGCATCCTGAGCAATGAAGCCCAGACCTCCCTTTCCCCAGCCACTTCCACTAGCTCCCTGGGAGGGATTCCGAGGCGCTCCCAGGCCAGCTGGGCGATATAGTCACGCCAGCGTGTCCTGGGTCTTCCCCGGGGTCTCCTCCCCGGTGGACTTGCCTGTGACACCTCCCAAGGGAGGCGTCCAGGAGGCATCCTAACAAGATGCCCGAACCACCTCAACTGGCTCCTCTCGACGTGAAGAAGCAGCGGCTCTACTCCGAGTCCCTCCCGGATGACCGAACTTCTCACCCTATCTCTAAGGGAGAGTCCAGCCACCCTGCGGAGGAAACTCATTTCAGCCGCTTGTATTCGCGATCTCGTTCTTTCGGTCATTACCCAAAGCTCATGACCATAGGTGAGGGTGGGAACATAGATCGACCAGTAAATCGAGAGCCTTGCCTTATGGCTCAGCTCTTTCTTTACCACAACAGACCGGTAAAGAGCCCGCATCACTGCTGACCCAGCACCAATCCGCCTGTCAATCTCCCGCTCCCTTGTACCATCACTCGTGAACAAGACCCCAAGATACTTAAACTCCTCCACTTGAGGCAAGAGCTCATCCCCGACCCAGAGAGGGCTCTCCACCCTTTCCCGCGTGAGAACCATGGCCTCGGATTTGGAGGTACTGATCCTCATCCCGGCCGCTTCACACTCGGCTGCAAACCGATCCAGTGAAAGCTGAAGTTCACGGCCTGATGTCCCCAATAGGACCACATCATCTGCAAACAGCAGCGATGTGACCCTGAGGTCACCAAACCGGACACCCTCCATCCCCTGACTGCGCCTAGAAATTCTATCCATAAAAATTATGAATAGAATCGGTGACAAAGGGCAGCCCTGACGGAGTCCAACTCTCACTGGGAAAAAGTCTGACTTACTGCCGGCCATGCGAACCAAGCTCCTGCTTTGTTTGTACAGGGCCTGAATGGCTCGTAGCAAAGAGCCATGTACCCCGTACTCCCGAAGCACCTCCCACAGAATACCCCGGGGAACACAGTCGAATGCCTTCTCCAGATCCACAAAGCACATGTGGACTGGTTGGGCAAACTCCCATGAACCCTCGAGAATCCTGGAGAGGGTAAAGAGTTGGTCCAGTGTTCCACGACCAGGGCGGAACCCGCACTGCTCCTCCTGAATCCGAGGTTCGACTATAAGCCGGACTCTCTTCTCCAGTACCCTTGCATAGACCTTACCAGGGAGGCTGAGGAGTGTGATTCCCCTGTAGTTGGAACACACCCTCCGGTCCCCCTTTTTAAAAAGAGGCACCACCACCCCAGTCTGCCAATCAAGTGGCACCACCCCCGATGTCCATGCAATGTTGAAAAGGCGTGTCAGCCAAGACAGCCCCACAACATCCAGAGCCTTGAGGAACTCGGGACGGATCTCATCCACCCCTGCAGCCCTGTCGCCAAGGAGCTTTTTAACTACCTTAGCGACTTCGGCCTCAGTAATGGACAAGCCTATTCCCGTGTCCCCAGACTCTGCCTCCTCACTGGAGAACATGTTGGTGGGATTGAGAAGGTCCTCAAAGTATTCCTTCCACCGCCCAATGACGTCTTCAGTCGAAGTCAGCAGCACACCATCTCCACTATATACAGTGCTAGTGGCACACTGCTTTCCCCTTCTGAGTCGCCTGACGGTTTGCCAGAATCTTTTCGGAGCCGACTTAAAGTCAGTTTCCAAGGCCTCACCGAACTCTTCCCACACCCGGTTTTTTGCCTTGGCAACGACTGAAGCCGCAGATCGCTTGGCCTGTCGATACCTGCCAGCTGCCTCTGGTGTCCTACAGGCCAACCATGTCCGGTAGGACTCCTTCTTCAGCTTGACGGCATCTCTCACCTGGGGTGTCCACCACCGGGTTCGAGGATTACCGCCCCGACAGGCACCAACTACCTTGCGACCACAGCTACAGTCAGCCGCTTCAACAATGGAGGAGCGGAACATGGCCCATTCTGAGTCAATGTCCCCCACCTCCCCCGATATCTGGTCAAAGTTCTGACGGAGGTGTGAGTTGAAGATCAATCTGATAGGTTCTTCTGCCAGACGTTCCCAGCAAACCCTCACTATACGTTTGGGTTTGCCTGGTCTGACTGGCATCTTCCCCCACCACCTGATCCAACTCACCACCAGGTGGTGATCAGTTGACAGCTCAGCTCCTCTCTTTACCCGAGTGTCCAGTACACATGGCCGCAAGTCCGCTGACACGACTACAAAGTCAATCATTGAACTGCGGCCTAGGGTGTCCTGGTGCCATGTGCACTTATGGACATCCTTGTGTTCAAACATGGTGTTCGTTATGGACAAACTGTGGTTTGCACAGAAGTCCAAAAACTGAACACCACTCGGGTTCAGATCAGAGAGGCCATTCCTCCCAATCACACCCCTCCAGGTCTTACTGTCGTTGCCCACGTGAGCGTTGAAGTCCCCCAGTAGGACAATCAAGTCTCCAGGAGGAGCACTTTCAAGCACCCCTTCCAAGGACTCTATGAAGGCTGGGTATTCTGAACTGCTGTTCGGTGCATAAGCACAGACAACAGTCAGGACCCGTTCCCCAACCCGAAGGCGTAGGGAAGCTACCCTCTCGTCCACCGGGGAAAACCCCAACATACAGGCGCTGAGTCGAGGGGCTATGAGAAAGCCCACACCTGCCCGCCGCCTCTCACCATGGGCAACTCCAGAAAAGAAAAAAGTCCAGCCCCTCTCAAGGAGATTGGACCCAGAGCCCAAGCTGTGTGTTGAGGTGAGCCCGACTATATCTAGCCGGTATCTCTCGACCTCGCGCACCAACTCAGGCTCCTTCCCCGCCAGTGAGGTAACGTTCCAAGTTCCAAAAGCCAGTTTCAGCAACCGAGGATCAGAACGCCAAGGCCCACGCCTTCGGACACTGCCCGATCCACAATGCACCGCACCCCTACTACTGCCCCTCCCATCGGTGGTGGGTCGATGGGAGGGGGGACTCATGTAGCTCCTTCGGGCTGGGCCCGGCCGGGCACCATGAGTGAATGCCCGGCCACCAGACGCTCGCTGGCGAGCCCCTCCCCCAGGCCTGGCTCCAGGGTGGGGCCCCGGTAACCCTGATCCGGGCAGGGTACACGAGTCCTGCTTTGTTGTCCTCATAGGGGTGGTTATGGATCACACTTTGTCTGGCCTGTCACCTAGGACCAGTTTGCCATGGGAGACCCTACCAGGAGCTTTTGCTCCAGACAACATAGCTCCTAGGGTCCTTCAAGCACACAAACCTCTCCACCACGATAAGGTGGTGATCCATGGAGAGGTCTATTCCACTTTATTCACCTAAATTCTTTTTTAAAGAGCTAGATCAGCTCTTTACTACTTTTATCTGGGACGGGAAGTGTCAAAGAGTGAGTAAATCAACTCTGCAGACGTTTAAAACAGATGGAGGTTTGTCCCTGCCCAATTTTACTACTGGTCAGCCCATATACACAAAATATTGCATTGGCTCCAATCTTCAAAACTCTTGTGGTGCAAATTAGAAATCGAATCTTTCTTTCTCTCCTCCCCACTTGCACAACTTACAGCGCCTCTTCTGCTTAAAGCCTCAAAGTTATCCAAAAACCCATTAGTACTATCCACAATTCGTATCTGGTCTCAGTTCAGACAACACTTTAAGTTTACCGCTCCCTCCATGTTGATGCCCATTCTGAACAATCACCTATTTATTTCATCATCACGGGATGCTGCTTTCACTACTTGGCATGACAGGGGTATATAATCCTTTAGCGACCTCTTCAAGAATGGCGTTTTCAGAACTTTTGCAGATATATCTGCCGAGTTCAGCCTGCCCTCTTCACATCAGTACAGATACTTTCAAATCAGACATTGTGCCTGTTCCCTCTTCCCAGATGTTTTGAATCCTCCCACATAGCAAACATGGGATGATCTGTTGTCTCTGAACCCTTTTTTGAAATCCTTTATATCCAGGGTGTATTTACGTCTTATGGACTGGGAGAATTCACCCACAAATAAATCTAAAACTGCCTGGGAGGGTAAATTAGGCCTCTCTATCTCAGATATCTGGTGGAATAGGTCAAGTTGTGCAGGGCGCACTTGTACGCCCTGCGCAAGTCTTCAGTTAATCCAATACAAAGTTTTACACAGAATTCACCGATCCAAATCACAATTGTCTAAATTTTATCCCAACACAATTAGCAATCAGTGTGACAGGTGCTTGATGTCTCCTTGTAACTTGAGCCACATGTTTTTCTACTGTCCCACTTTGCAGAGGTTTTGGTTGAACTATTTTGATACAATGTCAAAAGCTCTGGGTGTTGGGTTAGATGTCTGCCCTTTGCTGGCAATCTTAGGCCTTCCTGCCCAATCATCCACCTTCACCCGAGGTCAGATAGAGATTCTAGCTTTCACATCCTTGATGGCAAGACATCGCATTTTGCTTTTGTGGAAATCTTCAAAACCACCTTCTATTAAATCATGGTTACAAGATGTGATGTATTCTCTCAAATTGGAGAAAATTGCTTATACTCTGAAAGGTAATACTGACTCCTTCTTTTCCAAGTGGAATTCTTTTATGTCGTATATTGATTCGCTATCAATGCTGCCCCCTAACTGATTATAAATACATTTATTAAATTATACATTTATTATTGTTTATTTATTTTATACTATTATTATTATTATATTCATTTATTTATTTAAATTATTGTGGTGTTATGGTTTGTTTGTCTGTCCCTATGTATAAATGTTGATGTAGAGACGTATTTGACTTTGTATTGTCTTTTGGTCATGTCTGGTGCGTTTGTCTTGACGTCTTTGTACGGGTGGGTGCTAATGTATATGTATTGTTTGACACAAGCAGATTTTTGTAAATGCCCAATGGGGATTGTGTTGGCTTTTTGGTTTCTTCCCTTGTATTTTTGCATTTGGTTTGTTAACTTGGGAGAAAACAACAAAATCTGAAGCAAGGACTGGAATATGTTATCAATGTCACCATCTTATTTTTATTGTGATTGCTGCTCCTGCTTTGAAATAAAAAAAAAAGAAAAACAGGCCGGTACCCATGGAAAGAAAAGAAGAGTCAATGGTTATGCTCACCGGTGAGAATGGTTTTGGTGGTAGCTCCTTCGCTGCGTGGGACTGTGACTTTGTCATACTGATCTCCGGCCAGAGTGCTGTAGACCACTTGGTAGCTTTCCACGTCTGCCTCGCTGTTGTCCCACTCCAGCTCTAGTGTGGTGGAGGTCCTATCAAGTACTCGCAGGTTCTTGGGAGCGTCGATCTCTGAGAAAAATGACAGAACTGAAAATGGTTGGGGCATTCAGACTGGCCATCTGAAGTTGTAAAGAGTGCATTTTGCAAGTGCTCTTGTTACGGTACAGCTTAATGTAGTTTGTGAATGAACTGAAGAGATTTTTCAGCTAGAAATTTAGAGGTCCTAATTGTTGATAACAAAGAGGATTGTCATGGTATTGGACAAAAAGATTTTCGAAAACTCTGGTATCACTGTAGCGCTGAGCCATATTTACATACAGGTGGTACATAATTAATCCACCTAAAGACAGAAATAAATCCACCCAAGACTATGCTCTTTTCTTTTATTATTTTATTTATTTCATTATATTTTGTGCTATTACATTAAATATTGTATAAGGTATACCCATCACAATATTATGAGAGGCAGTTCAGATGCACTGCACACTGTCAGACAAAAAATGTACGTTACATTTTTGCTCTTCAAGGTAAAAAATATATGTACCTTTCATAACCTAACGTTTTAAAACAAAAAAAAGTAAAAGCCCTTAGTAAAGACAAGGTCAATAGAGACAAGTAACTTAGAAAGATACTTATACTTGGGGCAGTCATGTGCTGGAGGTTAGGGAACCAGTCTCATGACCGGAAGGTCGCCGGTTCGATCCCCTGAGCCGACAGCACATGACCTGAGGTGTCCCTGAGCAAGACACCTAACCCCCAACTGCTCCCCGGGCACTGTGCTCACTGCCCCCTAGTGTGTATGTGGTGTTTCACTTCATGGATGGGTTAAATGCGGAGGTGAAATTTCCTCATTGTGGGACTAATAAGGGTCACTTAATCTAATCTAATATAATCCAACAGAATATGGCACAATTACATTCTACATTCATAAACATAACAGAAGACATACTCTCTACCACTCTACTGACAGCCTGGTTCCTGCAAGCATACAGTAGCACCAACGAGTATAGTAATATGTTTCCCCCACAAATCAAGACATTTCTTCAATGCCTGAAATTTGTATTGTAATGATGTTACAAAGCAGAAACTGTGCAAACGGAATGAGACATAAATTAGTAAATACCATTAAAGTGCAGATGCCTGTGGCAAAATGCCTGCTTAATTTTAATACCATATTGTATTGTCAAATTGCTAGTAATATCCAGCTCCACTGACTTACGTATATTTTTGATGGAACTTTTCTTTACAAACTCTTTTACCTCTATTTGGGTATTGAGAAGAAGTAAAGCGGAAGAGAAATCTGTTGAATTTTTACTCAGTTATATTTAAATCTTTGACTTTAATTTAACCTTCCCATTTTCTGTTTAATGTCCCCCACTGGGTTCAGCACCTAAACATTTTTAACATTTAATAATTTTATTTTAGACCAAAAAGGACCTTAACAGAGACGACCAGTGCATAACAAACTTCAGTTTTTATGCTCTTAGATGTTGCATGTACTGCGTGTACTAGAAGTTCTAGTTCAGTTCTACAGGGAATAAAGTGTTTGAAAAGTTTTTTGATCTGATATTTTAATTCTCTATGTCAAGATGTTTTTACCATAGCTAATGTTACTTCTACTTGAATTTAATATTTCTTTAAAGACTTAACTTAGGATGGCTGGGACCTCTACTAGTGATGGTATAACATGATTTTTTATGAGGCTCATGATTAGCATTATGCATATAACGCCATGCTAAAACAAGTACAATCACTCACTTAACAATCAGCCATGGCGGTCAAATTATTTTTTTAAGCATGATATTCATGGGTGTTACTGTCTTTGTGAGTTGCTTATCTGCAAAGATAATGGGAGGTATGGGATAGAGAGAAAAATGTTCATGCATTTTCTGACTTTAAAGTGAGAGTTACACCTTTCATCTTTGCCGAAATGTAGGCATGTTTAATGTTTGAAGGTTGACTCTTTGTACACAGGAGCTATGAGGCTAATTTACCTAACTGGTAACAAAACAGATTAAAGCAAGTAGCATCTTCATGCCTAATGCTAGGTGTACACTATACAAGTTTTAAAATGTTATTGAATTTCTAAAAACAGAGACTACATGTTAGTCTTTTACAGAATTTGTTGTGTTGTTATGAAGGTGTGCACAGTAGATGATAAGACCAAAAGAAGGTATTGCACACATAACAGGTTTTCATTATGAAAAAAATGAAATCTTGCATGTTATAATGTGTTGCACACAAAGCTAACCTGGAATGTTTACAGAAAAAATACCAACAGGTAAATAATATGGAGTTGAGAATCATAGATGTCACAAAGAGAATTGGAAAATATTTCACTACAAATGGGCTGAAGTGAAATTGAAAAGAGAGTGACTGATCACAACTCACAATGCATGTGCATGCACATCTCTTTACCTTTTTTTCCCCTCTCTCCTTGCTTTCTCATTAGCTGGTACCTGAACCAATTGTACAATGCTGAAAATCTCATACTACACGACAGATGTTTTAAGTTGTGTAAATTAAACATCAGGTGGCCTTCAATAATTCTGGAGCCCTCAGAAGGCTAAATATTGGCCCAGTGCCGTTTCTTATTTTTACCGCTACCCCTTGTTTTAAGTGTCACTTTAACCTTTGGAACCGAGTTACAGTAAAATCTTCCCATACAAATTGGGACAATTCTTTGAAAACCTGAAACATTATCAGTGGTCGCTGATGGCTTGTAGGTAAACAGATGTAATGAGTTTGGCCAGTCATGTCAAAGAGAGAAATGGAACTGGGCCATTGATTTATTGACTTTCACATTATCAGACTGTCCATGCCGTCAATCGCTTCTGATCAAGCTCCCAACCTGGAAAAGCACTTCAGTTGTAGGCCCAGCTTAAATCATTACACACTTGCCAATATGCACTGCACTGAAGTGTCAATGATCTCTTATGACTTGCTTATGCAGTTTTTTAACACTGTACTTGACATCTATAAAGAAGGATACAAATAGAATAGGCAACACAATTGTTGTCCATTTTAGACAATTATAGATAATAGAATGTCATGATGTGCCAGAAACCCTGCAAGCAAGTCTGTTTTCACATAGCTTGAGGCAAGTATTTTATGGTTCAGGAATGTAGTTTGCATGCTGTTAGTTTATGGCGTTTAAACTTCCATTACATATTAGCTGCATTAGTCTCACAGCTCCATGCAAAACTAAACAAGCAAATTTCAGACACCAAAGTGTTGACTGATCAATTACCTCAGTTTGGGGTAAAGGGAATAATGTGCAAATTAGATGTTTAGCCAAACCCAAATGTTTGGATTAGGAAATAGTAACAGATGCTGAGCATGCAGTTTGTGCTGGAGGTGTGCTCACCCGTGGTAAACTCGGCAGAGATGGCTCCGCTCTCATTGCCCTTGCGAACTCCGCTAACAGAAACCTCATATCTGGAGCCAGGCCGCAAGACCTGCAGGGAGTATTGGCTCAGAGTGGGCTCCAAGTGAAATGTAGTCTTGGGCCCATGACCACCAACTAATCCATAACGCAGAACAATCTGGTCCACTTTAGCCCTGGGCGGCATCCATTCCACAAATGCCACTGTGTCAGATACATCACGGACTATGAGCTGGGTTGGTCCATCAATTACTAAGAAACAGACAAAAAAATTACCAATACAAAAATATTGAAGATAAGAAACAGGTTAGTGGACAGTTCTTTAGATAATAAGATTTAGATATATCAGACATCACTGACCCTTCTATTGAATTACACACAGTACTGTGTATTATCTAACCTCCAGCCAAAACAGTCATTAAGTACAGTTTATACATTTTTAATGTCAGGAAAAAAGCAGGAAGCATATAATTAACAGAAAATGCAGGTATATTTTTGCACCACTAATGTTCAGTCAGAGCATGGCTCCATAGTGGACATAAGAGTCCAGGTCCTAAACTGGCCTGCATGCAGTCCAGATCTGTCACCAACTGAAAACATTTGGCAATTTATGAAACAAAATAAATGCAACAAAAGAAACACTGAGCTACTGAGCAGCTAAAAACCTATATCAAGCAAGAACAGGAAAACATTTCATTTTCAAAACTACAGTGTTGATAAAAGAAAAGATAAACAGTATTAAACATACCCTTGTCCCAAGTTTTTGAAATGTGTTGCTCGCATTAAATTCAAACTGGGCATGTATCTTCAAAAAAATAATACAATTTCTCCATTTCAAAATTTGATATGATGTCTTCATACTGCTTTCAATTAAATATAGGGTTTAAATGATTTGCAGATCATTGCACTCTGTTTCATTTATATTTTGCAGTGTTCCAACTTTTTTAGAACCAGGCTTATAAAACAAATGCTAAAAAAAAGAAATTCTCATTGACCCCCTGCAATTATGCCAACTGACATGTTAGTCAGCATAATGCTGTTCACCTACTTCTTCAACTGTGAGCAGGGCTGGTTCATTGGTAGGGGTATGAGGATAGATAGAGAGACAGGGTTAGCTCATTGGTAGTGGTATAGGAGTGGATAGGAAGACAAGGCTACTTCATTAGTAGGGATGCAGGTGTGTGATGTGCCAGTAAAGTATGTATGTTTTTGTTTTATACCTCTATTTTGTTTTATTTGATTTATTTCTCCCTTTTCTTTTGCACTCTACTGAGCTACTCTACAAGTGTTGCGTTGAACCAGTGAGGACACTGTTGGTGCTTGGCTGTGCTTTCCCGTCCACCATTCCGAGTTGCTGCTCCCTGCTGAGAGGCGGGTCTTGGCAAATAAAAGAGAGGTTGTGTGTGGGAGCATTTTGTGTGTGTGTGTGAGACTGTTGGGTCACTAGCAGCATTTAGACTGTGCTATTTGACATGTTTAAAAATGTAGCCAGAAAATAAGTTAGTCTCACTTTGTTGCTCCCTTTGTTGATCTCTCTCTCCCTGATTTATTCCTCTAGTGCGATGTGTGGACAGTTAAGTTTGGGCATGCCTATACCCAAGCAGTAGTTGTTTCATTACATCAGGTAAGGGGTGCATGCCACCTGCGGTATTTTGCTTTAGGATTAGACCTGGTTAGGCAGCATAGTCGTTTTATTGTTTTCATTTCTTTGGCACTGTCCTCAGTCACCTTTAGTGTTAACTGGATAATCCAAGTCAATGTTCATATTAAATCAGTGTTTGCTTGAATCTTAACGCCATACTCTTCCTATGTATTATTAACTTGCAACAATTGATGGCCCATTGCATAATTACATTATTTCGCTCCTTTCTTGGTAAATACTATTCTTTGTTTGATATGTGGTGCCCACCTTTGTATGTGGGAAGTAAAGTAAAAAGCATTGACTGAAATTGCAACTATTGTCTGTTTCCTTCCCTTCCATCTGCCATCACATAACACAATACACCCACTTCCCAGCTACATCTGAGGGGAATGTAACAGGGAGACCAGACTGGATCACTGGTAGTGGTATGGGAATGGGGAGAGAGGGCTGGTTTTTCATATCTGAAGCAAGAGTGGAGCTTGATTTTCTTCAACCTCTCAAAGATGAAAGCTTTAAATATATTGACAGATTCATATTGCTCTAGAAGTTCTAGCAGGTCTTGTTAGGATTGCCATTTTTTCTAAATTTCATAATAATTTTTTAACTTTTCCTTTTAATTTCTCCTTCTTTATAAAAATGCATTGTCTTATGTGTACTCTCTGCAAAAATATATCCTGATAAATGAATAACATTTACTTAATGGCTGTTTTGACTGGAAAATAAATAAATGAAGTGTGGTTTCTGACTTCTGCATAGTACTGTTATTACTACATAGTTGGTTATACAAAATTAATTTACAGATGATTTATGTATCAGAACATTCAAATATTTCTGTTAGTTGCAATGTCAACAACCTGAAAAAAATGCAAAATAAATGTAGTTAAATGTTCCTTTCCCTTCCACAAACAACTGCATTGACAATGATAAATTGCCTTCAAAATTAAAATTATAATAAAATGTTTATAAACATTTAAAAATATGTATAAAATCTATAAATAATGAAAATGTAAGATGATGCCTTTCAAGGCATTTAAGCCATGGGAACGTAGGGTTAAAAATGAAATTTGTGAGATATTCGATTAAGGTGCATTCTTAAAGAAAGTAACACTTTGTGCAATTATGTAGCGAATTACATAAGTAATGTCTTATTATTATTTAAGATTTATGTTTCACACACAGTGTTGAAACTGTCTGAATGATTAAATGTCACAATGAATAATAAACAGAAAAGCACAACCCCCTCCACCTCATACCATTAAATACAGGTGAGGGACTAGAGATCTGAATCTGCTCAAAGCCATCTTTCCATGCAGGCAGACAGCCCTGAGCTAGCGCCCTGACATTTCCTACTGCAGACATAGTGCAAAATATAGCCATAAAGAGAGGGTTTATTCCACTTGATTTCAGTAGGGATCCCACTATTAATATATTTCCATGAAAATTGTGTGCCATTTAAAAGAAGCAACATCCTTCATGTAAAGAAGACATCCCCTTGCAAACTATCCTCTTGCGTGGCTTGCCTGGTTTGTATTTAAAAAGAACATACAAATAAATTGAAAATAAATTCATACAAATACATTCATTATACTACAACCCCAATTCCAATGAAGTTGGGACATTGTGTAAAACATAAATAAAAACAGAATACACAGAATACGATGATTTGCAAATTCTTTTCAACATATATTCAATTGAATACAAAGACAAGATATTTAATGTCCAAACATAGAAACTTTATTGTTTTTGCAAATATTCACTCATTTTGAATTTGATGCCTGCAACATGTTCCAAAGAAATTGGGACAGGGGCAACAAAAGACTGGGAAAGTTGAGGAACGCTCAAAAACACCTGTTTGGAACATTCCACAGGTGAACAGGTTAATTGGAAACAGGTGAGTGTCATGATTGGGTATAAAGGGAGCATCCCTGAAAGGCTCAGTCATTCACAAGCAAGGATGGGGCGAGGTTCACCACTTTGTGTGCAACTGCGTGAGCAAATAGTCCAACAGTTTAAGAACAACGTTTCTCAATGTGCAATTCCAAGGATGTCATTTTAGGGATGTCATCATCTACAGTCCATAATATCATCAAAAGATTCAGAGAATCTGGAGAAATTTCTACAACTAAGCAGCAAGGCAGAAAACCAACATTAAATGCCTGTGACCTTCGATCCCTCAGGCGGCACTGCATTAAAAACCGACATCATTCTGTAACAGATATTACCACATGGGCTTAGGAGCACTTCAGAAAACGACTGTCAGTGAACACAGTTCGTCACTCCATCTACAAGTGCAAGTTAAAACTCTGCCAGTCAAAGTGAAAGCCATATATCAACAACACCCAGAAACGCCGCTGGCTTCTCTGGGCCCGGGCTCATCTGAGATGGACTGATGCAAAGTGAAAAAGTGTCCTGTGGTCTGACGAGTCCACATTACAAATTGTTTTTGGAAATCATGGACATCGTGTCCTCCAGGCCAAAGAGAAAAAGGACTGTCTGGATTGTTATCAGCGCAAAGTTCAAAAGCCAGCATCTCTGATGGTATGGGGGTGTGTTAGTGCCCATGGCATGGGTAACTTGCTGTGAAGGCACCATTAATGCTGAAAGGTACATACAGGTTTTGGAGCAACATATGCTGCCATCCAAGCAACGTCTTTTTCAGGGATGTCCCTGCTTATTTCAGCAAGACAATGCCAAGCTACATTCTGCACATGTTATAACAGCATGGCTTTGTAGTAAAAGAGTGTGGGTACTAGACTGGCCTGCCTGCAGTCCAGACCTGTGTCCCATTGAAAATGTGTGGCGCATTATGAAGCACAAAATATGACAACGGAGAACCCAGATTGTTGAGTAACTGAAGTTGTACATCAAGCAAGAATGGGAAAGAATTCCACCTACAAAGCTTCAACAATTAGTGTCCTGAGTTCCCAAACGCTTATTGAGTGTTGTTAAAAGGAAAGGTGGTGTAACACAGTGGTAAACATGCCCCTGTCCCAACTTCTTTGGAACGTGTTGTAGGCATCAAATACAAAATGAGTGAATATTTGCAAAAAACAATAAAGTTTATCCATTTGAACATGAAATATCTTGTCTTTGTAGTGTATTCAATTGAATATAGGTTGAAAAGCATTTGCAAATCATCATATTCTGTTTTTATTTATGTTTTACACAATGTCCCAACTTCATTGGAATTGGGGTTGTATTTATATCCATCTTAAAGCATATTTAAGCATATCCTTAAGATAAAAAATCTTTAATCTCTGAGTAGGTATGATGGGCCTTTTTCTCTCTCCTCATCACTCAGAGAGATGATGCTGGTGTCTGTTACCGGCTGCTTAAGAGAACTACATCACAGCTATGTGGCTGCCTGGGCTATCGAATTGAGCGATGCTTCATTGCAGCTACGTGGCTATCTGGCGGATATAGAAGTGATGCTATATTGTAGCTATGCGGCTGCATGGGCTAGAGAGATGCTACGCTGCATGTACGAGGTCTCACAATTTCTTGTGGTGCAGGCCAAATTTTCAGTGTCACATGTGGTAGCATGCAGTTAACCAGCCCAGTGTGGGCAGGAGCGAGACAACACTTATTTGTTCGCACAAATTAATGAACTGCCTAAATAATACAATAATAATCACATAATAATGAACATAAATAACTTAACAGCAAAATAAAAATTATTATTTTTAATAATTATTATAATTTAAATTATTAAGTTTTTGACCCATAAGGTTCAGTGTTCTAGGCTATCTGATCCACAAGGATCAGAGATCCTGGCTTTTTCTTAAGAGAAGTCAAAAGCTATTTGGACAGAGAGAGACTTTCCTCAGCATCTGTGGTTTTATCTTCATCTCTGTGCTTCTTTAGTGCCAACATTTAAGCTTCATTAGTGAGCACAGCTCTTGAACGTACTGGATGTGTAATGTGATTACTTTCGCTTTTCTCTCAAGACGCTGTGATCTAAATGAAGGTAGGTTGAAATCTCAAATCAATTAAAGGGTGAAGGTCCACCACAGGGGGTTTGCATTCTGGGTCAAACAATTATTCTCATTACTGCCATACTGTACTACAGAATCACTAAACAAGAGCACATCTGGGCGTGGACAGGATCTGGTTTATACTTTTGCACTCATGTTAAGTAATTGAAAGTCAGGCAGTTCTTTCTAATGGTCCAGCGCTCAGGCGCTGGCTTGTCTGCCAGTCCAGAGCGCTTATGTTAAGTAAGTTCTCCACCCAAGCTGTTATGGTGAAAGATAAATGTTTGTGCACATAAATAAATAAGTGACATCAAACTTATCTTTCTTCATCCAATAAGGTATCTGCACAGGCCACATGAAATATTAATGGTCCAGCATGCATAATTAATGCCTCTTTAATTATGGTCGACAGTGATGTGTGGCTGAAATGAATGCCGTTTCTGCTGCAGACACACAGTTTGGATTGTTGGGGAAAAGTTCAATTGAATCTAATCATTCTGTCTGTAAGTGACAGAGGGAAAATTCTTGGGTGAAGTTTACATTAAGTGCATAATTGCTGGTGGACCTACTCATTCATCAAGGTGACATTTTCATTAGCTCAAGCAGTGTGACACTTCCCTGCATTATACCACACTGGCCCAACATGCAATCACACACAAATACACACCTCACGCCCATACACTCAACCTGATGAGCAACCGTGCACAAACACACTCATGCTCTCTTCCCTCTGTCCCTGTTTATATCTCTTTCTCTCTCTCCCTATCTGTGTCTCTCACTTGTTCTCTCTCTATGTTCCCTCTCTGTCTCTGTCTTTATTTCTTTCTCTCTCACACTCTCTATAACTTGTATTTCTTACTCTCTCTTTCTGTATGTATCTCTGTCTGCATTTCTGTTTCCCTCTCTCCATCTCTCCTCTCTGTGCTCTCTCTCTCTCTCTCTCGCATGTTTTCAGACATGTTTCTCCGGGACTTCTCCTGAGGCAGTGTGGCAGTGTGGTATACTCACTGAAACTACAAGATATGACTGGAAGGAAATCATCTTAACCATTGGAAGTCTACAGTTTTTAGTGTTATTGTGCTATGCTCTTTAAATGCTGGTACATAATTAGATTATATTCAACTTCATTAATGACAGGCAGGCACTTCTGACATTTTTCCATTTCCAAGAATCATTTTCTTTCTACAAAACAAGACTATATTCACCACAATCACTTTTTTTTACCAAATGTATTTAAAATCAGAATAATGTTCTTTTCTATTTATAAAGCATATATTCATACCAAGCTTTTGTTTTTGTTACCGATAACTGATTTCTAAGGGTTGAAGAAGAACAATCTCTAAAGAACACCTATGCAGTGGTATTATCTGATATATCAGGAGAAAAATGGCACATATGCACATGGCATAATAAAATGTAAAAGTTTGCTACAGGGAAACCATATGCATAGATGAGAAAGAGACACCTGCAGAGAGACATGGTCATGCACATGGTTGGATACAAGTGAGTTGTGAATTGTCTTGTAGTATATGCTCACAAGTAACAAGTAACTAAGCAACAGCTAATGAGCGTGAAAGAGAAGGCTCTTACTATGAGAACTACAAAATATATGTTGAAGGCCACTTGCATTCTACGTAGGCCCAGAAAATTGAGGGGAGGCTAGTAGATGCTTGGGACCTTTGCAAAAAAATTTTAAATCAGAAGCTTTTAGATCAGCACGAAATCATTTACTACTTTTACTACTGCACACACACAAAATACCTTTGTGTGTGGTGTCTGGAGAAAGTATCTTGTGTGCACAGATTTTAGATTTTTATCTATCTTTCAAATCAAATATTGAAGTTTTTTGGGAAAAAATGCAATATTATAAAATAACATTTAAAAAAACTTGGCAATCCACATGTTGTACTTATTTGTATAACAGTTTGTCTTTTGGCCAGTGGCCCACCACAAACGTTTCAGTTTGGCCCCCTAAGACAAAA
Source organism: Pygocentrus nattereri (assembly GCF_015220715.1). NCBI lineage: Eukaryota > Metazoa > Chordata > Actinopteri > Characiformes > Serrasalmidae > Pygocentrus > Pygocentrus nattereri. The sequence goes on along the minus strand of NC_051212.1, from coordinate 40,329,479 downwards.
TGCTTGGGCACTTTTGCTTTAGGAATGTAGTATTTCTCCAATAATGAGTGCACAAACAATAAATATAACAATCTGCTCAGGCTGCGTTTTTGCAAAGTCAGCTGCCCTTTTTTTCTTTTCATGAACCAATGCAATTTCAGCATCAAGTGCTCTTTGAGATCCCATGAGTTGAAAGATGGTGTAATATATGAGTCTTGTCTGTGATAACAGACAGGTGAAGCGATAAGTGTGAGCAGCGATTCTGCCGTTAGCACAGCTATAGTGTGTACTAGGCTTAAAGCAACATTAGCCAGACTCACAAGTGGTCACTGTGGCTGTGACCGGCTGGCTTCTGCCCTGGTCCTTCAGAGCCACCAGGTTAACTGTGTACTCCTCTCCAGGCCTCAGACCAGTCTGATGGAAGGAGGTGATGGTGCTGGGCAGTTGAGCTGTCATCCCTCCATCATTATCCTGAAATAGAGACAAACAGTGAAAGCATCAGTCATCATACTGACCCCCTTTCACAAACACACACACATACATACACACACACCAAGACCAAGGTGCAAGGAAACATGCCGCAACAAAGAGTAATAAATGCAGATGAGTAGAGAGCTTTCCAAGAGACGGCCTGAGCTTAGATTCAGCCAAGTGTGTAATAAATCTGACAGCTTTTTTTTGCACAGTGACGCATCTGGCCAGATGCATGATGCATTAGCTCTAGCCTTATCTTTTCCAAATGGCTAAATAGAAGCCACTGTTTCACTCTGTCCTTGAACCATACCTAGCTTTTCAAAATATTTATAATACAATTCAAAGTGTTTTCTGGATGTAACATTAAATAGCAACATTTTATTTTGCGGAAACCAATACTTGTGACAGCACTACCAAGGCAATAATGCAACACTCCATGCATTTTGTCTCTTTGTCAGCACTCATCAAGCTCATTAAGCTTTTCAGTGTTTAAACCACCTTTGGGCCAAAAAGACTTTAAGGACGACAGAAATAGCAGCTATTTTTAACATGTGCACATCTACTAGTTATGTATCATCTGAATGCTAGACTGGCATTTATTTACAAAGCTCAAATTTTGTAGATTTTTCTTTAGTTTGTGTCAATATGTACAATTTTAAACAAAAAAACATGGGAATATAAAGCCATCAGTATACTTCAAACAAAAAAAAAGTTTTGAAGCAAAATGACATCTTTTGGCTGAAACAATGCAGTGTTTTGATTTTGTATGCTGTGGTACATGCCGCTTGCTGCAGAACTCTCTCACCATCTCTTCCTGAAAGTGTCAGGTTCACATGTCACATGGTTGCCTGCATCACTTCATGGGACCTCCAGCAGTGCTTAGTGAGAATACCCAGTTCTTATTAAGCATACTTACAACAGCATGTTCAGTGGGATTTGATTTAGTTGATTTGTTGTTTGAAGTATACCACCTAAAATGAAAGGTCAGCTGTGTTTTATTGTTACTCTGATTACTAATCAGTTTTACATTTATGGCATTTGGCTGATGCTCTTATCCAGAGCGACTTACAATTTGATCATTTTACACAGGGAAGCCAAGGCGGTGTTAGGAGTCTTGCCCAAGGACTCTTATTGGTTTAGTGTAGGGTGTTTGCCCAGGTGGGGATTGAACCCCGGTCTACAGCGTAGAAGTCCAAACTGAGCTCTAAATAGGGGTGGGCAACATTACTATATTTTATTGTTATCTTGATAAATTATGTGACAGTATGCTTTTTATGAGCATATCAAGTATACTTTCAGTACATTAAAACACTGACTAAAAATATGAGCATAATTATGACATTTAATTACTGCAGTGTAAAAACTGAGTTTTACTTTTTTTCCCATATTATTTTATTAAATTTTATATATGGAACTCTAGGTGCTATTTTGTCTGTTCCAACTTCATGATAATATTTTTACCATATCGCCAGCATCAACTCACATTGCATCCAACAAGAAAGGGTGTACATTGTATCTATTGCATACAACAGAAAAGTGATATATATTTTCTGCAGTTTACTATGACCAGCATGGAGACACACACACACCGTAACTCCTGTTGCAGCAGATTTGAGATGAAAGGCCAGTGTCAAAATGGCTGAATGTATTGCTGGCAAGATGTTTGGTTTGACAGAGTTTGCAAATAAGAAATAACTTCCAAATTACCAAGGTATCCTCAAACATTTGACCAAGGTATCCTCAAACATTTGACATACAAAAAGTAGTTTCAGAATTAACCCATATTTTTGTGGCAGGACTCAAGATCAATTCCTTTCTCTTCACTTGATCATTGATTTCTTGTTGTTGCTGCATACAGGCCACCCGCTTGCTCATCCATTAATGATATTGTGAAAGATCAAGAATTTTTCCAAGGCTTTTTAGGCTTAAGCCCTTTGCCGTTAACACCACAGCTCCTAATGTGATTTCCCAATTCTTTTCTCCAGTCCCTCTCACCCTTGGAACAAGGTACCCCGTGACTCTCCCTGTGTCCACCCTACTTTGTATTCAGCACACATCCTCTCCAAAGAGGCTCCTGACTTTGTTTCTATGGCTTTTTTCTTTATCCCTCCTGCCTTTCATCTACAACTCAAGGTTCTATAAAACCTTGACTCAGTGAAGGCGCGATTATCCCACCTTCGGCTGTGTAGAAGGAGCCAGAGGCTGAAAGAGTGGGACAGATTAAAGAGGCTGATGTTTACAGAGAGAATTAAAAGCAAAGCTTTCCCAACTTTAAACATGAAGGTTTTTACTATTGTGACGTATAAGGCTAGTCCAGGGATACATTACCCTAATCGTCTGCTGGACAAAGAGAGTCCTTTGTGTGTTCTAGGCTAGGAGACTAACACTGTTAAATAAACCCTTAATCCCTTCTTTTCAGGTGTCCAATTACCTGCAATAAAAGCTTTCTCCCACCTGTCTATTCTTATCACTAAAAGGGGGAATGTCTTGTTTACAAGCTCAATATTTACATTTAGAATTAATATGCTAGCCCAGCAGAGCACGTCTCTCTGGAGGCTTGATGAAGGCTCGTCAAAGAGAAAGAGACAAGTTTGTCAAATGGAGAGACAGGTTCTAGCCTGCCATTCTTGGAAATGAAAAGTGTGTTTTTGCAGAAACAACATAATGCCATTTTTCACCCTGCTGCTTCCGAACAAAGCACTAAGTGCTAAGATCTAAATGCTCACAGTACCACATTCCTGAAGGTGGAGGGCTGGAAGCGTTCTCTTCATTCAAATATGAATGGAGAATATAGAGGAACAGGGGCACTGTCCCTTACCTCGATTGAGTTTTACAATGGCAATGAAAGCCTAAGCATGTTTTGTCATGCCTCTTTATTTTGAGCTTCACAGATGCATCCTCTCTACTTTTTTGAGGGCTGTAAATCTACCACCAACCAAAAAGACACAGACTACTGTTACACACCCATGCTTTATCATCTGCAATATACTGAAGACAATGCGGTGCATATTAAAAGCTGAATGCTTACAGATGGCTATTTATTTTCAGCACTATTATACCAAGAATGGAGGCAGAAGGCAAGAATCAATTGAAGTGTGGCCTCCCAAGGAAAAGACTTACCTTGGGAATGAAGCTTATTTCCCAACCATCAAACAAGTAGTCGAAGGGTTGCCACTGAACCTCCACGGACGTCTCTGTGATAGATTTGAAGAGTAAACCGTCTGGATTTGAGAGATCTAGAAGGCACAGATTGATGATTATTGGCCTCCATCTTCAGCATGCTCAATAAATCAACATTTTTCTTAGCCAAGACAGCCTTCCACTCTCTCCAGAGGAAGAGCAGTTTATTCGAGAGTCAAGAAGAGAGAGAGGCCATGATAAAGGTTTGATAAAAACTTCACATATGAGTGAACCAAAGCAATCCGTTAAAAAATCTGCTAAACAAAGTAGATTTCCAGCCACAAGTTCATGCCTATGCTATAGGTATATATATATTATATTATAGGTATATTATAGGTATTCATTGTAATATTGTAGCAAAAGCCCCACAAAACCACAACCAACAAACCAATTAAAAGGATTTTTCAGTTAAATCACTGTAAATTTTAAGGGATTTTTTTTTACGAATATGGAAAATGCATAAAATGCAGGTCAAATTACAGAAAAATATTCTTAATACTGTAAAATAGGAGCAATAAAGTGCAACTGTAAAAATGTCATTTGTGGTTGATAAACAGCATTCATGTTTTTCAACCTTAATTAAGAAGCACTTATAGGATTCACTTGCAACCTGTCCGGTGTGTTTCCTGCCTTCCACCTGATTAACACTGGGATTATCCCGGAAGGATAAGTAGCTTAAAAGATGGATTGATGATCAGACTTCCATGTACAGCTCAATATGTCAAATTGGTTAAAGATTAAACAGGGCTATATTTCATTCTTTGATTTTACACATTAAAAATGTTTCAATATAAAGAAGCACCTTAAAAATCTCCGACAGAAAGACAGCTAATATTGAAGTCCAGCTAATATTGCTGGTAAACATTTTATAGGCTGCATATTCAAATATTCTTTCACTTTCATTGGATGACTCACATGACAGCACAGCTGTGAAATACTAGTACATAATGAGCTAATTGCTATATAAAGCCATCTTTTTGGAATTATTTTAATGTCATTAACAATCAATGTACAGCTTCTTAGTTGTAAAACATATTAGTGATAATTCACAGACATTTTAAAGTTCATTTTCAGAAATATTTGGTGAATTAAAAATCAAAACCAATAAAAAACAAAATAAAATTATGGTATTTATGCACGAGTGGTACAAGGGTTCACTTCATCAAAAAAAGAGATCATGAGTTGGAACCCTGCTCATGCAATAAGTAGACGAAATGGAAAATAATTGTTTTTTTACTGTAATAACACTTACAGAAATAACTATTTGTTGTTTCATTGGTTTAATATAGGAGCAACATGTAAACAAACAAATTACTACAAAGGTTGAGTCCAATTTAGTCAACAACATTAAACTTATTTACTAGCCTTTCTTCCTCCTCCTCTGCATATATATATATATATATATATATATACATACATACATATATTTTGTCCCGCCCATGCTATGTGAAGCAACCTTGGGTTTGTGAAAGGCGCTATATAAATGGAATTTATTATTATTATTATTATTATTATTATTATTATTATACTACTGTAACGCGCTACTGTCAGGATGTACGAGCAGGAATTTGAGCAAACTCCAACTAGTCCAAAATGCCGCAGCCAGGGTCCTCACTAAAACTAGAAAATTTGATCATATCACTCCAGTGCTATCATCACTCCATTGGCTGCCTGTTAAAGTCTGTATTGATTACAAAATTCTCTTATTGACGTATAAAGCCCAACACGGGCTCGCTCCTGAGTACTTACAAGAACTTATTTCCCATTATGAGCCTTCACGACTACTCAGATCCCAGAGTGCTGGCTTATTAATAGTTCCCAGAATTCATAAGGCTGCAGCTGGGGGAAGAGCTTTTTCTTATAAAGCCCCCAAACTCTGGAATGATCTTCTAGAAAATGTTTGGGACTCAGACACAGTCTCAATCTTTAAAACTAGGCTGAAAACTCACATCTTTAGTTTAGCTTTTGGTAGATAATGTCCCCCCCTAGATAAAGGCAGCAGATCCAGGGGTCCCTAAACTGAGACTCGTCCCGCTGCTCACACGCAGTCACTCAGGTTTGTAGACGATGGAGCGAAGGGATGCCAAACTGTTTCAGTGTGCTGCCGTGTCTGTGTGTCCTTTTGGTTCTCTCCTTTTAGCTAAGCTGTCATAGTTAGATCTTTAGATCATAGTTAGAGTCATTAGCCACACTCTGTAAATGTTTACATCTACTGTTTTACGTACAAGCAGACAAAATAAAATTAATTCCCTCTCCATGCTTTTTTACCAAGTATACAATTGCCCACATGTCCGGCCAGACACTGAAGGACGACTGACTGTCAAGCCCTCCTGCTACCCACTTCAGACCAGCTGCCCACACCCCAGCTAAAACCACCTGCCTTGGACTAGCTGCCCACCCTACATTGATGTTTTCATAGACTCCTAGCTATTCCTACTACCAATACTACTGCTATTCATATTAGTACTATAATCACTTGTAGGTAGTTTGACCAGAGGAGGATGACCCCCTGGTGAGCCTGGTTCCTCCCAAGGTTTCTTCCTCAGTTCTGAGGGAGTTTTTCCTTGCCACTGTTGCCCCTGGCTTGCCCACCAGGGTTTTTTTTAAGTTTTTAAGCTTTTACATTTTTACATTTTTTTACATTCTTGTTAAAACTTTGTCTTTTCTGGAATTCTGTGAAGCTGCTTTTTAGACAAAATCTGTTGTAGAAAGCGCTATATAAATAAATTTGATTTGATTTGATTTGATTATCTTTAGAATATTCACTATAAGAATTCACATCTGTACATTTCCCATAAGAAAAACAAATATATTACATGCCAATTTAGGTACTTTTAAAATTAAAGTGTTATCTCATTGGGATCACTCCAATTATGAATTCTACTTCAAAACTATGAAAAACAAATCACTTATCAATACTCCACCTGGCCTAGTATACTGCATGTACATTGCATTTTGGTCTACCGAAAGCTTATCACATTGGTCATCCTCAACTACAGGTGTTAAGATAAGCATGAGTGACTCATGTTGATAACATCCAGATGCCAATTACATGCCGCAATTCCTTTCAGATTTAATTTGCTCCCATTCGCTCGATTACCTCTAAATTAGCTGTAATAACTCATGTGGCAGAAGCTTATCCTGCAGCGGTTAGTGATTCCATACAGAATGCTCAACTGGCTTTTGACGAATAATAGGATATTTGCTGTGATATGAGAGGCGTTGTACTATTCTGGGCTGTGGCTTTTTTGTCTGCACATGGTTGACAGGCAGAGACTGCAAACGAAGTACCCTGCAGCATTTTCCAATCTGGCACAGCTACCCAGCAGGTGGCAGGCGTCTAATCATATCCTGTTGGCAAAAGCAGCCAGTTCATCTGGAGGAAAAGGATGTCTATGCCTGTGTGTATGTGTGTGTGTGTGTGTGTGTGGGTTTGAGAAAAAAAATCTTTCATCCTCATCAAACTTAAATGTGAACAAAGTGAGCAAGGATAAGGCAGCAGGCACATATGGACACTATAGTTCAAAAGTTTGTACCCACTGGTAATATTAATAATTGCCGTAATTATTTTTAATGTAATCAGTTTTATTCAATAATAGCTTAAATCAGGGAAAATGGGGATGGCTCAGAAATTTCAAAAACTCAAATCACGTCAATATGAAAATTAACCTCTCTCCAAAGATGTATATTCTAAGCTCAGAATGACAAGTGGTCTGAACTCATTACTTTCAACATCTTTTCACTGTGTAAATTAGCATTATACAAATAAGATTAGCATCATAATTCAATGAATATATAGATGTACCTGCAGCAGATTTGGCTTCATGAGCTTGAAAATGTTTCTAAACAATTCTAAACTTTTGAATGATAACTGCAAACTTTTGAACAAGTGTTTATTACATGCAATATCTACTGACACTTTCTATTCATATATCAGAGAATGTAAGCATTGAAGAGTTTAGACTGAGAGGAGCCTTGTATGAAGTCTGTTTCAATTTGATGAAAGCAATAATAATCGAAGCAGCAGACAGATAAACTCACAGGTTGAGACCAGGGCGCTGATTGGGACGCTGATGATGTTGTTAATCACAGCATAGACGTTAATGTTGTACTCCAGGCCTGGTTCCAGCTCTTTGATAGTGGTGTTGGTCACATTCGCTTCAACTCTCATCTCCAGCTGGATTCCACCAGGACTTGTGGGAACGTATGTAATCAGGTAATCTGTCACAACCAGCGAACCCTCCCATTCTACATCAATGGTACGTTCCGTCACTCCCCGAATTCGCAGATTCAAGGGAGGAGTCACTGTGGAGACAGAAGGACAGGGAGATGTGACTATGACTAACCTGTTTTCTGATACTTATCTGAGGACTAAGCAACCTTTAAATGGCATTGCTAGTCTAGTTTTAGAGGACTATAGCCACCTCTTAATGTTCTTTAGCTACCCCTTTCCAAATAAATGTTCAAATCATCTTTGGTTTATTCTCATTCATTCTTCATGATTCAACTCAGTCTCACTCAGTCTTCATGATAGTAACTCATTCTCCAAAGTCACGATATATTGTGATAGCAGGGCACAACCTTGGAGAAGCACTGCTGTTGCTCTAATGCAGTGCTGTCTCGTGAAAAGTGGAAAGACCTAGCTCACCCAATCATATTAGACCTCATAAATTGTAAGTCATTCATAACAGACTTCATAAGTTGTTAGCCAATCATATTAGATCTAGGGGAGGGTATCTGGTTTTACTCACTCTGAAAAGTAACGCAAATCGACAACTGCTGAAGACAGAATTTTGTGTCAGAGCTCACTAAAATAAACATATATATACATCCATCCATCCATCCATTTTCTAAGCCGCTTCTCCGTCAGGGTCACGGGGGGATGCTGGAGCCTATCCCAGCAGTCTTCGGGCGAAAGGCAGGATACACCCTGGACAGGTCGCCAGTCCATCGCAGGGCACATATATATACATATACTTTGAAATTTGACAAGCAAGCTAGTTTAAGAATTTGAAGAACTGTCACTTTATAGTAATAATGTGAATGAGTGACAGAGATAAAAACATTACAGCTCTTTATCCATCCATCCATCCATTTTCTAAGCCACCTCCCCGTCAGGGTCGCGAGGGGGTTCTGAAGCCTATCCCAGCAGTCTTCGGACGGAAGGCAGGATACACCCTGGACAGGTCGCCAGTCCTTCGCAGGGCAACAGCTCTTTATATTCTTTAATTTTATAATTGACACCAGTACTTGCCATATATTGTTGTTTACACTAAGTTAATGGAGTAAAAAATGTTATAGTGTTGACCATAACAGAATTTTATATTGCTCAATTCCTCAACCTGTATATGAAAATTAAAAGGTGATAGTCTCGAAGACCATTAAGATGAGACGATTTTTACCAGTTAAAACAACAACAACAACAAAACATTGATTAATCTCTTGTTATTTCCTAAAATCTGTTTAATAAAAACAATTACTAAACGCATTTAAGGAGAGGGAGCAAAAGAACCTGAAGGAGTTACAGGACTAAAGGATCAATAATGATGAAGGTTAGTAATTGCGAAAAAAGCCAACGAGAGTTGTTTAAGCTTTCAGTTAAAATTAACACTGAATTAAACTGAACTTAATTAAGAAAATAAAACATTGTCAATATGACCATGAAATTATGTCACTTAAAAATGCCTACAGAGCAAAATGACTTTAACTGCAGTAACAGAGATTGAACAGATCAATAGTTTGTATTTGAATAATATACACCGCTCAAAAAAAATAAAGGGAACACTCAAATAACACATCCTAGATCTGAATGAATTATTCTCAGTGAATACTTTGTTCTGTACAAAGTTGAATGTGCTGACAACAAAATCACACAAAAATCATCAATGGAAATCAAATTTATTAACCAATGGAGGCCTGGATTTGGAGTCACACACAAAAATAAAGTGGAAAAACACACTACAGGCTGATCCAACTTTGATGTAATGTCCTTAAAACAAGTCAAAATGAGGCTCAGTATTGTGTGTGGCCTCCACATGCCTGTATGACCTCCCTACAATGCCTGGGCATGCTCCTGATGAGGTGGTGGATGGTCTCCTGAGGGATCTCCTCCCAGACCTGGACTAAAGCATCATGTCTCGCTCCATCCACCAACGCCACGTTACACCACAGACTGTCCAGGAGTTGGCGGATGGAGCGAGACATGATGTCCCAGATGTGCTCAATCGGATTCAGGTCTGGGGAACGGGCGGGCCAGTCCATAGCTTCAATGCCTTCATCTTGGAGGAACTGCTGACACACTCCAGCCACATGAGGTCTAGCATTATCCTGCATTAGGAGGAACCCAGGGCCAACCGCACCAGCATATGGTCTCACAAGGGGTCTGAGGATCTCATCTCAGTACCTAATGGCAGTCAGGCTACCTCTGGCGAGCACATGGAGGGCTGTGCGGCTCTCCAAAGAAATGCCACCCCAGACCATTACTGACCCCACTGCCAAACCGGTCATGCTGAAGGATGTTGCAGGCAGCAGATCACTCTCCACGGCGTCTCCAGACTCTGTCACGTCTGTCACATGTGCTCAGTGTGAACCTGCTTTCATCTGTGAAGAGCACAAGGGCGCCAGTGGTGAATTTGCCAATCCTGGTGTTCTCTGGCAAATGCCAAGCATCCTGCACGGTGTTGGGCTGTGAGCACAACCCCCATCTGTGGATGTCGGGCCCTCATACCATCCTCATGGAGTCCGTTTCTAACCGTTTGTGCAGACACATGCACATTTGTGGGGGTCATTTTGCAGGGCTCTGGCAGTGCTCCTCCTGTTCCTCCTTGCACAAAGGCGGAGGTAGCGGTCCTGCTGCTGGGTTGTTGCCCTCCTACGGCCTCCTCCACGTCTCCTGGTGTACTGGACTGTCTCCTGGTAGCGCCTCCAGCCTCTGGACACTACGCTGACAGACACAGCAAACCTTCTTGGCACAGCTCGCATTGATGTGCCATCCTGGATGAGCTACACTTCCTGAGCCACTTGTGTGGGTTGTAGAGTCCGTCTCATGCTACCACGAGTGTGAAAGCACCACCAACATTCAAAAGTGACCAAAACATCAGCCAGAAAGCATCGGTACTGAGAAGTGGTCTGTGGTCCCCACCTGCAGAACCACTCCTTTATTGAGTGTCTTGCTAATTGCCAATAATTTCCACCTGTTGTCTATTCCATTTGCACAACAGCATGTGAAACTGTTTGTCAATCAGTGTTGCTTCCTAAGTGGACAGTTTGATTTCACAGAAGTTTGATTTACTTGGAGTTATATTGTGTTTTTAAGTGTTCCCTTTATTTTTTTGAGCAGTGTATTTAGGACTATGCTGTTCATTGAAGAAGAGATAGCTTTGCTTGACTTCAGTACCTTTGCTTGATCTGTGTCTGTTGTAAGTGGACAGATATAATGTTAGTCAAAATAGCTCTATGCTTAACAAAAATGTTTTTGCAGAAAACAGTGTCAAAACCACATAAGTAGGTCTCTCTGATTGCTCGGCACAATCTGAGCTAAGTGTGTAATGATTTATGCATGCAGTTTGCATGCATGTTAATTGCCTTTTTAGCTACACTTGCCTTGTAGCTCCATTGCTAAACTATGGAAGGAAACATACCTTGGCTGATAAACTACACTATGGATAAGGGGTAAATTGTGCAAATAAGATGTTTTTTTGCTGAGCATCACTTTCAAAACAGTTGATGATAAGATGCATTCTGATTCTTGTATTTTGACATGCTTGACTAGCTAGCCTTTGCTTATTAATATTCTTCTAGGACAAACTGTGAATCATCATTGTATACAAGCAGTACCCCAGCATCATCATCCCTGGTAATTTTTATTAATCTTCCAATCTTTTTGAACTGGTTTTTGTTGCACAGATGATAATTTGCAGAGCGCAGCTGGACACAACTCAAAAAGAAATGTTGCAAGAGGTAATTTTAATTAGCCGTGTGGGCCTCCACCATATGTGGTGATGCGTGAGGAGGATCCACCTATATTCTCAGATCTGGCCCGTTGCTGCATCATAAACTCAAGAATATGCTGTGACATCCAAATTCAGGCACTCATAAACACAAGCTGTGGAAGATAACTTAGGCCAAACAAGAAGATGCAGGGTCCTCTTGAGACTAGATTTTGTAGAGAGGCAGTAAGCAGCCCCTGGGGAACCACTGAATACTTGAGAAAGCAATTCAACTCCTTCCTCACATGTTCCAGACAGATGGGCATCCTCCTGCTCTCATTCCACCACTGACCCCTCAAACTGGAGGAAGAATCCTGAGGAATCTGCTTAACAAAATTTACCACTTTAGCTAGTTTCATCTTAATGTTTTTGTTGCTTACAAGATCATAAAAAATGTGTTGGGCAAGGAGAACTGATAGAGAGCTGGAGAATACTAATTAAATTTCAAACAACTTATCAAATAATATTAAAGAACATATACATGTAATGCTTCATTCACTTTTACTTTTAAAACAGTGGATTATTACAGAACATTAACAAGCTTAACAGGCAACGGTAGGGTACATTTTCCATTTCTCTGTTGTCAAGTGTAATCTGTTGTCTGATGAAAATTCTCCACATTTTCTGCACAGCTTAACTGTTCCAAAGGTTCAGATCAATTGTAAACTTCTGAAAATATACAACCCCTGGCAAAAAATTATGGAATCATTAGTCTTGGAGGAAAATCTTTCAATTGTTTTTATTTAGTAGAAAAAAGTTAATCACAGAGACATGCCGCAAAACTTTTTTTTTTTTTTCAAAATTCCAACCTTCTGGCATTAAGAAAACAATAAAAAAGAAATAAATATAATTGTTGTAGTCAGTCACAATTGTGTTTGTAGATCAAGTAGAGGAAAAAAAATATGGAATAACTAAATTCTGAGGAAAATATTATGGAATCATGAGAAAAACACTGCACCATTAGTACATTGTTGCACCACCTCTGGCTTTTATAACAGCTCGAATTCTCTGAGGCATGAACTTAACGAATGACAAACAGTATTCTTCATCAATCCGTCTCCAACTGTCTGTTATTGCTGTTGCCAGATTAGCTTTGCAGGTTGGAGCCTTGTCATTGAGCATTTTCTTCAATTCCCACCAGAGATTTTCAACTGTATTGAGATCTGGACTGTTTGCAGGCCATGCCATTGAAATTATATGTCTTTCTTGAAGGAAAGTTTTCACATCCTTTGCCTTATGACAAGATACATTATCATCTTGAAAAATGAAGTCATCACCACCAAACATCCTTTCAGCTGATGGAATAAGAAAAGTCCTAAATTTCAATGTCGACTTTGGCATTTATTGAAGATATAATGGCTGTTATCTCCCCCGTGCCTTTAACTTACATGCAGCCCCATATCATCAACGACCATGGAAATTTACAGGTTTTCTTCAGGCACTCATCTTTATTAATTTTTTTGGACCGGTACCAAACAAAAGTTCCAGCATCATCACCTTGCCCAATGCAGATCCACGATTCATCACTTTACTTTAGCCCACTGTAACCTTGTTTTTTTCTGGCTACATGTTAATGATGGCTTTCGTTTGGCTTTTCTGGATGTAAATCCCATTTCTTTTAGGTGAATTCTTACAGTTCAGTCACAGACATTGACTCCTGTTTCTGCCCACTTGTTTTTCTTTTTGTTGTGCAGTTTTATAATTCTTTCCTTTGTTTCTACTGACATCTCTCATGTTGGAGCCATGATTCATGTCAATCCACTTTGCACAACAGCTTTCCAAGGAGTAAGCACTCTTTTTTAACTGAAGTCTAATTAGCAGATTTAATCTGATGCAGGTGTTTGTTTTACAACTGCAAATTACATAGCGATTCCATATTTTCCTCAGAATTTAGTTATTCCATATTTTTTTCCTCTACTTGATCTACAAACACAATTGACTACAACAATTATATTTATTTCTTTTTTTATTGCTTTCTTAATGCCAGAAGGTTGGAATTTTGAGAAAAAAAAAAAAGTTTTGCGGCATGTCTCTGTGATTAAATTATTCTACAAAATTAAACATTTGTACTCCTCCAAGAGTAGTGATTCCATAATTTTTGCCATGGGTTGTAATATGGTATCCCACAAGCATCTATAACTAAAAACAGGACAATGATTAAAACAGTCACAATTTTGTAACAATAACGAGTTAATTTGTTTTTTTTTAGATGTTGCCCAGGTCTAATGGTGACTCTATTTGATTGAATGAATTATGTTCATACAATAATTTATTTTGCCACTTTGTACACATAGAAGACAGGTAGGTTCTCTGGTGGTTTTGGATAGTAAATAAAATAGAAGCATTTATGTTGTAGACATTATCATCATCATCTGCATAAAAAAAATATCAGGAAAAAAGTCAGGACGTTTCTCTACAATTAACCATTTAAATTCATAACACTCTGAACAACCTCATTTGTCAGCAATGGACTGGAATGGATTATACAGAAATCCATATAATATTCCTTATACAGAAAATTTAAAAATGAGTGGAATTCCCTTTCAATATGGGACACCAAAAATAACAACAAAAGTGAATGAATTAGGGGGCTTTAATATAGGCATGTGTTACGAAAGGGTTCAGCTTCTAAAAATAATAGTTTAGAGTGGTCAAAGCCTGCTTCTAAAACAGATTTCCTCAACACTTCTCACTTGTCTCGTTCCTTAATGCAGAAGACAAAGGTGACAGCTAATTAGAGATGCATTTATGTGCTTGACTGCACCATGATTTAAGCAAGCGCCACTTAATTTTGCATTCACAAAACAAAACAGAGTTAAAGAGGCAAAACAAACTCAATCTCCTGGCAGTTAAATTGACTTTTGCTATTGCTTCTGTCAGCAATACATTTTCATTATAAACATAATAAATATAAAAAAGTTTTCACAAATATTGTTCTAGTACTGAACCATAAAATCATCAAGTCGAATACAGTGGAATGCAAGATTACATGGGGACTTGAAAATGTCATCAAATTATTTCATATTTCACATGTTAAGGACACATTTTTAATTTCATGGTGATAAATCCAATACATACATTTTGAAGGAACTTTGAAGGAACCAAGAAATTTGAGAAGCAGATTAGAGCCCTGATAGACAGGCACCACTTGGCTTTGGATAAGTGAAACGAGGCCATATATGGTCAAATAAGCAGTATAAATGGCAAATTGCATATATTATCCTCAGTCCACTCAGTTCACTAGAGCAGAAGAAGCAGAAAAAAAATCTACAAAAACAGGCTACTTTATAAAGAATGAAAGGGGAAATCATGAAAGGGGAAATCATGGGAAATCAGGGCCACATAACTTGACAGCAGGCAGTGGTTTAAGTTCAGTCAGGAATTAAAATGCAGCAGAAGCAGCGACCTCAAGCATGTATGACCATATCTGTAAAATACATTTAATGGCACAATAATTTCAGAGTTCCTGGACAGCGAAATTGCTGGTGATCGCTTAACAGCTGCCAAGTCTCTAAAAAAATCTGTAAAAATCTCAATATTCCTGAAGATTTGTGCCTTAATAAGTTAATTATATTTGAAGACAAAAATAATCACAATAATGCATATAGACTTAAAAGCTATTAAAACTTCAAGACCGTGTGGGTGGATCACAGACGCAGGCGGTATAAATAAACTAGTAGGTAAGCTTCTCTATCTCTCAAAGGAAAAAAATCTAAATAAGGTTTAATACTTGGCATCTACAATATTTTACTTGCTGTTAATAAATGTCTAGAAATGGATAAGTTTGGAATTCTGTAGACTCAGAAGGGTATGACTTACATTTAGCCCAAGCTGTAGATTCACACAGCCTGTCCATGATTCCCAGTCATGAGTCCCAGTGCACTGTGATGTGCTACACAGAGTGAAATGGCCCCTAGATCCATTTGTATCCATTTGCGCTAATGTTTTAAGCCCTCAATGTCTGCAGTCAGTACTATTTGGGTGTATAGGTCAGTTTCTAAAATCTGATTGGTTGAGACATGCTCCTCTCCATGGATCACCACCTTATCGTGGTGGAGAGGTTTTGTGTGCTTGAAGGACCCTAGGAGCTATGTTGTCTGGAGCAAAAGCTCCTGGTAGGATCTCCCATGGCAAAATGGGTGACAGGCCAGACAAAGTGTGATCCATAACCACCCCTATGAGGACAACAAAGCAGGACTTGTGTACCCTGCCCGGATCAGGGTTACTGGGGCCCCACCCTGGAGCCAGGCCTGGGGGAGGGGCTCGCCAGCAAGCGTCTGGTGGCCGGGCATTCACTCATGGTGCCCGGCCGAGCCCAGCCCGAAGGAGCTACATGAGTCCCCCCTCCCATCGACCCACCACCGATGGGAGGGGCAGTAGTAGGGGTGTGGTGCATTGTGGATCGGGCAGTGTCCGAAGGCGTGGGCCTTGGCGTTCTGATCCTCGGTTGCTGAAACTGGCTTTCGGAACTTGGAACGTTACCTCACTGGCGGGGAAGGAGCCTGAGTTGGTGCGCGAGGTTGAGAGATATAGATAGATATAGTCGGGCTCACCTCAACACACAGCTTGGGCTCTGGGTCCAATCTCCTTGACAGGGGCTGGACTTTTTTCTTTTCTGGAGTTGCCCATGGTGAGAGGCGGCGGGCAGGTGTGGGCTTTCTCATAGCCCCTCGACTCAGCGCCTGTATGTTGGGGTTTTCCCCGGTGGACGAGAGGGTAGGTTCCCTACGCCTTCGGGTTGGGGAACGGGTCCTGACTGTTGTCTGTGCTTATGTACCGAACAGCAGTTCAGAATACCCAGCCTTCATAGAGTCCTTGGAAGGGGTGCTTGAAAGTGCTCCTCCTGGAGACTCGATTGTCCTACTGGGGGATTTCAACGCTCACCTGGGCAACGACAGTAAGATCTGGAGGGGTGTGATTGGGAGGAATGGTCTCTCTGATCTGAACCTGAGTGGTGTTCAGTTTTTGGACTTCTGTGCAAACCACAGTTTGTCCATAACGAACACCATGTTTGAACACAAGGATGTCCATAAGTGCACATGGCACCAGGACACCCTAGGCCGCAGTTCAATGATTGACTTTGTAGTCGTGTCAGCGGACTTGCGGCCATGTGTACTGGACACTCGGGTAAAGAGAGGAGCTGAGCTGTCAACTGATCACCACCTGGTGGTGAGTTGGATCAGGTGGTGGGGGAAGATGCCAGTCAGAGGGTGACTGAAAGGGAGAGCCCTCTCTGGGTCGGGGATGAGCTCTTGCCTCAAGTGGAGGAGTTTAAGTATCTCGGGGTCTTGTTCACGAGTGATGGTACAAGGGAGCGGGAGATTGACAGGCGGATTGGTGCTGGGTCAGCAGTGATGCGGGCTCTTTACCGGTCTGTTGTGGTAAAGAAAGAGCTGAGCCATAAGGCAAGGCTCTCGATTTACTGGTCGATCTACGTTCCCACCCTCACCTATGGTCATGAGCTTTGGGTAATGACTGAAAGAACGAGATCGCGAATACAAGTGGCCGAAATGAGTTTCCTCCGCAGGGTGGCTGGACTCTCCCTTAGAGATAGGGTGAGAAGTTCGGTCATCCGGGAGGGACTCGGAGTAAAGCCGCTGCTTCTTCACGTCGAGAGGAACCAGTTGAGGTGGTTCGGGCATCTTGTTAGGATGCCTCCTGGACGCCTCCCTTGGGAGGTGTCACAGGCAAGTCCACCGGGGAGGAGACCCCGGGGAAGACCCAGGACATGCTGGCGTGACTATATCGCCCAGCTGGCCTGGGAGCGCCTCGGAATCCCTCCCAGGGAGCTAGTGGAAGTGGCTGGGGAAAGGGAGGTCTGGGCTTCATTGCTCAGGATGCTGCCCCCGTGACCCGAACCCCGGAGAAGCGGAAGATGATGGATGGATGGATGGATGGATGAGACATGCTCAAAAGCATGGCACAAAAACTTTGTCTACACTCAGAGACAGATTCAGTAAATCTGTAAGTATGTCTTTAAACAGAAATGTTTTAATTCGCTACAGAAGCTTGTAATTCATCTGGTTTTGATCACTGCAATGAACCTAATTTGTTTTAGTGCTTTTATGTAAAACAGACATCCAAAGCTTAAAAATGCTTGTTACATTTAGGTGAGATTATTTCACTTTCAATAATCTGAATTTAAATCTTATGTTCTCTTCATGGTGTAGTCAATGAAGTGCTATTTGCTGCAAAAATGCTGTGATTATTCTGTTAGCTTACTATAGCCATAATGATGTAATGATACATATCAGCATTTAAAGCAGCACTGAATGATGCTTTAATTCAGTGGCCTCAACCCTTGTCCAGGAGAGCTACCTTACAACAGAGCCTAGTTCCAAGCACTTTGCCACTCCTGCTCTACCTAATCGATCTCCTCCCAAGTCCCTGACTGGCTGGATCAGATGTTTTAGCATTAATTAAGGGACAGGGCAGCTTACTGGATAAAGGTGGGAACTAAACTGTACAGGAAGGTACCAGGACCAGGGTTACAGACCACTACTTTAATTTATTCAACAATAACAGCTCATTTAACCATGTAGGAGAAACTGATGTAATACAATTTAAAATAAACAATAATAAGTTTAATATAATACTCATTATAATTCCTTTTTTATAGAGTTCATTATACTTGTCTGATGTGTGAATGACTATTTGAATGAAAATCATTAATATTGTTGTTTACTTGACAGTCAACTCAGACAGGACTCTATAGCCAGTGATGGACAGTAATGAAGTAAATGTAATTTGTTACTGTACTTAAGACGTTTTTTGTGTATCTGTACTTTACTGAAGTATTTCCATTTTACTTTCACTCCACTACATTTCAAAGTCAAATATCTTACTTTTTACTCCACAACATTTTACAAAATCTGTTGTTCCTTTTGGCTTATGTGTGTATAAAAATGTATCGTGTCAAAATGAAAGAAGCACAAAGCTAGTACACCAATCAGGGTACAGCACCCACTTAGTTTTGAACTTGTTTTGACCTGTTGGACATACTGACCCAATGCAAGTATATCCACACTATACTTAGGTTACTTTCACAAGTAAAGCAGGACAGGGTTAATGCAAACACTGACTGACAATCACACATCAAAGAATTAGCAAACAGATATCACATATTGTTGTTGACTTTGTGGGTAAATAGAGCACAATATAGAAATATGCACACATATGCAGTTGTGACTGATGTGTCTTTTTTCTGAATTTATACAAACACTTTCATTTTATAGTAAATTTGTTTTTGCTAGTTCATGCTTATGAACAGATGCAATATAGTAAAGGAAAACGCATTTGTGAACCTGTTTAAAACATGTTTTTATTAAATTTAAACTTGTAACTAAGTTGCAAATAAATCTTAAACTGAAATTTTGCTTTCATAAAAGGTTTTTTCAGAACCGCTTGGTTGTACCCTATAGAAATGTTTTGCCTTCAGTGTTTTGTGCTTATGATAATTTTGATTGACAATGTCAGACTAGTTAATGACATTAATTATTAAAATATTAACTATTATATTACTAACTAAAATATTAACTATTAAAATATTTGTTTACCAAGAGTGACAATAGAGTATTTTCACCTAAAATTAGTTAATGAAGCAAGAGTCTTGTTACAAAATGGCAATAGGTAATTAGAGTCATAATTAATCTTTAAGTACTTTTACTTTCAATACTTAAGCACGTTTGAGGGAAAATAATTTTACTCAAGTGGAGGTCTAAAGGGAGGACTACTTTTACTAATATTAATATTTTACCTTGTAAAATTTACTCTGTAAATGCTGTATTTACTCCACAGTAAATACAGCTCACATTTCCCTGAATTGTTTTGTTGTTAGTTGTCACCCATCTGAATACATAATGTCACCTCTACTGTCTCTCTATACTAATGAAATGAGAAAATAGGACCAAGTAATTGAAGGCAAAGCCATATACTGCTTCTGTGATAACATGGAACACTTATGCGGTGCTGAACCTAATGAACCTGAGCCAATAATAATTGAACCACCTCTTTCTTTATTCTCCCATGTCTCTTACATACTGGTCTGCTGTTTTTCCCCTAATTGCAATGAAATGAGCAATTTTGCTGCAACCAGGACTCAGAGAAAATGAGAAGGAGAGAACAGACCTGATAATATGATTTGCCCTTTCTCTCTCTTCTCTCACTCTTCTTTCTTGTAAGATGACAGCTGTTTGCAGCAATGCGGGGGTTTTTTGCCCTTTTTTTCTCAATTTTCCTCTGAGAATGTGAGCAGAGTGTGATTGCCTCAGCCCCAGCTAATGTGACACGTCTTCCGCAGCGAATGTGACTTTTGACAAATGAATGCTGTTACACCCTGAGCCATCCCCAATTTTACAGCTGTGGTTGGAGGCGTAGGGGCTGACTACACCGAAGGTTTGACTTGTGTTGTGTGCACCACCAGCAGGGCATGCAGCTGATCTTCTGCTCAGGGAAAACTGGGATTTTCTTATTCACTGACTTAGTGTGTTCAAGGGATAATAGGCATTTACGTATCGTCAGTAGATTTATGTCTGTACCATGTCTAAAGGCAACCTGAACATTTTTAGGAGGAAGATGTCACAGTAATACAACTGGGTGCATCTTTAAAGGGCCCATTTCATGGAAAACCAAATTTGCCTTGCTATTTGTGAAATAAAGTTTGATGCAGTATATAAGTTCTACAAATAATGTTGTTAACAGTTTCAATTTAAATTTAAATGTAATACTCCCCAGCTCACACAGTCCATACATGGACACTAAGCTGCAAAAATGGCAGCAGTTTAGTCCCACCCATTCATGCTAAAATTATAAAGAGTGCACCAGCCAGGACTGTTTTTCAGTAAGGCACAGTACAGGGTAGTAAATCAGAACAAACATCATTCACATACATTAATCTTAAAGGTATAGTATCAAAAACAGTCATTTTAATTCTAAGGGATAATGAGAAGCTGGCAAATGCTCCTATAAAAATAATTTAACAATTACTGGTAAATAAAATCACACAACTGTTATAAGTGGACCTAAAGGGGCAAAAATAAGGTTAGGGTTAGAAGTAAAGGGTTTAGTAGAAAATTTAGGATCCTTTAAATAAATTTAAGGTCCTTTAAATTGAAAATTAAAACAATTTTCCCCTTTCCCCTTAATTCATCAGCTGAGACATTTCTGGCCTCCAAAGTTTTTTAATTCATTAAAACTATGAGGCTAAAATAGCTGAAAAATTGAAAGCTACTACTGATTTTAGCTACATAATATACTTTGTACTTCATACATATCAATAACAGTAGTGCTGGGACAATTCCTCAATTCATCAGTGTTTTTATTTTTTACTATATGTAAGTGATCTACTTAGAGAACACTTTAGAGGATATTCAACTACCGTTCACCCAGCCAAACAAAAGACTCCAGCAAGACTTGACAAGTATGGATTAGATTCAGATGTGATTACTGCTGTCACTATGCTAAAGAGGCTATTGTTGAAATAGACAGATAAGGGGTGGGGATCAAAATGATAAAACATACTTTACTTACAGCTGTACAGAAGCATTTTTATAATGTGAAACCAAATATATTACTTTCCACTGCAACACTACTCGATTTAAGGTAACTAATGTAGCATAGCTAACTAATGCACTTCATTCAGTAAAGTTTTGCTGATTTTAAATGAACTATTAAGATACATTACACTAAACCAGCCATTAGGGGTGTACTTTGTGTACTTCTGGTGCCGGTCCCAAGCCCGGATAAATGGTGAGGGTTGCGTCAGGAAGGGCATCTGGCGTAAAAGTTGTGCCAAAACTATCATGCGGATCATTAAGATACATTACACAAATTTCCACCAACAACTATTTATTTCTAAGTAGGTTCCTGATGTTGGTATCAAAATCAGTATCAGCAAAAAAAATACTTGTAATTGTTCTGAAAAAATTCCTACTTATGCATCAACATTTTTTATTAAACACTCATGAGAGATGAGTGTAAAGATGTAAGAACTGCAATTATTTGAATAGTAACAGTAAAGCAGTCTTCTTTTTTTCTTTTTGCCTTGCAACTCATAACATAGATACTGAGTAACAGGTAATTTTGCTAATATGTTAATCATCAACTAATGCAGAAGCAATGGCCAGTGAAGCATGGCATTAGTGCTTGTGTGTACATTTTCAAAACCTTCTTTGTCTGGAAAACTCAGACTGTTCCCATCTGGTATAAACTGTCCTACATATAGTAAATGCTACTGTAAAATATTTGCAGGTTTTAAATACTGAAAAGGCAATATAGTACCAGAAACAACACGAGCAAATATATTTTAGATGACTTAACAACTGGACAAGTGGTTTAAGAATCCAGTTAGAAACAGTAAAAAACAAGCATCAAACATGTCAAATAAGGGAAAACTTGGAAATTTGATTTGTTGCTAAACCATCACTGTAAAATTCAGTCATTTTGAGTTATACTTGACCTCTTCCTTACTTTATTTATGTTGAATGTTATGATATTCTCATACAAGAAATAGCATACAAGAAACTCTGGATCTATGTTGCAAATGCCTTACAAGATTGGTAGAGACAGAACAGGTCCAGAATGCCATCACATTAATCAAAAACCATTTCTGCATTGGACATGAGGGAAAATGGAACTATGCAGGAATAACAGACATCAGGAACAAGCTGTCAGCAAATATTCATTTGTCAGTAACCAAGGACAAAGGTGGAGATTTATTTATTCATTGATCCAAGTACTCAGTGACATTTTGCAAGGAAATTCATGAGAAGGGCTTAATACACTCTGTCCTGTCACATTGTAAATGTATATAAAAGTATTTACATACTTGTCAAACAAGAAAACAAGAAAAATATACTATAATGTTTATCATTATAAATGGACTGAGGTGAAGTGGAAGAGTGTCCTGTGGCCTGACAAAACAACATTTGAAATTCTTTTTGGAAATGGACACTGTGTCCTCCAGGCTAACCACTCAGCTTGTTATCAGTGCATAGTTGAAAAGCCAGTACTCATAATGGTATAGGGGTGTATTTGTACACATGGTATGGGTGCACATCTGGGAAGGCCCTTCTGAATGCTGAACAATATATAAATGTTTTGGCAACATATGCTGCTATCCAGACAACTTCTTTTTCAGAGAAGGACTTGCTTATTTTAGCAAGACAATGCCAAACCACATTCTTGTATTACAGTAACATTGCTCCATATTAAAAGAGACCGGGTGTTAAAATGGCCTACCTGCAGTCCAGACCTGTCACCCACTGATAACATTTGGCACGTTATGAAATGAAAAATATTACTGTTGAGTAGCTGAAATCCTATATTAAACAAGGACGGGAAAACATTTCACTTTCAAAACTACAGCAGTTGGTCTCTGCAGTTCTCAAATACTTTTAAAGTATCTTAGTATTGGTAAAAGAAGAGGTGATGAAAGACAGTGGTAAACATGCCCCTGTCCCAACTTTTTTGGAACATCAAATTCAAAATAGGCATATATATTCCAAAAACAATACAATTTTCACTTTCAATATTTGATATGTTGTCTCTGTAGTATTTTTCCATAAAATACGGTTTACATAATTTGCTTGTCTTTGCATCTTATCTTTATTTACATTCTGCACAGCATCCCTGACCTCATTTATGCTCTTGTGACTGAATACAATTAAATCCTCACAACAATGTTTCACAAAAAAGCAACATTTAATACAAAGCCTTCCCAGAAGAGTACTCTCTCTTACAACAACTCACCTGAAAACTTTGCAACAACCTCACATTCATAAAGGTACCAAAGGGTTCATAACAATGAAAAAGCTTATATTGTGTAAGAATCAAAAGATAGCAAAGAAAGGACAAGCCCTCCTAAAAAAAAGGATAAGAATGGTCTTTGCTTGAACAGAGACCTACCACTGAACCTCACTCAATGTCCTGTTGCTTTAGGGCCTGGACCTTACTAATACCCTCAGTGGAATTCTAAATCGGCTCAGAGAGAAGCCCATTATTAAGAAGGTTTTTACTTCATCAAGGTCATCCCTATGTGTGAGATGAGGACTTCTCTTAAACAAGTGGGTAAGCAAGGGAAGAAATGTCATTCATTTTTCTGTCATTCATCTTGGAGCAAGAGATAAACCAAGAGATGGATAAAAAAACTTTCAGTAAAGTTGCTGTCTGTGCAGATGGCTGTGGGAGTATGGTGGTGCACCAGCATCTTGCAGATTGCACCACACTAGCGCTCAAAAGGTTGGAATTGCTTACCATATTAATATTTCTATTTTAATTTATAGTATATACAAAACTTATTCAATGTGGACTTAGTAAATATTACAAACTATTCATTAAAAGGTGTTTTTAAAAGTTCAACATTTCAATAATTGAACTGTAAACAGACAAGTTATATAATCATATATATGTGTAATATACTATATACACTTTCAAATCACACTACATTTATTTATTTATCTGCCTTGAGATTGGATCTCTACTTTTATACTCTACAGTTATACAACAGACTCAGTCAAGAAGAATCTTCTAAATTGTCCTTCTAAAACACATCTAAAATTCCTTCATTTTTATTTATATGATTCTATTAATTAAATGTAAAATCAAATCTCAAATAGAGGAGTTTTTTCTAGCTCTTCAGTCTGTTGGATTATACTACTCTGGGTTTTTTTCAAATCTGACTTCTGCTAATGATCATCCAATTATACATCTGTAGAAACAATGAAGTATTTGAGATTTGCAATCAAGTTAACACCCCATTTAAATGAACTGAGTACAGTGCTGGCATATATGCACTATGGTTTCATTAAAATGTAAAGATAAAGTAAATTATAAATATATCACTCATTTGGACATTTTAGAATTCTGCATGCTTAGTAAATGAAAACAGCTACTGGCATGTGCAAGTTTACAATGTGATAATATTTTCAAAAATAATAAAAAAACTGAAAATATAACATCCTTGTTCAGTGACTGAAACCATTTCCATGTGGATGGGAGGGCAAAACAAACAAAATTTTTTATTTTTTAAATATCAGGATATATTAGAACAGGGCCTTAGGGAAGCCATTGCAGATTTGAATTAGTCTAATAGAGGTATTGCAAAAAGGAATCAAGTGGATCTTTAAAAAATATTATCAAAGCTGTGCAGAAAATGAATATAGAACCAACAAGTCTGGATGATGAAAATCTTCACACAATATTCTACAAAGGGGAGTCCATCATCACTGATTGCTACTAGATTTGAAGGCTTTGACAGAGAACCCCCTTCAAATGATGAAAAGACAACCTGTCATGTATTCATGCAGAAGTTGAAAACAGATACAACAAATGGCCAGACACAAGAATACTTCCCAGAATGACTAAAAAAGGATATTTAAAACCTGAAAAAAGTGTGATTGTGCACAATTCTGCTTAAAGAAATTTGTGGCTGAGATAAATCAGTGATGCTGTCTGGTAAGTGTTTGAACAATGACAAACTTTCTGGAAAGACCAATACTGTTTGTTTACATTATGTCTGTTGAACAAGTAAAATAATTTAAATAATCACATTTGTGTTGCTAATTGCGGTTAATTACATTTATCTTTTTTTGCCCAAAATCTGGCCCTAAAGACATTCTTTTTTTATTTTAAAAATCAGTACAATTTGTTATAGCTACACAAATTTACAAAATAAGATAATAAAGATCTAATTTCCATGTGGTGAACACAGGTACCATTTTTTTTACATCCAGTGAGAGCAACAGTTGCTGCATGTTTCAACTAATTTTATATGTATATATATATATATATATATATATATATATATATATATATATATATATATATATATATATTCACTCAACATGGTTGTTAAGAGTTTTTATTTTAAGTGACTTCTTGATTTTCAAACAGCATCAGCCATTCATGATTATCAAGCTATACAACTAGCTGTGTCTTGTTTAAAATCAGGTGACATGCATGTATAGATTAATGGAAAAGTTGTTCAGTCGTTCAAGCATCTGCCAATAGAGTAGTAATGAACAATAAAAAAATATTTTTATAATATCAAACAGTAGTTTGCTTAAAGAGTCATTTAAAAGCTGCATTTGAACAAGAGTGCTACAATCTGCATGCTAGCTTACTGGTTCAAAAAGTCAAACTAGACAAATGCATTAATGGCATTAAAAAACATAATAGAGTTAATAATTTATTGTGTTAACTCATGTTCATGGTGTACTACATATACTCATGGTGTACTACACAAATGTCTTTTTAAAATGCCCCTATGTGTTGTACAAAAAAAATGAGCAATGGATTTAAACCTCTATGATGTGACAAAGGTGAGTTTAATGGATGGAAGAGGAAATTTGTCATAGCACAGGGGTAACCAAACACCAGTTGAGTCTTTGGGAATGACTTATGCATCCACTTTTTTTAGCTCTCTAATATAGTACTGTCAGATAGTTCAAACAGAACTAACACAAGCTTCCAGTACATTGCAACCAATAAACCTTAGATGTTTATCACTAGCAAGAACAAAAAATGTTTCTAACAATTATCTCTCACTTGTGAATCACTGAAATATTTTATGAAAAATGTAGACTCTATTTGTTTGTTTTTTATTTTTGTTATTTCTTGTCAGTGACAGAAAAAAGCTGCAGACTCAGTGAATGTAAATCAAATGTAACAATGAATTAAACAAAAGCCATATTTAGGCTGGACTAGTTTTACTTGTGTAGATACTATATTTAAAGTAATTGCAAACTGACCTAATGTTCATGTAATAATAAAATATGTACGGTTGAGTATGATGTTATTATTACTGAGTGTGGGTGCCTGACACCCAAGCTATTATGATTTAGTCCAGGCTATCTCTGCTATCTTCTAAGGGTAAAAAACCCAGAGGTCAGCATCACTCACCTGAAGCACAGTCATCTCCAGTGTAACCTTCCAGGCAAACGCAGAAGCCATCCTTACAGTCTCCCTTCTGGCTGCAGTTGTTGGCGCAGAAGACTCGTGAGCAGTCCTCTCCCAGAAAGCCTGGCCGACACTGGCAAGTTCCGTTCAGGCAGATGCCCTGTTCAGAGCAGTCGTTCAAGCATCTGCCAATAGAGCAGTCCTCCCCGGAGTAGGCCTCTTCACATACACACTCTCCATCAATGCACAGGCCATGGTCCGAGCAGTCTCCAGGGCATCGTGGCTCAGAACAGTTGTCGCCTCCAAAGTCCCGGTCACATACACACTCGCCCTCAATGCACATGCCCTGGCCAGAGCAATCATCTGGACACCGAGGCTCTGAGCAATTCTTACCTGTCCAGCCTTCATTACACACACAGCCACACACCTCCATACTGAAGATTCCATGATCACTGCAGTGGGGAACAAAGTCCAAGCGACCTAGAAGACACATTCCACCATTTTACTTTAATCCAAATACAGAGTAATAATATATCAATCCCTATACTTTTAAAGCATTCTAATGATTTATACAATAAGCATATATACACAGAGATGTAAATAAAAGAAAGTCTTTGTTTTAATCTTAAGAAAATTGTCTAACCTGAATGTGCTAGGGTTTTAGCCCTAGACTTAACTTATACCAACCAATACTAAGACCAGTATCCTGACATCAATCCCAATATTTCTCTTTCTGTACACATGAAAAGGGGAAATTTGTATGATCTCTACAGTGAAATTACACAGATCAATAAAAATACAACCTCAATTCCAAAAAAGGTGGAACATTGTGTAATATGTAAATAAATGTAAATGAAAGTAGAATGCAATGATGTGCAAATCTCACATATCAGATGTTGAAAGTGAGATATTTTACCATTTCATAGAAAACATTAACATTAGAACTTGATGGCAGCAATATATCTCAAAAAAGACAGAGCTATGTCTACCAACGTGCAGCATCCCCTCTTCTTTTACCAACATGTCTGGGAAGTGAGAAGACCAATTGCTGTCCCATTCTTGTCTGATGTGGGATTTAAGCTGCTCAACAGTCCTGGGTCTTCTTTGCCAGATTTTTTGTTTCATGATGCGGCAAATGTTTTCTATTAGTGAAGGATCTGGACTGCAGGCAGGCCAGTTCAGCACCCAGGCTCTTCTGTGAAGCCATGCTGTTTTGATGAATACAGTATGAGAATTAGCATTGTCTTGCTGAACTATGCAAGTCCTTCTCTGAAAGAGACGTTTTCTGGATTGGTGTTTCTGAACCCATGCAGTGATTTCCAGTATAGAATCTTACCTGCTCATCTTTGCTTCTGACAGATTCGACATCTCTAAAATGATCTTTTTATGCCCAGTCATGTGAGTTATTTGCAAATTGCTCATCCAATTGTTTTTTTTTTTTATTAGTACCACTTACTTTACCAGCCTTTTGCTGCCCCGTCCTGATTTTTTTGAGATGTGTTGCTGCTATCAAGTTCTAAACAAGTTAATGTTCTTCATTAAATGGTAAAATGTTTCACTTTCAACATCTGATGTGTTCTATGTTCTATTGTGAATAAAATATGGGTCTATGAAATGTACTACAATCATTCACTACAATCATTTTTACAGTGCAACACTTCAATAATGATTTGTTTTCTCTCTTTTTATATTGTCTACTCCACATAGCCAGAAATTTCACACAATCTTCACTAAATTGTCAAGACACAGTATTTGCTTGGCAGGCTGTTACCATGCGGCATTTTCCTTCCATACTATGACATATTTACAAGTATCAGGGAGGGTCTGTGAGCTAGCTAAGAGTTTCCACTCAGTGTTAAGAGTGGGTGATGGGAGAGGGAGATGAAAACAATTTAAAATGGAAACATCAGGAACATAAGTACTAATACCGTACTGACACACTGCTCCTATCTGACTGAGGAAACACTACAGTTTCGCATGGCATGACTTCATCCATCACTAGCCTTAACTACTCATTGAACACTTTCATCATTCTGGATGATAATGATCCCAGAATCACCAGACTGAAACTGAGGCAACACCTTGCAATCTCATTAGCTTGGATAAATATAGCCTAGTCTGTGCCAGCTTCCTGGAGATCCGCTGCACCTTGAAATACTTAGCTTTACACCAAAGGTCTGGGGGAAAGACCTTTGTGACAAAGGCCTTGTAATTAATCTCCCACCTAACCTCATTTGTTTAGCTTAATATGACTTTTTCTTCCCTACTCCACCGTTTCAGCTGTTTTTAGTAGCCCTGGAGGGCCTCCATAGCCTCAGCTTGCAGGTGCAAATCCAGTAAAGTGCACCTCTGAGACTTAAAACAAGCACAGCATTGTCACCATACACCATAGCGTTCTCCCTGCAGACATTGCCACCTCCTCCATTTAGCACTGCAGAAACATTCCAGAAGGAAGAGAAAGAGTGCAATCCTTCAATGATGACTTATTTTCTATGTCTTTATATTGTCCACTCAATATAGTCAGAAACTTCACATCATCTTCGGCAAATTATCAATCTACGGTATTTAATTGGTAGGCTTCTCTCAGGCAGTTTTTACTTAAAATGAAAGTGATTTGAGGTTGGTTGAAGTGATCTAACTTGGTGTGAACATCTGGTTTGTTTTTAGACTATCCTCAGTCAATGATCAGCACAAACAAGTGGCTATACCCCATGGGTCACTGCACTAGAGCCTTGAATTTTGTAAGGACATGTATTTTCTACTGAAAGCTGATTTTTCAGGTTTTGCAGGTTTTGCTCCCTTCACAGCCATTACAGATTGGTAAGGAGACATTCAACTTCTGTAAATGTCTTTAGCACTTCTAATTTAACTCCTAAAGTGTCTAGACTCACATAGATCAAATAAAGAGACAAAAGTGAGCTATGAGTAAGAAAGGATTGATAGTAAATTTAAGTTTGGCTTTTTGTACAACACTTGTCTAACCCCCACCACAGCCATAAATGCACATCTGTCTGTGACTCACCCATGGCAGAGCTTTCTCCACAGCAGCCACTGCTGCACTGAGCTCGCAGCAGGGACACCTCTCTCTCCAGCATTTCTATGCGGCTGGCTAGCTGCTGCAGGGTAGCTGACGCAGGGCAGGCACACGCTTGCTTAGGGATGTTGATGCGGTGGGTGAAGGTCACCTGACTGTCTGAATCCATGGTCTGCTCCATGTACTCTGTGGGTGGCTTATCATCCCCCATAGAAGCCTTTGGATTTGACCCTGAGTCTAAATCGACAGAGCACAGGGACTCCAGAGGGACATTGATATTGTACACATGGTTGAAGATCATAGGTTGTGTCTGGTTGCTTTGGAGGCCTTCACCATTGGGGGCTTGCCTCCTGACCCTGGTGGTCTGCACCAGTTTGCCGTCATGGGCTGGGATAGCATGGACTCCGAGAAACAGCATAGCCAGGCCCACCAGAGAACTACACAACACCATGGTGCAACCGCGCATCACAGCTGAGGGTCTAGAGTAGATTCTCCAATTCCTCAACGAGACTGGCACTACAGACACAGAAAATATAGATGTCAATTTAGCTAGAGATTAGAAACAGTTAACAAAACACAAAAACAATAATGGAAAATTAATAAGATTTTTTATCAACAATAGGCTGAAAAATCTTTATTTTAAAATGGCCACATTCAAAGCTGTGGTAAAATACTTCACATACACACACAGTTCTACACTAATAAAATGAATAGTCATGAACCATTTACATTTATGGCATTTGGCTGACGCTCTTATCCAGAGCGACTTACAATTTGATCATTTTACACAAGTAGGCGAAGGCAGTGTTAGGAGTCTTGCCCAAGGACTCTTATTGGTATAGTGTAGGGGGCTTACCCCGGTGGGGGATTGAACCCCAGTCTACAGCGTAGAAGGCAGAGGTGTTAACCACTACACTACACCAACCAATAAACCAAAATATTAAAAACATTTTGCTGTTAATGAATACCCTTTGGTTATGTTGCTTGGCAGTCAGTAAGAATTGTTTATTTTTTATTTACCCAATGTCTCCCCCACTATATAATGCTACCAAGCTAGGAGGTAGTGGATTAACACATGGTTCCTCTGAGACACATGAAGCCAGTGATCACCATTGTATACACTTTGTTAGACTTTTATTGGCAAAATGTAAAAATGACAGATGTGGCATTGTTAGTATTATTAATGTTTGTTAAATTAGTTCCATCTGGGAAGGGGGTTAGTAATGCTGCAACATGAATGTAAAGATATGATTTTGCTTTACAATCCCTGATTTTATAAAAAGTAACAAGAATAAAACAATGTTATTAACAATTAATGTTAATCAGCTCATTTAAAAATAAAAACATTTGTCACTTATAGTTGAACCTGTTTTCAGATTCATGTTCTGTGAAAATTATTGTGTATATATTTTTGTTTCTGTACCATTTCAAAATGGAAGCATATCATATCAATTCGTGATTAGTATTACACTAGTATTGACATTTCATTTACACAGATATTTAGATGCTATATAAGTACCTTTATTTAAAATTAATTGTATTTCCAGAACTGCATGTTAGTGCCTTATGTGATCATACATCAATGGTGTCAAAATGATAATGAATATGTGATTTAAATTATATGCATTTGCCATCTCTAATTATTTTTTATCAAAGTCAACACCAAGATAGAAAGATGTCAAAATTCAAATGTAAAACAGCGCCTCTCATCTTTGCAATTGCATAATCTTGCCCAATGAGCTCATTCTGTGTCAAAATGCCTTTGAAAATTCACAAGACCACATTGTATATTAATTTTAATGGTCATCCCATTCGGCCATTAGGGGTGTACTTTGTGTACTTCTGGTGCCGGTCCCAAGCCCGGATAAATGGTGAGGGTTGCGTCAGGAAGGGCATCTGGCATAAAACTTGTGCCAAAACTATCATGGGTATCACAGATATGATTGCCATAACGGATCGGTTGAGGCCCGGGTTAACAACGACCACCTCCGGCGCTGTTGACCAGCAGGGTGCCGGTGGAAATTGGACTACTGTAGGTCGAAGACCATCAAAGAGGAGAGGAGGAAGGCAGGTTAGAAGGCAGCAAGAGAGAAGGAAAGGCAAGAGTGTGGAGGTTAGATTAGGGACTCATAGGGACAATGACTGGTAAAGGCAGAGAGCTTGCAGACGGAAGCTGGAGAGAAGGAAGGTAGATATTCTGTGTGTCCAGGAGACCAGATGGAAAGGAAGCAAGGCCAGGAACATTGGAGGTGGATTCAAACTGTTCTATCATGGTGTAGAGAGGAAGAGAAATGGAGTAGGGATAATCCTAAAGGAACAGCTTGGGGAAAGTGTTCTGGATGTAAAGAGAGTGTCAGACAGGATCATCAGCCTGAAGTTGGAGGTTGATGGTGTAATTTTGAATGTGGTCAGTTCATATGCACCACAGGTTGGTTGTCAGTTAGAGCAGAAAGAGGAATTTTGGAGTAAGATGGATGAAGTGGTAGATGCTGTCCCTAGAGAGGAGAGATTAGTGATTGGTGCAGACTTCAATGGAGGGAAGGGAACAGAGGGGATGAAGAGGTGCTGGGTATGTATGGTGTGAAAGACAGAAATGCGGAAGGTCAGATGGTTGTAGATTTTGCAAAGAGAATGGAAATGGCTGTGGTGAACACATATTTTCAGAAGAGGGAAGAACACAGGTTGACATACAAGAGTGGAGGGAGGTGCACACAGGTGGACTATATCCTTAGCAGGAGATGCCACCTAAAAGAGATTGGAGATTGTAAAGTGGTACCAGGGGAAAGTGTAGCAAGGCAGCATAGGGTGGTTGTCTGTAGAATGAGATTAGAAACAATGAAGAGGAAGAGAGTGAAGACAGAGCCAAAGATTAGATGGTGGAAGCTGAAGGAGGAGGATGGTTGCAGGCAGTTCAGGGAAAAATTGCAACAGGCCCTTGGGGGCAGTGAGGAGCTACCTGTGGACTGGGAAACTACAGCTAAGGTGGTGAGAGAAACTGGCAAAAATGTGTTGGGTGTTTCGTCTGGTCAGAGGAAAGAAGACAAGGAAAGTTGGTGGTGGAATGAGGAAGTCCAGGAGAGTATTCAGAAGAAGAAGGCAGCTAAGAAAAAGTGGGATAACCAGAGAGATGAAGGAAGTAGGCAGGAGTACTGTGAGGCTAATCGCATAGCGAAAAAAATGGTGGCAAAGGCAAAGGCTCAGGCCTATGATGAGCTGTATGAGAGGCTGGACAGTAAAGAAGGAGTAAAGGACTTGTATCATTTGGCTAAACAGAGAGATAGAGCTGGAAAGGATGTACAGCAGGTTAGGCTGATAAAGGATAGAGAGGGAAATGCACTAGTGAGTGAACAGAGAGTGATGAGTAGATGGAAGGAGTACTTTGAAGAACTAATGAATGAGGAAAACGAGAGAGAGAGAGGAGGACAACGGGGGGAGAGATAGTGGATCAGGAAGTGCAGAGAATTAGTAAGGTGGAAGTGAGGGCAGCTTTAAAAAGGATGAAAAATGGAAAGGCAGTTGGTCCAGATGACATACCTGTGGAGGTATGGAGATGTTTAGGAGAGAAGGCAGTGGACTTTTTAACCAGGTTGTTTAACAAAATCCTGGAGAGTGAGAGGCTTACAATTTGATCATTTTACACAATTGGCCTGACTGCATGTCTTTTTTGGACTGTGGGAGGAAACCAGAGAACCCAGAGGAAACCCACGCAGACACGGGGAGAACATGCAAACTCCACACAGAGAGGACCCCGGTCGGGGAATCGAACCCAGGCCCTCCTTGCTGTGAGGCGACAGCGCTACCCACCACGCCACCATGCCGTCATGCCCAGAAAGAGTACCACAGATGCAATTTTTGCATTGAGAGTGTTGGTAGAGAAGTACAGAGAAGGTCAGAAGGAACTACATTGTGTCTTTGTGGATCTAGAGAAGGCATATGATAGGGTGCCAAGAGAGGAACTGTGGTACTGTATGAGGAAGTCAGGTGTAGCTGAAAAGTATGTTAGGGTGGTGCAGGACATGTATGAGGATAGTGAGACAGTGGTGAGGTGTGCAGATGGATTGACAAATGGTTTCAAGGTGAAGGTAGGGTTACATCAGGGATTAGCTTTGAGCCCCTTCTTGTTTGGAATGGTGATGGATAGGTTGACAGATGAGCAGGCAGGAGGCTCCATGGACCATGATGTTTGCAGATGACATTGTAATCTGTGGTGAGAGTAGAGAGCAGGTGGAAGAGAATCTGGAGAGGTGGAGGTTTGCACTGGAGAGGAGAGGAATGAAGGTCAGTAGAGATAAGACGGAATACATGTGTGT
The DNA here is from genome assembly GCF_015220715.1 of Pygocentrus nattereri. Lineage (NCBI taxonomy): Eukaryota > Metazoa > Chordata > Actinopteri > Characiformes > Serrasalmidae > Pygocentrus > Pygocentrus nattereri. The sequence continues at coordinate 40,295,619 of NC_051212.1, read as the reverse complement.
GAATGAGAGGGAGGCAGGTGGAAAGGTGAAGATGCAAGGAGTAGAGGTCGTAAAGGTGGATGACTTCAAATATCTTGGGTCAACCATCCAGAGCAATGGACAGTGTAGAAAAGAGGTGAAGAAGAGGGTGCATGCAGGATGGAGTGGGTGGAGACGGGTGTCAGAGCTGATGTGTGACAGAAGGATAGCAGCAAGAGTGAAAGGGAAGGTTTACAAGACAGTAGTGCGTCCTGCTATGATGTATGGTTTGGAGACTGTGGCTCTGTCTAAAAGACAGGAGGCTGAGCTGGAGGTGGCAGAGATGAAGATGCCTAGATTTTCGTTGGGAGTGACCAGGCTGGACAAGATTAGAAATGAGCAGATCAGAGGGACAGTGAAGGTGGAGCAGTTTGGAGATAAAACCAGAGAGGCCAGGTTGAGATGGTTTGGACATGTGTTGAGGAGGAATTGTGGATATATTGGGCAAAGAATGTTGGAGATGGAGCTGCCAGGTAGAAGGAGAAGAGGTAGACCTCAGAGAAGGTTTATGGATGTAGTGAAGGTGGACATGGAGACGGTTGGTGTGAAAGTAGAGGAGGTAATGGATAGGGCAAGATGGAGGCAGATGGTCCGCTGTGGCGACCCCTAAAGGGAGCAGCCGAAAGAAGAAGAAGAGGAGGTCATCCCATCCGGTCAATCATCCAGGCAGGGCGGGGCCAAGAGCACATGCATCAGAAAAGGCTTAATCTGAAAACATCTTGGCCAAAAAGTTTATAGCTATTCTTTCATTAGCGGATAAGATGAAGAATAATAAAAAAAAAAAGAATAAAAAATGTGGGCAAGTTTTCTGGATTATTAATCTGGTTGATAAAAACAAGTCCTTCTTTCTAGCCTCTTTCTTGAAAGCGGCTGTTGCCAACTCATCTATTGTGACAATTATAACTAAATCATTTTATGAGTATATTTTTGATAATAAATAAATTGTAAAACAGCAATATATACAAAGCTCACAGTGTATGCGTAAACAGCCCTTGATACTGGATTAATCTCTATCTGTAGCCTATGGTGGCAAATAATAATTTCAACCCCTGGCCACTAATTAAATCAGAAAAATCTGCAATGCATTCAATTTTAGGTGGATTGTCTATAAAAAAACACAATTGGATATACTGTACTATATACTATACTTGAATATCTGTTTAACTCCATCTACTAATGTAAGATTAGTCAACAAGGTCCAGATAAACCCCCACCCTGATGGGATAATTGATAGGATATCAACAAAATGAAAATGCAGCCTGGTCGAATCCTCTATCAAAGGGAATTTGACACAAAATGAGCACAGAATGTGAGAATATGTAATTGCAAACAGGCGCGGTTTCATTTTTACACTTGAATTTTGACATCTTTCTAGCTCAGTGTTTACTATAATAATGCAATTTTAAAAACATTTTTTTTTTTTGGAAGGTTTATTCTTGTTATTGTTCCTACTGTCCTGTTGCGTACAAATGCTTTTCTGAGGGATTCACGCAGAAAACCTTTTGCTATTGCTTCACATCAATCTTAGAGTTTGATTTAGCCACAGAAGAATAGTTCAGAAAGGAACAGCGACCAAAATGTCTTGTTCATACAATGTGTTGATTGGGTCATGTCTTTGCTTTGGGGTCGGGGGGGGGTATTAGACTGTAATCTATTCCTTATCTGTGACAAAGCTGAGGACAAAGGCAAACTGAAAAATGAGTGAACAGTGAAGGAGAGACTACTGAGCTGTGGGCTTGGCAAGTGATATCCTCTGACATTTTCCATTTTTATAGGGCCGACTGCCGACCATTCCAAACAGACATGACTTTTATTACCATTCAATCACCAGAATAAAAATTGGAGACTTAAAAGTAAATGTCTTCTGCTTAGTCTCGGTTTATAGAATCAAGACAGAGGGAGAAGGATTGGGGGGTGGGGGGTTGGGGGTGGCGAGAGATATCAAACTTTAAGAACACAAATCATGATCCTATGATAATAGACTCTGGCTTATAGCTCTGCCTTGAAAGATCAAATAATACGTAAGTGCATAATGTGAACAATACCAATTTACTACTCAAAGCCATACTAAGGGAAGAGGCAGATTTCTAAGGAGTTTGCTTTGCTTTTTTATGGACACACGATAAAAAATGTCTCTGTCCTTTTACTTTCCTCTAGTGAATGTTTCTACTTCTGCCATACTGAATACTACAGTTAATGCAAAGAGGCACCAGAAAATCTGTAATACAGTAGTTGTAGTTAATACAGTCTCATCGAGTCAAGTCACAACACAATGCTTCTCATTCTGTCTACAGTTTAGCCATGACTGTGTCTCCCTTTTCAGACGTTACTCACCTAAAATTGAAGTCATAACACTGACAAATCCTTTCATGTGTTATCATAAACAGCATCTCAAAGATGAAATGTGCCATATTTTGAAAAAGTGGACTTCAGATGATCCCTTTTAGGTTTGAAGAAAAAAATCAACATAACATTGTATTGCAATGTTTTGGATAATACAATATCAATAAAACGTCAAAATATTTTCTTAGATGGTGCTGGGAAGTCTTATTGAACAGGCCAATATTTCCATCACTGGTGTTATGCCAGTAAGAGTGCTTGGACAAGAGTCCTAATATTATATTCATCTACCACTGCAAGTCGTTCTGGATCAAAATGTTCTCTAAAAATGTGAAGGTGTACTAAAATATAAAGGTGCCAAAAATTATTCTTTCAAACAATGCCACAGAAGGACCACTTTTGGTTCCTTAAAACAGTGGTTTTCAAACTGAGGCCTGCGGGTGGTCCACATTTTTGCTCTGCCTAAGCTCCAATACACAGGGATAGGGCAAAATTAGACTGTCCTGTGTGCCTTAGATCTGGTTTGAGAACCCCCATTCAAAAGAATCATTCAGAGGATGGTGCTTTGAAGAAGAATTTTTGCAAATGAGAAATGTGAATCTTAAGAACCTTTTTAAAGTTTAAAGGACCATCACATAGCATAAAAGTTCTACATTAGGGATACAGATTGGATTTAATTTACAATAATGGGTTTACAATAAATATCTCCATGATATTTTGAGAAATGTTTGAAGAAAGCAACACAATGACTGTGGGATGACTGTGACTTGTTGATAGGTGCTGTTTATTTGTGTGGACAGTGTATTGTTACACACCTCTTCTAGAATAATTAAAGATTTCAAACAATGAACAATGAAGTATGGAAGGAATTTGAATTGCTTTGCCTTATTTACAGTTCTGCCTTACTTTTACACCAATGTGTAAATGTACATTTTCACTCAGTAGTATAATTTGTACTACAAATACATTATATTGCAATTACATTTTGTTATTGTAATTGCATACAAATCAATAAAATTCTCAACAGAATTGCATGGCTCAAGCACTGTGAAAACATCATATTGTAGGGCCTGTAGTAACTTGCACCCCTAGTGTCTTTCTGCCTTCTTATGGTAGTGGTGCTCAGAGCATGTGGCTTGTTAATTCTATCCCCATCTTGTTTCTCGCTTCTTCACACGCACTCAAGTGGTTTGGCAGAACAGAAAGCCATTTCACCCTCAAAAGATCTGCAGGAAGTAAAAACTAGATGAAAATGAATCAGACATCCTACAACACATTCCACTTCGCACACATTAGCCAGAGCACTGGCTGTTGAATTAAACCACTCTCTTAGAAATCACAACCCCTTTAGCAGCACCACTTAAAAAACATCCTTATACCAAACACAGATATTCCCATTTCTGTTCATTCTATTTAAAGTTAGAGATTTATTAAAAGGATTTACATGGTCTGATGTACTCTGTAATGGAACAGATCTGTCATTATCACTGGAGAACTGGAGGGACGTGAACACTCTTTCCTAAGCGATTTTGGCTCCTTTAGGAGAAGAGTAAGATCAGGTCATCCGGACTGCTGGAAGCTGCTCTTTTTGGAACAGGGGCTGCTGGGCAATGTACTTTTGTGCTTAGGGTCTTGGCAATGCCCCATGCTTGCCCACCACAAGCCTTTGAAGAGAATGGGACTCCACTAGCAAAGCCCTTAGTACCACAGAGAGCACCACAAGGCTTGCCCTACAGTTTTTCCCGGTATCTCAATTTACTCTTCAAGAGCACATGCCTTTTAAGCAAACATTTCTCCTTTCACTCTCCTAATGCTAGCTCTCATGCTAAGATGGTAATTAGGGATGACAGCATGGAGTTTTATAATGCATTTGCTTGCACTGTGCACAAATGTGTGTGTGCAGAGTCATTATAAAGCTCCACAGGCATAGAGGCAGAAGATAGTGAAATAGGAAGATATGCATGCAGTGATTGCTAATAAGAAAATAACAGCTTTGAAATGTGAATTCCGCAAGTTTGCAATAATATTGCTTAAACCTCCTACAATTAATGAAATGTTTGTGACAGTCTATATTTGTTTTTATTAACTTACAGATGTTGGGAGTTATTGCTTACCTTATGCTGTATTATTCAAATATAACTGTTGAAAATACCTTATTATTTTTGTTTATATCACCTGTACCAGCAGATGGGGAAAATAAAATTAATGTAACTAATGTTAATATCATGTTCCACTCCCCTCTTCAACCATATATCTTTGAGTGAAATGCTCACCTAACTCCACTCCAGTAGGATTTTTAGGGCCCTGAAAATTTTATAAATGGGCCCTCTTGCCGCACATCATTTACGTTAACCTGTCACAACAGGAAAATATGCCAAAATTTCAAACCTCCATACCTCACACTATTGATTAGCATGCAACAAGCTTTGAATATAAATATGGGCAACATGGCTGCATATCAATATAGTATATGCAACTGGCCAAAACTGTTTCTTAAAAGCACTGCATCATTGCATCAATTAATTGTTTTTGACTATAGATGGAAAGGGAGGCTAGAGAGTGTCTATAGCATTTATATTATCCAGTATTTACTTTCACTTTCAAGTTAGACTTTGTCAGGGGTCAAGGGAGCATGACATCTTAACACCAAAACATCAGGTATGTTGCACTACTGAAGGGAAAAATGTGAAAACACTGAAGTGTGCAGTAGGGATTTTGATGCAATACACATTTCACAAACAGTTATTAGCATGAACTTCTATTCTATCAGCAGTTCCAGTATATCATGATATATGAGTATATGATGATATATGAGAAGCATTTTAAGAAGCATTTTTTTCCACAAACACTGTATCACTCGGCTGAGATGCCATTACTAAGCAACGACTTTGACAGATGTAGGAGATGCTCAAGTCATGTGAATGTTTTTACTTCTTTGCACACAAACAGAAAATGTATACTTTTAAGATTACATTTGATCTACAGCCAATCTGGTCAGACTCTGAAGATAAGACTACACTAAATTCCAAAACTGTCATTACCACAGAGGAAGCTTTTCAATCAGCAGCTGTGACAGAACACCTAAACAACCTGGAATGCCAAACAAAATGGGCTGCAAAACGCATTACAAACTGCCTGGAACAAAAAAACATTAATATTGATCTAGCAAAAATTGACAAAACTGCGCCCAAATCACAGCTGTGATGGTTTTTTGTGACAACACACTCTCTCTCTCTCATGTTCTATTGCTTAAACACACACCCGCACACACAGTGGGGTCCAAATTCTATTTTAAGTATGTAAGTAATTAAGTAAATACGTACCTTTTCAGTCATTATATGTGCATGGTGCACTAATTTTTTATTTTTATTTTTTGCATTTCCCTACAAAAGGTGGGATCAGAGTGCACGATCAACCGTGATATGGCACCCCTGGAGCAGAGAGAGTTAAGCACCTTGCTCAAGAGCCCAACATTGACAGCGTACCCAGGTTTTGAACCCACAAACCTGTGATCAAGAGCTCACAGCTATGTTATCAGCTTAACTATTGGAGTAGACAGTAGAATCTTACCAAATTTGAACGTAATGTAAGAATTTCAGCATTGGGTTTGTCCTTCTTTGGCTTTAATGGCATTGTGTGCTCAAGCTGGAAGTTGACTCCACAAGTTTGTACAAAAGTCTCTGATGAACAGATAAAATCCACCTGGAGAGTCATCTGAACATGACTTTCATTTAAGCCTCAAACAATTCTGACCTTTCTGATCTGACCTCTACTGTGTGTGTGTGTATGTATAAATTAATTTCATTCATCAAGAAAAGAAAGGCTAAATGGAGAAGCTGAGACAGGCTGACTCCATTTCTCATTTGTCAATTTTGTCCAAGACTAAGGACAGCAAATGGGAATTTAGTGTTGGGTTGGTGTTAGCTGGTGTTCCATCAATAGGTATTTGAACAGGTTGCTATGGATAGAGTGATAGCTTAAAAAAAAGGTCTGTGTTTGTGGACTAGTATCATTATAGAACATAATTTCTCTCTTTAATGTGGCTCCAGGGCTGATGTGAGAGATAACAAACACTGGCATCTTTTAGCCTGAGTTGACAAGCAGTGATGAAAGATCAATAGCTGTCTATTTCCGCAACACATCATAGCACTGTTTTAACCCAGAGTGATCTCTATACAATACTACACTAAAGTTCTTTGTTTCAGAGGTACATAACACACAGCACAAAGGTCTTAGGCAGACATGAAAACAGTTTAAACTATTTATCTTGGCAGAAAGTGTGTTTTAAAAATGTTTCCTTGCTGCTTTCCATGGATTGCATGGATTTGTTAAAAATCTCATAATTTCACTTTTTTTACAAACCCATTTCCAAAACAGCTGGGACACTGCAAAATGTAAATGAAAACACAATGTAATGATGTGCAAATAATTTAAACTGTATATTTATTTGAAAATAGTACAAATAGACAACATGCTAAATCTGATACATATTACTGTTGCATTGAAAGATATATGCCCGTTGTCCTGAGCCCATGCAGTGATTTCCAGAGTCATGTGTATTTTAAATCCAGTGCCACCCAAGGGCCCAAAGATCTTGGCTAGCCAATATTTCAACCTTGTCCCGTGCATACAAAGATTTCTCCAGAGTGTCTAAATTGTTTAATGATATTATGTAGCTACATCAGATGATAAAATCCTCAAGTTCTTTCCTATTTTACATTGAGAAACGTTATTCTTGAATTGTTGGACTATTTGTCTACACAGTCTTTCACAGAGTGGTGACTCCCTCCCTATCTTAACTTCTGAAAGACTCAGCCTCTCTGGAATGTTCTTTTTCTACTCAGTGATGTTACTGACCTGTTGCCAAATAACCTTAACTTTTTTTTTTGGCATACACAACTTTACCAGTCTTTTGTTGCCCCGTCCCAACTTTTTGCAATATGTTGTTGCCATCAAATTCAAAATGGGCATATATTTTCCAAAAAATAATATAATTTCTAATGTTTTGCTCAACAGTTTTAGCTATGTTGACTTTATACTATTTAACAAAATATATAGGGTTTAAATGATTTGCACATCATTGCATTTTGTTTTAATATTTTGCATCCCAACCTTTTTGGAAATGGGTTTGTAAATGAAAGTTTTACATTGTATGTAAGTTTTGAACTGTTTTGTGATGTCATGAACACCAATGCTTTTATAAATATCTGCCAATTCAGCATATAGCTGTGTAACCCCACCCATTCACACCAAAGTCTTAAGAATTGTCTTAAGGTTAAGAACACTACATTGGTTTTCAGTTAAATTCCGCAGTATAAAATTCTGCTACTGACATATAATGCTCTAAACATCCTAGACCCTCAGTCCATCAGAGAACTTACAGCAGACAAACTTACAGACAAACAACCTTACAGACAGGGTTCAGGACACAGCCTCAGTTTTTATGCCTTGTTTAGACAAGCCTTTGAAAATTATTCTTTCCCATTAGATAAAAGGTACAGACCTGGGGGTTCATTGGCAGAGTATTATGATAAACTGAGAATGTTGGTGTTGTCACCCTGCTGCCCTCACACGGTCACTTAAGTTTGTTGATGGTGGAGCAGAAGGGAGCTGACATCTCAGGGAGCTCTCACTTCTTTGCTACCTTCTGGCTCTCCTTTTCAGTTAGGCTCTAATAGCTAGGCCTGCCAGAGTCACAGTTTGTACTCTGTTAACACTATACATTGTTCTCAGCCAACCCAAACAGAACTAACTGCCCATGTATTTCTTTGTGGAGCTGAACAACTGTCCATCCTGTGCTGTCTGATGCTGTTGCTTTATCTACCTTGATTGGTCGCCCTTGCTCACCTGCTTTCTAGACTAGTCTGACCACCATTAAGCTTCCTTCTGTGAAATGCTGTGAAGAAAGCCTCAATTGCATGCCACTCACCCTCCTGGTGATACTGGTACCTGTACTGAGTCAAACTATTTAATCACAGACATTGTTTCATGTGCCTCACAATATACTGAGCTCTCATCGTATTCATGCTTATGGATCAAAATTACAGGCGTCTAAAAGTCACCGATGTTCATGTTTTAACTCTCATTTTTGCTGTGATTCACTCATAACTGCAGTCAATGGTTTTCTCTGGTAACACAGAGATTGTCATAGATATATATAGATCACACACTATATAGACAAAGGTATTGGGACACACCTCCTTATTATTGAGTTCAGGTATTTCAGCCACATCTATTGCTAAGTTCAGTGACTTTAAACATTGCACTGTCATAGGATGCCACCTCTGCCACAAGTCAGTTTGTGAAATTTTTGTCCTGCTAAATCTTCCCCTGCCAACTGTAAATGATATTATTATGAAATGGAAGCACCTTGGAGCAACAACAGCTTAGCCAAAAAGCGGCAGACAACAGAGTGGGGCCAGCAAGTGCTAAAGAGAAAAGTGTCTTTCCTCTGTTGAATTACTCACTAACAATTTCTAAATTGCCTCTGAAAGCAACATCAGCAAAAGAAGTGTGCATCAGGAGCTTCACGACATGGGTTTCCACAGCCATGCAGCTGCATACAAGATCAAAATGCACAATGCCAAACAGGTGGGGGGAGTGGTGTAAAGTACACTGCCCATGTACTCCGAAGCAGTGGAAATGCATTCTGTGGAGTGATGAATCACACTTCTCTATCTGGCAGTCTGATGGATGAGTGTGGGTTTGGTGAATACTAGGAGAATATTACCTCCCTGAATGCATTGTGCCAACTGTAAAGTTTGGTGGATGAAGGAAATTGCTATGGGGTTGTGTTTCAGGGGTTGAGCTAGGCCACTTAGTTCCAGTGAAAGGAATTCTTAATGCTTCAGCAGACCAAAACATTTTGGACAACTGTTTGCTTCCAACTTTATGGGAACAGTTTGAGGAAGGCCCTTTTCTGTTCCAGTATGACTGTGCCCCAGTGCACAAAGCAAGTTCTATCAAGGCATGGTTGGGTGAGTTTGGTGTGGACAGACCAACTGGCCCACGCAGAGTCCTGACCTTGTTAAATATGGTCTCCAATGGTTAACCTATTTCACTTCTGGTTATCTATAGCTAGCAATCTAGCATTTCCATTTGTTGAAGGGATATCTCTGAGACATATTGGCTTCTAGATGGGGGAGACTGTAAATTCCTAGGTGGGCCTCAACACCTCTATTTTAATTACAAAGGTAGAGGCAGCCGCCCATCAAGTAGGGGGGTTTCTGGGTCATTTAGACAAAGAGACAACTAGAGGGTGTGGGTTACCTGGGTTCATGGCTTTTGTAAACTTGTTTACTTGCTTGATTAGGAAGATGCGCGTTCATTAAACTTCTTTTTCCTCAAGTCTCCACTCCTGATTTTCTTCAAGAAATTAACGCTTGCCAGCAGAAGTCAACAACCTCAACTCCATCAGACAACTTTAGGATGAACTAGAGCAGAGATTGTGAACCCAGCCCTCTTGTCCAATATCAGTGTCCGACCTCACAAATTCTCTTCTGAATGAGGAGGCAAAAATTGCCACAGACACACTCCAAAATTTTGTAGAAAGCCTTCCCAGAAAAGTGGAAGTTCTTATAGCTGCAAAGGGGGGACAAACTCCATATGAATGCCTATGGATTTAGAATGGGATGTCATGAGGTGTCCCAACATTTTATCCATGCAGTGTATTTCTTATTGTTACTACTATAGGCCATTAATAGTAGTCATTGGTTATCATTGGTTAAATACTTCTGTCCAATGATAGAATGGTTTCTTTTTGTTTATATTCAATATTGTATATTAACAATGCTGTAACAATGCAAATTTCCCCCACTGGGATAATAAAAGTCTCTCTTATCTTATCTTAAATGTAAAGCACTCTTCTTTATTGATTTTACTTTTGTTGAGTTATTTTTTTATATAGTTTTTTTATATAGTTTTATATATTTTTATATAGTTTTGCTTTCCACAGAGGAGGACAGGTTCCCCTTTTTCATTCTTGCATTGCCTCAAGGTCTCTTGCTCTTGCTCTTACAGAATGTTGGAACTAGAGCGTACTGTACTGTTGGCACTATGCATTCTGGTAGTGGTCTCCTGGCATCCATCACACCTAGACCTGCCTGTTAAACTACCAGCTAGATGTTTCCCTTTCACAATAATAGTTCTTACAGTTTACCAAGGCAGATGAAGCAGGTCAGAAACTTCACAAAGTGACTTGTGGCAAAAGGTGGAATCATATGATCGTTCCAAGTCACTCACCTCTTCAGTATGGCCCATTCTATTTGTCTATGAAGACTGCATGGTTATGTGCTAAAATTGAAATACTGTTAGCAATGGGCATGGCTGAAACATCTAAAAACAGTGATCAGGAGGGGGAGTTCCTTAAACATTTGGCCATACAGTGTAGAATCATGAAGAGAGCTGTAGATTATTTATGAAGACCGCATAGCAAGAATAGAATCCAGAACATTAAGAAATACAGATGAGTAAATCCTTCTGATCTTCAGACAAAGTTTTGCTTCTTCACTTTGCTTCTAATAAGAAATGATTAGTTGAGATGAGGACACACTCATATAATCTAGTATAAGCAAAATTATCTCTTGTAAGTTGGAAATTAGCTTTCACAGCTGTCAAAACAAGAATAGAACTGCTTTTGACAAGTCAATCATACATTTAATAAAATAAAATAGTTCTACTTAATTTTGGTAATCCCCTATAAATTACATACAAATGCTCAAATTGTTAACAAACTGAGGTTTAAGGTTGGAATTAAGACCAGGGTTGGGGTTGGAATCAGTTTTAGGTTTAGCTCTAGGTTTTGGGCCAAGTTTAAGGTTAAGTTTAAAGCTAGAGTGAGTGTTAGATTAAAAGTCAGTTTTAGATAGTAGGTTAAAGTGGTAACACTTTATTTGAAGGCTACCTACATAAGGGCTTCATGACGCATTCATAAGAGCTGAATAATGCATTTATGAAGCACTACTTGAACATTTATTAAGTGCTTATGTCGGTTCTCGCAACCTGACATAACACATTTTATGAAATAAATGACATTGTACTGACATAATATGAATAAACCTTGAGCATATTTACAGCACTAAACATATTTAAAACACTATACATAACTATATATGTCAGCATTCTTAACATGACATTGTATTAATATCAGGTGAAATATGCCTGGAAACCACCCCCTCTTCCCTCCATGGCATAGATGATTGATGCAATTATGTATAGTGTTTTAAATATGTTTAGTGCTGTAAATATGTTCAACGTTTATTCATATTATGTCAGTACAATGTCATTTATTTCATAAAACGTGTTGTCATGTTGCGAGAACTGACATAAGCACTTAATAAATGTTCAAGTAGTGCTTCATAAACGCATTATTCAGTGCTTATGAATGTCTTATGAAGCCCTTATGTAGGTAGCCTTCAAATAAAGTGTTACCGTTAAAGTTAAGGGTAGGGTTAGGGTGATAGTTCTGGTGTTAAGAAGTGAATTAGATAGATATTTAGTTTATGTAAGCTTGTAGCTAAGCTAAGTAACCGACAAGGTGTGCATCTGCAAATCATTGCAGTCAGCCGCTACAGTAAGGTTTTATCAAAAAAAAAAAAGAGACTGAGTTGCCAGTTTATTAGGTCATTACACTACTAATTACATGGTATTAACACTTTTGCATTACATTGTATTTATGCCATTTTAATCAGGAATATCTATCATATAGCCGCACTTGCAGTCCCATGAAATCATGTGGATAGCCCTGGTCAAATTGCACATTAACACATCCTGCATAATGATGTGTCATTCAAATTTCAGTGAACAATTTACATGTACTTGTTGAGCTTAGAAAAAAAATACAACGAATACAACAAATGTCAACTTTTGCACTGGTCATATCTCAAGTTTTTTTCCCAGTAATTTAAATTAAGCAAATAAACAGTAACCATGCATTAAAATGAGCATAAGTGTGTTCTTTATAAAAGATGCATTATTTTAAAAATCAACAAAACATAATTTCACCAGGAGAGCCAAAATTTTATATACAACTGTCAAGCTACTCTGCTGTGGCCAATCTGTTCCTGTACAATTTATTAGTCTCCATTTAAGCTGTCCATCAAAGGTAAGAGACTACCACTGCAGCACCAAAGAGTAAGCTAAGCACAGCAGTGTTACTGATATGGTGTTAACATGTTGGGGTACCAAGTGCTTGTAAAAATATATCAGAAACAGTGGTGTTAAAGGAGTTTTTGTACACTTTAATGTTCAGAGTAAGTAGGGTTAGGCAGCTGGTGAATTGTACAGCAACAGATGGGCTACAGCCAGTAACTGTAAACCTAAAAAGTGCACCTATATGATGGGTGTTTCTGATAAAAAGACCTTTGAGTGTAGATACAAGGTTGGATTACCTAATAATCTAGATGGATCTTCTGGACCTTAGCAAAATACTCAGCAGCACAAATGCTGAAAAGACAATAATTTGTGCATGCAGTATTTAATACACTCATTGCGTTGCACATCAATTACAGTCTAAAGTATACTATACACTATTTCTGGTCTGTCGTTGCATGTTACTATGAACATAATATCATAGTATGACCATATCAAAGCTATGATCATGACATTCAACACACATTCTTCTCTGTTAACAGTTATTGGAGCTTTTCCTTTCTTAAAGCCATGCAGGGTGAATGATCCCTGATGGAAATGTCATGGCTATGGGCCTGCAGGATGATGCTGCCATATTATATAATCACAATTTTTTCTTCAGACATGTAAGTAAGGCAGTGTGTATATTTTCTAGTGTTGTATACCAAAAACTTATCTTCTGAATTCAGTCCAAATCGCCTCATATTTTTTAAGGCTCAGAGAAAGTAAATCTCTCAGATGTTCCAGCTGAGACCTATCCCATGATTTGCTAAAGTGTTTTCTGTGTTCCCCAGTCATGATTTCATCAAGAAGGAGAGAGCTGCAGGTAAACAGTGTACAGTAGATACGTGATAAATGCTGGAGGCTACACGGTGTTAAGGCAGCAGCAGGTCAACAAAAGCATTAACCTCTTTTGCAGATAACGCAGGGGGAAGATTTGTCAGCTTCATGTTGCATCTGGAAAGGCCCTGTTGATAATGGGAAGATAGCAACTACATAACTGCATGCACCTCACTTTAAGCACACAAGTGGCAGATTAATTCAACCTGTCACAAAACAAGCCTTTAAGAGCAAAATATAAAAAACGAAAACAAAACAGGAGAAATCTTAACCAAAATTTGTTCACTTGATGTTTCATGCTTCAAGTAAACACACTTAGGACTAATGATTAGTCTTGAATGGCACATTACAGTCGACCTGAGAATGCTAGCTGTTTGTTTTAAAGAATTAAATAAAATAGAAAATCTACTTCATGTAGCCTGGTGAAAATTTATTTCCACAAACACATCTGAAATCAGACTTATTAGCATTTACTAAAGGCCTTAAACCTTAGTAGTAAAGGAATAACTTTTGTTTTGCTATTCTACTCAAAACTGATTAAATAATTCCATATGAAATTATATAGTGAGTTACACAATGAATTACATCTATTTTAAGATGACATTATGTATCAGCAGGCACAAGTCTGCACATAACATGGTTCTTTGGGTAACACAAGACTACTTTTTCTTTATTTTTCAAAGTCATTTTGCTGTTTGACATTTCATTTTTCTTTTTCTTATTATGACTCTTGCAATTTGCAATTGCATATCCACTGGGAAAGCACTAAAATGTGTCAGTGTTAAACCAAGACCACCATTCCTCTGACAGTTAAGCAAGCTCCTGCCTGAAGCAAGTCACCACTAATATTTGTACTTGTGCAGCCACAAGCTCTCCTAGTAGGTCAAGAATCATCTTTAAACAAAGCAACAATAGTCACTTTGGACAGAATTAAGAATCACCATAGTTTAGCTTTTCATCACATCATCACTTCCACTAAAAAGTCCCTCCTGATGTCCCACCCACCATGTTTGATTGACAGGAGTGCTCACTGACAGTGAAAATGAAATTTTAACAGCATCACAAATACACTGTAATTCTAGCAGACTTCAAGGGCAACATTTTACTAAGTCAGAGTCAGACCATTAAGACAATGAAAATTAAATTTCAAAAAGACTTCGCTTTTCACATTAACTTTTTTCCAGTCAGTGTACACAGAAATGCAAATGCAAACACATTTTGCATCTTCTGAATTTGCAATATGTTTCAAATAATGTACACTCACATGGGAAATGCAAATGTAAATACACAATTTAATTAGCGTTTTCTAATTTGCATTTAATTTGAAATTAGTCCAGAATATGGTGCCAAAAGGCAGAACATGTATCAAAAATTGACTATTTGGTCAAGTTGGCACACAGGTGTTTTACATAATAAACATTATGTGTCCACCTGCAAAAGATTATAGATTGGTACAGTCTGGTTGTGCAATCAGAAAGAGTGTGACTTTGTTGTGTAGTTGCGCTTACATGTTTAATAGACTAGTTGACAATGCCAGCACAACTATCTTTTTCTCAATTATATTTTAATTTAGTCTATCAAATAAGGAATGTATAATAAGTGAATAACATTTTTTTAAAATTCTGAACTGATTATAACTAAAAGCTTAAAAACCCTCACTTGCTTTCTTCTTGATCACTAACTTTTATTAGATCTGCTCCTTTAGCTCCATCAGTCTCCTTCAGCATCTTTCTTTCCCTCTCCATGCCTGTGTTTAGCAATACAGTATTTTTATACACAAACTCATGGACAAATTAGTTCAGTTTTTTATGTTATGACAAAAATCATCTCAGCTGACTAAAATAATCTGTGAATAAACTGACGCCTCAGTAAACTAATATTCACATTTTATGGCCAATCCACTTTTCTTTACTTCATGTGAACTTAAAGCTAGCTAATAAGCAACCAGACAGCAAAACCATAATTTGCACAAATCCATATTATAGGTAAATATCTTCACTCTGTAATGATTCAGACTGTATATTATATATTTAAAGTAAGGACCAATTTTGTAGTAATTTTTCATTTTAGCATACTTTGAGCTAAAAATCTTGTCACAACCATTGGTTGCTGATTGGCGTTACTTCAAGAACCTCCTCCAGGTCTGATATGATTGGCTTACAACTTACAAGATCTGATATGATATGCTGAGCCAGTGTTACTCTTTTCTCTGATCCTAAACAAAGTTCGCACCCCTGCTACCACATTATATTATGAAGTTGTAGAAACATTGACATAGTTGAATAAAGAAGAATAAAGTGATGTAAGAATTATTCTAAGGGCCTGTGACAGACAGGGGCCCTATAAAATTACAAGAACATTAGGGAACATTTTTCCAATATTGAATTAACCTGTCATTAATAACAAGTTTTATTTACAATATAGGCCTGTCCAGCCCTGTCTCCAACTCCTCATACCCCTACCAATGAACCAGCTGTCTCCCAATACCCATACCCCTACCAATGAACAGTCCTGTCTCTCTATCCTCATACCTCTACCAATGAATAGCCCTGACTCCCCATCCTCATACCCCTTCCAATGAACCAGCCCTGTCTCTCCATCCTCATACCCCTACCTCTGAACCAGCCCTGACTCCCCATTCCCTTACCCCTACCAATGAACCAGCCTGGTCACCCTATCCCAATACCCCTACCAATGAACTAGTCCTGTCTCCCCATCCCCATACCCCTACCAAAGAACCAGCCCGGTCTCCCCATCCCAATACCCCTACCAATGAGCTAGCCCTGTCTCCCCATACATTGGCATTGTCTTCCTGAAAGGTGCAAGGCCTTCCCTGAAAAAGATATTATCTGGACGGGACCTTATGCTGCTCCAAAACCTGTATACATTGATCAGCATTCATAGTGCCTTCACAGATTCAGAGCAACTCAGCCATGTCATGTGCACTGATGCACCTCATACCATCATGGATACTGGCTTTGAACTAACAAGCCAGATGGACCCTCTCCTCCTTAGCCCTGGAGATGTGGGACCCATAATGCCCAAAAAGAATTAAAATTTTTGATTTGTTGGACCACAGGACACTTTTCCATTTTGTCGCAGTCCATCTTAAATGAGCCTGGGCCCACAGAAGGAGCCAGTATTTCTGGATCCTATTTATAAATGTTTTCTTCATTGCACTGAGAAGTCTAAACTTGCATTTGTGGATGCAGGGGCAAAGTGGGTTCACAGACAGTGTTTTTTCAAAGTGTTCCTGAGCCCATGCAGTGATTTCCTCTACAGATTTTTTTCTTAACACAGACGTCCCAAAAACATAGCTATCTTGTGGACACATATACGCTTCCAGTTTCCTAAAATAAGCTCACACAAGCTATTATATGCTATTTCTGAATAATATACACAATCTGCTATGATGTTTGCACACTCCCCTGTGCCATGCTTGATCACAGCACTGACCAGTCCCCTGAGGGAAAACTACCCATGTACTAACAGCAAGGCAAATCCTCTGCATATCATTATCAGCCTCGCTTATCATGGACAAATATGAGTCCTTTGCATCTGCTGAACATCTGAGTGAAGCATTTTTAACCCTATCCTGAATATCTCTGATTCAGTCAAACCAGGGGCATTGTCCCTGTTGCAGTAACAGGGTTCTTAGGAATGCTGAAATGACTATTCAGATATTTGTTACATCACAGAAAGATGGAGAAATGTTTTGTTCTTATTTGTAAGTAAATGTACTTTACTTTGATACTACAAAACTACAAACTACAAAAAGTCCATTAAGGTGAGCACACTGTAGGCTTTATCTGAAAACATGATGGCCAAAGAGTCTTTATAACTCACTTTTTTTTCCACAAACACTGTATCACTCCACTAAGACACCATTGCTAAGCAACAAGCTTGACATCTGTAGGCATCATTTTAATGTTTTTACTTCTTATTTTACAAACAAACAGAAAATGGACACTTTTAAGATGACATTTGACCTACTGCCGATTTGGTCAGACTCTGAAGAGATGACACTAAATTTTCAAATGGTCATTACCACTGAGTAGCTTTTCAGTCAGCAGCTGTAACAGAATAACACCTAAACAACCTGGAATCAGCCAGACATGAACCGAAAACCATTCACCAAACATGAAGTCTCATCTTCAGAGGCTGACCAAATCAGACTGAGCCATAAAACTGTTGCCATAAAAACAAAATAGCTTGCTCAGTGATGATGACAGTTTCAGAATTTAGTGTAAGGAGCTGGAGAACGAAATGCCGCCCTTTCAATGAGTGAGCAACAGAACACTGAGGTTGTGTGTTATCGCTATAACATTACAGCTGTGATGATCTACGGCAAATCACAGCCATGATGTTATTTGGGGATAATACACTCCCTCTCTTGTTCTATCGCTTAAATAAAACCTTTTCCACGGAGAGTGCTTTTGGCCCTGCTATGAAGGGATGAATGATAGGTTGGGAAGTCCACAAAAGTGAAAATGTAGCTGACCTGAATGCATTCCAAAGGCATTTTGCCACAGAATAAGTACAATTGGCAAGAATGTAATTGCAAAGAGGGGAGGTACTGTTTTACCCTCTTTCTAGCTTGGGTTCTCTTTGATAATGCAATTTCCAATGCATTATTATAGAGTGCAAATGCTGTAAGGTATATTAGATTTTAATTGTCATTTTGACACCATTATTGTAAAGTCACATGAAGTATAAAAATACAGCTCAAAAATACATTTTATTTAAATGAAGCCACTTCTAAAGCATTTTTGTGAAAATGACATGTCAATATTAGTTTACCAAATGGCAAATTAAAATAACAAAATTAAATTTTGGGAATTTAATTTTAAATGGGAAATTTAGTATCAAACATGAGAATACATTGCCATGTAACATAATAAATCTTCATCTGAAGTTTTCTATTAAAAAGCTTTGATATTTTACTCTGTTTATCTGTTTTTATTATCTTTCGTTTAATTTTTGCTTTTCTTTTTCTTTTATATACACTATTATGTCTATTCATTGTGCTCATATTCTTTTGTCTATTATTTACATTGATTGCTTATTTAAAGTCAATTCAGCTTTACTGTTAATACTAAAATATGTATAGGACATAGGGTGTACTGAAATTGTGTTACTTTCAGACCCCATGCTGTAGCAATAATATGAAATCGACGGTAAACAGGAAAAGTGTGAATTTAAATAGACACAAAAAAACAACTAAACACTAATCATGAAAATAAACATTAATTGTATAAAAATAGAATAATAAAAAATAATATATATAAGAGGTTCTATGTACAAGATTTTTAACACTAATATTACATTAAACAACTACTTTATATGTAAAGATATATTAGAGCAATGACATCTGCAATCCAATCAATGGCACTGTAATCAGAGTTGTTTTTTGTTTTTATAGTCAGCCTGACTGTGTGTCCGTGTTAATCTCACAACGTGAAAATGCTGGCCCTCCTCATGATTTGTTTTGCCCTCCCCAACGAACATACAGTGACTGCCTACACAACATTGTGCATGCAAGTTGGTGGAATGCAGCAGGAAATGTTCAGGCAAAAGCAACCTTTCAAATATTTCTCTGCTGAATATTCCTTGAAGATGACAAGGCTGAATTTACCTTTCTATTTGCATTTTCCCATTCCACCTTAAATGGTGCAGCAGTTCCATTCAGCACCCGAATGCGACTGCTGCATCATTTAAGGCAGATTGGGAAAATCAAAAGAAGCTGAGGCACCTGAATATCGCCTAACTGTTGTACCATTTAAGGTGGTATGGAAAAATATGAACAAGAAACTGACAAAAAAGAAGTGGATTTCAGCTTTTTACTGAGAAATTCAAAAAGTATGAAAAGGGATGAGTTTTTTTTATTTCTACTTGACAGGTGGGTAAAATTAACTAATTTCTGCTGTTTCACAGAACCAATATGTCAGCAATATTTTATCCCATTTGCTAATGTTTGTAATACCAACTGATTAACTATACAGCAGCAGTTGTAGTGAGTTTGTTCACCCATAACCTTGCTAACATTAGTTAACATGACTTGCTGTGTGGGTGCTTGCTCTAATGTTTTGTCATGGTATTAGTCTGTATAATGCTTGTCAAGGGTTAATTAATTGACTGTTTTAAAAACAGTTTAAAAACAAATGTTTTAAGTGGACTTCAATAAATGTATAACATAACCAGTTTCAATAAAGTGGAGCTGTGCCACAATTGAGAAAAACATGAGAATAAATTCTCTGAGGAGATGGACATTTCTCATTTATGACTGTATCACTCAGCTGAGCTTTCTCTTACTATCTCTCCTCTCATCCTCTCCCTCTGCTCCTGTTTACACACCGGCTTGAGGCGTTTAAAGGAGTTGTCTGTGGTGTATTGCAAGCAGGGCCTGTGGCAAGTGTTATCCTCTGGCAGGTGCACACCCTGAAGCAGCGAGGTGACTTCGTAACCTCTATTTGCACAGGTTAATGTGCAAATACCCCAACACGAAGGCTTCAGGGGCACAGCTAGCCTCTCTCTCCTTAATTCTCTCTCACCCTCCTTCAGCACAGGACAGCTCGGCTCCGCAACATTACTATTCTATTCTCATTACACCAACAGCGCCTGCTAAATTGTCATGTCTTTCAGGATCATTGGAGCCTGTTCATTTCCAGCACCTGCGACCCAGCAGGTTTTAAAAACCTCCATCTCCTCCAGGGTTCCTACGACAACATGGACCAAGGCCTGCGGAGGACAGAGGAAACTGAGGTTCAAGAAACCAAAACGTGAGGATCTCCCTCCTCTCCTCCTCCTGAATGGAGAAGTACTTCAACACCTTGCTAACATACATCATAAATTCATGCAACGCTCTGATCTGAGTGCAAGTAATTCCTAGAAGGTTGGTTTGTTCAACACATGGTAAACATGATAGATATCACAAAATACTGATTAGGTTTTGTTTTTAAATGCACCCCCCCCCCCCCCCCCCCATAACATTATGCTACTAAGCAGGAAGGATGAGATCTAGCATATGTATCTTCTCAAACTGCTGCTAACGTTCTTGGCAGAGAACATTAGCTGCCAATTTCTTTAAATTTTATAACAGATGCCTGCACTACCTAGCAAGTGATGAGGGAGAGGGATGTCCATCTAGCATCTTACTGCATGTAATTACACATTTCCACCAAATCTTACATAGTGTAGCTTTGAAACAGGGTTCATAAGAGCCTAGCATTTTTTTTTTGTCTTGTCAGGGAGAGGCACATTTACAGTGCAAGATATAAGATGTGTCTAAAAGTGAAGAGGCCTAGGAGAGACCTTACTAGAACTGGTATATGAAAGCTCCTCTTCAGAATGTACTTGTGCACATTCTAAGCAGCCTGACATTGTCATAATGACATGTCACAGCTTTATGAAACAATTATAATTGTAATTTGTTTAAATCTTACAAAAACATTTAATTAAATTTCAAATAACATTGCTTTAGGAATTCTGGTGCTGCAGCATCTCACAACTCACAATTGTTCCTTTCATTTCTTGAATGTTTTTATGCTGCTTATGAATAACTGTGACTAGTATATATGTGATTGACCCTTTTAGTGTACCTTTCCCATCACTTACCACCTTCTAGCACATTACTAATTGATATACCAACTCATTGTGGAATTCACTGTTTTTAATGATAAATATGGTATTGACCAAAATGCTTTATTTTCATGTCTAAACAATTTTCTCCTGGAGCACCAAGCCTCTGGACACAGTATTAATTAATGAAATTGTTACCATGGTCAACTGATTTTTTTTTAGCAGAAGCATGGTATGTAAAGAACCAGTTTGTTGAGTTTCTCTTAAGAGTCTTGTCTAGTCTGTTTTAGAAACATGTACATGTTAAAGTTGAAAAAAAAGTTTCTTGCTTTAGAGTCTTACTCATTAATTTAATTAAGACCCAACATTATTGAGAAACCTACCACTGAGCTGCATGTCTAAAGCAATTTTTTAAAGCACACTTATGAGTTTCATGACACACAAAAACCCTGAAACCTCATAAATTACAAATTAAGCACTGCTCATGCACTGCCAATCACATTCCTGTTTACTTGTTTTCAGTTGCATTGGTGACAGAATGTGTCACATATTCCACATGGTTAGGAATTTCACCCCTTGCCCC
Source organism: Pygocentrus nattereri (assembly GCF_015220715.1). Classification (NCBI taxonomy): domain Eukaryota; kingdom Metazoa; phylum Chordata; class Actinopteri; order Characiformes; family Serrasalmidae; genus Pygocentrus; species Pygocentrus nattereri. The sequence continues at coordinate 40,274,132 of NC_051212.1, read as the reverse complement.
TACCACTTAGCCCTTAGCCCTCTGTTTTGAGCGTTCATGATTAGGGTTGGGGTGTCCAAATTTTTTGTTGAGATAGAGGGATCGTACAAAGTGTTAGGGCTACATGACAGAGATTTTTCAGAGCCACCAAATAGGGTGTCATGAGGAAGAAAAAAAACTGCAAGATGGCTGTGCGAGCGACCAAAGAAACCCACAAATATATTTTTTCAGTTAAAAAAAAATGATAATTATTATATTATCTTAGTTTAAAGTCATTTCATTGTATTATGGTCATTTTCTTTGTAACAAGCATAAAAATCCCTAAAGTGTGTCTTCGTAACTAGCTAGTTAACTTTCCTGTTCCACATTAAATAGTGCAGCAGTATTGACACCTGAATGTAACTGCTGCAGTATGTAACTCTGTTCCAAGGGGTTAGGGTGACACTTAAAAACAAGGGGTAAAAAGAAGAAATGGGATTGTGCCTATATTACTCATTCAACACATGTATCCTCACTTCATAAATTTATGAATTAAACATGCAGTGTACCTCTTTGCATTGTTTCCATGTCATCATTTTTTGGCTTCTTTTGAGTTCAGCATGTACTTTTCCCTGTTTAGTTAGTTAACTTTTCAGAGTGGCTGTGGAAAATAAAAGGGTATGATAAATTTAATCTCTGTTCCACTAACAAGCATTATCATTAATGTTTCATTAATAAATTATCAAAGGAGCACGCTTCATTTTGTAGCTCAGAAAATGTGCGCAAACCAAAGACGTGCTTGACAAGACCAGTGAGCTTTAATGATTCTCGTCTTTTGCCTCTTTGCAGCTGGGAAGACTGTGCTTTTATGTTATTCTACTTTATTCAAGGCCTCTGTCTGTTTGTGAGTCTACCAATTTCTTGCAGTATTGATCCCCATTTTAAATGAGACGAGTGGGGGAGTGGGGTTAAGCACAAGCATGTCTTCTCCAGCTTAATGATCAGATATTTTAAAGCCATCTTTATCTGCTAATGAAAGATGTTTGGTTTGCCTTGCATTAAAAAAGCAAATACAATCCCTATCAGTTGTTTATGCTTTAATTTTAACTTAAAATGTCAAGCTGGAAGATTCTGCTAATGTGCCAAATACTGCACAACTGTACATTTAGGCTGCGTTTACAATTGGCAGGTTTGATACCATTAAAATAAACGCTGGTGTGTTCTGTTAGTGTGGTTAGTTAGAGCAAATGAGAACAATGAGGGTGGTGGAGAGGGGTTGGAGGGTGGGAGAGTGGTGGAGAGGGCATTGGTGGGCCAGGCTGTGCACTGAAGAAAATGGAAGGAGAAACAATGCTTTAAATGAACACTGCACAATAGCTTTTGTAATTTATCTTCTTCTGCTTTAGTCCAGAGCAAGGAATTATATGACAGATATATATGAACCCTGACATAGGTATCTGCCTTCCTTTTTGATTAATAAATGTGAGTACAAGGTAAATGTTTCTTTAATGCATGTGTAACTGTGATTAATTTCTCCGCTCTCAGATTTGAGTTACTTTCTTAGAACCCCCTTCTTCCTGTTTCTACATTTGTGCTGTTCAAATATGCCTCACAAAATCTTTTTACTATTTACCACACATTTCAAACATTTCACATATTCAGGCAGGTGTCTATGTACACACTCCCCAGCCATTTTATTAGAAACCCTGGTGAGGTATGACTACAGAGTGTTGATGTATAATTTGTATTAGCGATTCTCTAACCCTTCCTCAATGGTCTGGCAAACTAAAAAAGTGTTTCTAAAAAAGTGGCCAATAAGAGGATGTATAAAGTAGATTTCTAATAAAGTGGTCAGATATTACAGCCCTGTTTATAAAAAGTTGGGACGCTGTGCAAAATGTAAATAAAAGCAAAATACAATGATGTGCAAATCATTTAAACCATACCCATAATTGAAAATAGTATGAAGACAACAAATCAAATGTTGAAACTGAAATATATATACTGGCTGGCTGTGATCTCCAGTGACATTGCACTAAAAAAAATAAAAAAAAATTCTGTAGTGTAAATCACTGCGTGGGCTTAGCAATACATCTGAAAACCCTTGTCTTGTGAAAACAGTTCATTGCTGCATTCACAATTGCAAATTAAAAGTCATGCAACATGCAAAGAAGAAACCATATATAAACAGGATCCAGAAATGCCACCACTTTCTCTTAATCCTGATCTCATTTGAAATGGACTTGAAAAAGTGAAGTGTCCTGTCGTCCAAGAAATCAAAATACAAAATTCTTTTTGGAAATCATGGACATTGCATCCTCCAAGCTAAAGACCATCCAGTTTGTCATCAGTACACAGTTCAAAAGCCAGCATCCATGATAGCATAGATGTGCATGACTTGCACATCTCTGTAGGCACTGTTAATGAATGATATACACTGGTTTTGAAACATGTGCTGCCATCCAGACAACGTCTTTTTCAGCAAAGGCCTTGCTTACTTCAGCAAGATGTCATCAAACCACATATTACAACAGCATGGCTCCACAGTAAGAGAGTCTGAGAGCTTAATCAGCCATTGAAAACATTTGGTGCATTATGAAAAAAAAATACAACAAAGGAGACCCTGAATTCTTAACTGAAACCCTACATCAAGCAAGAACGGGAAAACATTTCACTCTTAAAACCACAGCAATCAGTCTTCTCAGATCCCAAATACTTATAGAGTGTTGTTAAAAGAAGAGGTGGTGAAACACAATGGTAAGTTAGTGTTCATGGTGGTGGCAGCTCAAAGTGCTTTACACACAGGTGATAGAACAGTTTTACAAGAAATCATTAGTATTTATTTAGAATCAGAAGAAAATGAACAAGATCAAATTTGAAAATAAATACCACAAGACGTACAGTTTTAATTAATTGCTAAATTAAAGAGACACTTTTCTGATATTTCTTAAAAGTGAACACTGAGCTTGACGGTCTAATAAAAGGTGGAATTGAGTTTAGAAGCATAATAACTGAAAGAGGCCTCTCCCTGTTTTCTGTATTTTACAGAGGGTATTTGTAGAAGGCCACTATCTGCAGATCTTAGATTATATGCCGGAACATAAACAGACAGACACTCTGTGATGTAAGCTGGTGCTAGGTCATTGAACTTTAAAAACTAGTAGCAGAGCTTTAAAAACTATTCTGAACCATACAGGTAGCCAGTGCAGTTCTTTTAAGACAGGAGTGATATGATCTCTCCTTTTGGTTTTTGTTAGGATGCGCACTGACACAGTTTGTACGAGTTGTAAGGGATGTATAGTTTTCTTCGGAAATCCAGCAAGAAGAACATTACAGTTGTCAAGTCTGCTTGTAACAAACGCATGAACAAGTTTCTCTGTGTTGCTCAGAGAGAGAAAATGTTGAACTTTAGTGATATTTCTCAAATGATAAAACACTACTTTTTATCATTTGAATGTGTTCTTGGCATTAAATTCACAACAAGCATATATTTTTCAAATATGTGATTTATATGATTTGAACATCATTGCATTCTACATTTATTTACATTTACTTTTTTTTAAAACAGGGTAGTTAGTAAAAAGTGTTTCTAAAAATGTAGCCAGTGAATCATAGTAGTAGGTAGTTGTTTCTAATAAGTGGCCAGTGAGTTTAAGTACAAGGTAGGTGTTTGTAAGAACTTGTCCAGATATTGAGTAAAATGTAGGTGCTTCTAGTAGCCAGTTTGTCAAAGAACAAGGTAATAATTTCCAATATAGTGGCCAGTGAGTAAAAAGCGGAAGTACAAGTTGGTGTTTCCAATTAAGTGGCCAGATGTTAAGAAAAGAGTGTTTCTAATAATGCAGTCAGTGAGTCAATGTACAAGGTAGTTATTTATAATAAAGTGGCCAAAAATTAAATAAAAGGTTGTTACTAATAAAGTGGCCAGTATGTGGAATTACAAGGTAAGTGTTTCTAATAAAGTGGCCAGTGAATGAAAATACAGTATGTGGTTTTTTACATAAGTGCCCAGTGAGAAAAAGTCTAAAAATGTGGCCATGTATTAAGGAAAAGGCAGTAAAAGTATGTTTCTAATGAAACGGCCAGTGTGTTCAACAGGTACATGTTTCTAATAAAGCGGTCAGTAAGTGAATGTACACGGCAGGTGTTTTTAATAAAATAGCTTGACATTAACTAAAATGTAGTTGATTCTAATAAAGCAAAAAATTTGTGTATTTTGTATTAACTTTGTAACAAAGAGGATGTGTCAATGATGTTAATTTACATATTCATGCCATACTGTGGTACAAAATACTTTCCTAAAGTATATTTATTGGAAGTTCGCTTAAAGTCTGGGCTTTTGGAGATTGCAGTGACTGAGCTGTCCTGGCTAACATAGCCCCTGTCTCTTTACACAGCTGCCAGCCAAATGCGTCTCAGCCACAGATCAAATAATTTGTCAAAGAATGCATTTGACAAAACGCATAATGCCCTCTTCCCTTTGGCAGCAGGTACGCAACCCCCCCCTCTGAAGGTGAGTTCCCTCACTCATCCCCTCACTGTAAGCCATTTTGCTTTCATCTTCCTCTCTCGCAGTCTTGTTTCCTGTGGGGCCACAACTGACAGTTATTGTTCTGCCTTTCATAAAAATACAGTTCAAGAAATCTCTCTGTTTTCAGAAGGCAAAGACGAGGCAAGGCTTGAAAGCAGACAACACAACACAAGCCAGTATCATGCAGTGTCAGGTGGATGATAAAGTCACTGTGAAGCCAAGATGTGCCTTTGCACTTTATTTATTTATTTTATGCAGTGCTTGAATTAAGTCATCCCATGCTCAGTGTTAGTATTCCTGAGGCACTTAAACACAGTTTTGGCGTTGGTCAAATACAATACTATAGTTTCTGTTTTGTAAACTGCAGTTTAATATTAAAATAAGCCTTCATATGAGATTTTATCTTTGAATGAAGAGGGCCTTTTACTTTCCTCCAAAAGTTTCAGATCCAGAATAAGTCTTGAAGTAAAACGACACTGGGGGACTCTGTCCAAAAGCCACCGTATATTTCTGATTTTAGTCAAGTTCATCATATCTGTAACTTTTAACGGATTGCAAATGCCCACATCTGGAAAGATGTCATAGGCTTTAATCTACAGTTTCAGAACAACAGGATGCAGTACAGATACGTTTTTGTCTTCTAAGGTTCAAATGTAAATAAACCCTTAAGGGTACAACAGGTCTCAATGTGTACCTTTAAATGAGTTAGATTTTCTTTCCCCCGAAATAAAAAAATAAATAAAAGGCTTAGTTGCCAAGATAGGACGTATGGAGTATATTACAAAAAAAACAAACAAAACAAACATCACCTTACCACCCCAGCATCGAGAACATATAGTTTGGTATCTTTTTAATGAGAGTATTCTATGAAAGGGAACTGTGAAAGTAACTCAAAGGTTATATTAGTCCTGGAGGAATTGACATGATGCCATATGTTTCACTTTTTTTTCTTGGAGTATGAAGACACTCAAAGACACCTTTGCTTGTATTTTCTGTGGGCCAAATGAAACCATTTACCCTAATCATCTACCTACACACAAAAATAAAGGTACGTCACTGGGGCAGTACACCCTCTTATCACTAGGGTGGTATTCTCAGGTGTACAGGGAACCATAAACCATCCACTGAAATTCTATCTTCTATGTTGTCTTGAATCCACACTCCCTGTCTCGTCTCCATTTTATTGTTCTATTTTAAAACATTAGGTTATAAACATGACAAATATGTACTTTGGGGGAAAAATTATTTAAGGTACACAATTGGACCACAGACCACAGACTGCTGTACATTTGAGGGAACATTTACATTGTTTGTACTTTGATGAATGAAAAATGTGATTGCACAGAACCTTCATTTCTAACAGTGTAGCTAGGCTAAGTGAAGGCATTGTGAATGTGAATGTAATATTAGCATTGTCATCAGCTTAGACATTTATAGCCAAGACAACTTTTTTTCATGTATTTTGTACACTTACGGTAGGAGTTTTAAACTGACTGAGCTCATCAGAACAATTAAAAATGTAATCCATATGATTAACATTTGGTTTTACATCTCAGTTTATCATTTAACTGATAATCATCCCATGTCTAAGCATATGTTGTAGACATTTAGCATTTTAATTTTTAAGCTAAGTGGACACAAGCCCAGTTCTTCATATGTTTGGTGTGAGAGCAATACGTAAATATGCTTTTTTATGTGCATTTTACTTCTCTTATCCCATAAGATTACCAACATCCTGTGTTAATAATCATTTTAGTGCATGTCCCATTGTAGTCACGTGATCATCACAGATTTCATGTCCACACAGCTCTATGGCTCTTATCTCCTCCACCTGTGTACTGAGTTCAGCCTGTGAGGTCTCTCCCTGATCTTCATTCCGCTTGTATGAAGCTGTTGTGGCTGTGTTAGCTGTCAGAGGAGATAAGAAGGTGAGAACAACAGCAGGTAGAACACAGACAGTGCTGGAGCAGACACCAAACTGCAATTCTATTGAGTAGCAAACGATCAGTGAGTGAAATCGGACAGGTATGTCAGACTGCACAGATCTCTGGCATCCATTATTGAGCAGTCTGGTTGCAGGTCGATCAGGTATCAAGCCTGTCTTTGGCAGGTTGCTGCATTTCGATCTTCTTCAGCAGTGCTGCAAGCGGAGGAAGCTGAAAAAAAGGCCCACTGATATTACCAGGACGCTCACCAGTCCCCTCATTTTCTCTCCTCCAAAAGGCCATGCAAGTGTTTTGTGGTTAAAATGCATGGAATGTTCACTTACTTTTAAATTTTCTTCTCATTAACATCTTTATTCAGGCCCTCTAGTGTCTATTCTGCCGGTGGAATGGAAATCGACTTAAATATTTTTATTTAAAATAACCAAATAAAATATTTTTACACACAACTTTGTTATCATTTCGTGTGAAAAAGGGGTTAGGTAACACTCTTTCTTAGTGGTGCTTAAGTTCTTTTTAAATTTATTTATTCTGACAAGGAAAGCACTAGGTTTGGTTGCACTGCTTGAAGATGCATAAGAGATTCATTAATTTTTTCTTTGTGTGAAAAGACAGGAAAGTAAACTACATTATAAATAACCACTTAAATAAAACTGTCCCTAATTTCCTGACAAGCTCACTGACAAATTGAAAGTGAAACTGAAATGTTCTACAAATGTGAGACATTGGCAGTGCAATGAATTACTGCTAAGAACACTTCTATTTTAAAGAAAAACAAAGAGCATTGCTGTTGCTTGGCTGTTTGTCGAGGGCATAAAAAATGTCAGCACCTCTTTAGAAATCTGATGTCCTTCTAAGGGCCTATATACTACAATTTCTTGGATTTTTTTTTCTTTTTTTTTAAAGTCATAAATATATTTTAACATAATGATTTTCCAACTTCTCTTTTTCCCATTGCTGTGCCTTTAAGACTAATATATGTAAATGATCTGTTTGGCTGTATCTTTTGTACTCTGTATATCTTCACTGTGAGTAGGCAGGGCTAAACTGTTGCTGGCTATGGTGAATAGATGAATATGTAAATGTGTTGAGTTTATTGATGTTACCAAAACTGTGAATTCAAAATGGGCTGTTTTTACAGGTTAGTTTACAGTATGGACTGTATTAATATCAACCTTTAATATCAAAGCTGCTGTCCAAAAAAATGAGAGCTGGAAAATGAAACAAACTGGAGACTGAACTTTGAAGGTGTGAAAAATGTCCCTGCAGATTTCTTAGAAATCAAGTTTCCAACAAAAGAATGGAAGTTGGAAAAAGGCAACGGGTGAACAAGTTAAATACTGAAACTTCTGAAAAGTTGAGGCCTCTGTGTCATTTTCTGTTAAACTTATTGTAAGGTGTGTGAGAAATGTTTATGTTTATTCTGGGTTAGTGTTCTCCAGCAGTTATTCTCTTGGTTTATTCTGACCCAGACTCTTAATATGAAGGCAGTGCTAGCCATCCCTCGCTATGTTTGTGTGTTACAACAGGAAGAACTGTTAGGAAACTCTTGTATACAGTGTAGCTGTGAACAACTACAACTGTTAACAGAGCATAATGAGTACAATATGTTTTCTGCTTTTTATGCTGGAAAATTAGTAACTTGCAAATGATGGCCGTTTTAAAATTAAAATGAAAATTAAATCAATTTGGAAATGTAATAAATGAAGGGTGGCCTCTCACACAGTACTGTATCAATCTTAACCTGCATCTTTCAGTAACCACTGTAAATAATCTGGTAACTACTATGCAAATACTTTCAAGAGTGAGCAATGTATATGCAGACCCTTAGGGTTTAAGAGGTTACTGTACATTAATGGCTCATCAGCACAACAGGCTGCTGTGTCAATGTTGTGGTGCTGCAGTAATGGCCAGGATGATAATCCCCATTGATTAGTGGCTGCAGATCAAAGGCTTCCAGCACTGTCACTTCACCTCCACTCCCCTCTCCTCACACATGGGACCATTAAGAGAGGCTGTCAGCACTTCATTAAGATGTTGAAGCCACCCCACCCCCCACCCCAGGGAGCACAACAACCCAGCCACTCTGCTTTTAGGGAAAATCAAACAGCACATACAGCTAAATAGCTGCAATAAGGTGTTAAACCCTGGTCTGCGGCTATGGTCTCAGGGGTGACACCGAGCTGCTGCATCCTCTCCATGAAAAACAAGCTGCTTTCTTTAACTAAGCATTAAGAAGTATACATTATTGAAGATTTAATTTTAAAGCTTATCCCAGCCTGGGGAGTGATGCTAATTAAAGAGGATATGCAAAATGTAATCAATTCTGGCACTTAACAACAGAGTGGATATTAGCGACATAGCCCTCAATATACCAAGGAACAGACTTAAACAATTTTAGTAGTGATACTGGGTATTGATGCAAATCTCAGAAATGGTACTGAGAAAAGTAATGCATTTTATATCTGTACATCACTTCTACATAAACTAAATACATTGTATCAGCATAGTTATTGCCAAAAGTAAGCAAACCTCCAATTAAATATATTTTATTCACATGTGGAAATTCAACATGGATAAAATATGGTGGATGCACTTTCACAAACATCAAAGATTATGATGTCAGAAGCTTGTTTCAATGAAAGGTAGATCAGGATTGACCCATGGAAGATGCAAAGAAAAGCATAGTGTCATTTGATATTAATTACCTCTCAGACATAGTTAAAGCGAGCTGAGAAATTATGTCAAAAGTACCACATTAGTCGATACCACACACTGTGATTGTAAGTAGAAGAGGACATTTTTTATTACAGTATGAATTTGAGGAATTGTTACTGTGAAGAATATACTCCACTATTATGTCCATTGAAACAAATGGAAAAACATCAAAACTATTTATAGAGAATATGAATGTAATGTAAATTTATCGTATAACTCTAGGTAAATGTGTTATGAAACTAGTATGCATTTGGTATTTATTGCTAATGGTGCTGATCGGTTGCATACTTTGCAACAGAAATAGCTGCTGAGCTGCAGAGTTCTCAGCTTAACTGAACACTAGGTCGCAAGACCACACCACTGTGTGATGCAGCTGACTAAGATGCGTTGCTAAAGGCTATTATTACCACAAGAGACTGGCAGTTCCCAACGTTAGCTCCCTCAGGAACAACCTGGACTAACACTAATTCAGACTGTACCTGACATTACATAACATATCGCATGTCAGAAATTGCTTTAAAGTGTTGGTCTTCTCATTGACAGTATTGATACTGTGTTTAAGTGACAGTATCGGCAACCATAAAAAGAACAATTTATGCTTTCTTACTGTTTTATTAGTCATAGATCATAGTTCTCTCTCTTTCTTCCTCTCTCTCTACAAGAGGTGTAATTAACAAATTACATTTACTCTCGTTACGGTAACTGAGTACAGTTTTCCCTGTAATGGTACTTTTTGAGTAAAATTAAATCATAGTACTTTTACTTGAGTTAATTTTGAATTAAATACTTTTTTTTTTTTTTTTCGTAACATTACAGAGTAAAAATAAATTATGAGTGTATCTGCTCAGACACTAATAAGAACCAAGCAGAATTAAATGTAAAAGATTAACCAATTCAACAACAGCAGCTCCACTAAACCAGCACGCACAAGGAACAGACTGCATCCAAATGGTCATCTGTATTCATTTTCACATAAACTCAGAAAAAAGTATTATTCTTTAGCAGCCAAACACAAAACATGCTCGGATTCACTTTCAATGCTCAACTGTTTCTGTTTATTAAACTTGAAATCTGTTGCATATGTTTTATTACAAGAGTCTGTCAGCTACTTTTGTTAACAGGTGTCACCCACAGCCCACAGTTTACCCATTTATACAGCCTAGTTTAGCTGCTGTTTGGAGATAAATGGTCGGTTGTGGCTGTGAGACAAGCAATATAGTCTAATACAGGCTCTTCATAAACTCTGAATGCTGTCACATTCCTGACTTGCCTGATCTGATCCCACCTCCCCGCCTTCCCTCCCTGTCTCTCTTTCTCTCCCTCCGTCTCTTCCTTTCTTTGCCTCTGTCTCTCTCTGACTGTCTCTCTCTCTCTGCCTTGGTGTTTGTCTTTAACAGTGAGAAGCTGTTTAACTGTGAAATGCAGTAATGTCTGATTACTAATTAAACATATTACAGTAAAAATCAAAGATGGGTAAATTGCTGATGTTGCTGATAATTTTAATGGTAGAAATATTCTGAACAGATATCAGTGAAAATATACAGTGTGAAGGCTGTAAATGTGTTTACTGTCTGTAGAGGTTCACGTCTGTTAATGTAAGTCCAGGGAGCTGATGGGCAGCAGGACTCTCACAAAAATTACATTATAAATTAAGCGATCTACTCATCATTTCTTGTTTTTTTCTTTTAAATGAACTTAATTAAACAGTAACAGTCTGTGCACAGTCTTTCAGAGATTCTAAAATACTTTATTGGAAACAGATAAACTAGTAAGTCTTATATAATAATCTAGTCATGAAATGCATGCAGTTTAATGTAAATCTTCATTAGACAGTTTATAGACAGGTGTGTAAATGTGCAATAGCAGAGCATATTGTGATCAGTCTCAGCTCTCAGAACTTTTTCCCACATGTTTTGGTTTAGTGTTTTTCTGTACACTCAGCTCAGAAACATTTTCAGGTTGTGGCAGAAGAAATACGAAAAAGCAACTAAGTAACATGGTACTTAAGTAGTTTTTTAATAAACTACTCATTTACTCTTATATGTACTTGAGTAGATTAATACTCTAATAACAGTACTTGCATTATGAAATGAAAAATATGACAAAGGAGACCCCATCTGTTGAGCAGCTGAAATCCTACATCAAACAAGAATGAGAAAATATTTCACTTTAAAACAGTGTGGTGTTAAAAGAAGAGTTGATGCAACACAGCGGTAAAAATGTCACCATCACAACTTTTTTTAAAGGTGTTATATGGCATGTAAAAAAAACATTCAAAAGTCTCAACATTTGATATGTTGTCTTTGTATGTTTTTCAATTAAATACAGGACTTATATTTCATGTACATATTCATACATACATTCACCCTCACTCACTTTTTTCACTCTCTCACTATATTCTGATTTTGCCACTGATCAGATACAGGCACAGTTTGCCATGCAATATTTATGGACAAGCTCTACAGGGTGCAGCACTTATCTAGCATTTATAATGGGAGTGAAAATATTTAGGTTACACTGTATGCATGCATCACTGATGATGAGAAACAGAAGAAGACCCTACTTTGATCTTACCTTAAAAGTGCCAATAATAGTCCTCTTCTTTACCAGTCTAACCTCACAGGAGTAGGGCCAGTACCTGTCAACAGAAAAGGAAATGGTTTACTAAGCTCCCAAGAGCCAACAAACACACACACACAAACACACACACACACACACACACACACACACACACACACACACACACACACACACACACACACACACACACACACACACCTGTTCATAGCCATGCTGTGATGGATTCTGCTAATGTGAACCTCCTAGGCAGGCACTGAAACGCATTAAACAATCTGCTTTACCAGAGCTCTGCCACTGATTAATACCATGACCACTTTTTTCACTTGCAACATAAAAAGGAAATTTTATCAGTGCAACATATCCTGAGGGATGGTGCCTGCTCACCTTGGCTAGCTCAGATAAAGCCAAGGCCTCTGCTTGCTCTGGGGCACCAAATGAGACACCTTCTGCTTTGTGATTCCCTCTTAAACATAGTTGCAGACACACTGTGGAAAGTGGAACCACTAGAATTTTTTCTTATATGGGTGGCCAGATGGGGCCATTGAAAATATTAGGGCTGCACATCAAAACCAAAAGTCATAACTGAATTTTAGGAATTATGCTGTTGTAGCACATAGACCACCTAAAAACTGTCAATTAGAGAGTTAGGGAATTCCATACTGAGACACTTGGTTTTTCTTATTTTACTATTAAAGTCACTGATTATTTCATGTTCATTAGGGCTGTCAAAATCAGCTAAAACCGACCTTTGACTAAGTAGGTTCACATCATTCAAATATGTTTTTGTGCATTACACCCATAAGAAGGCAAACCAAAACAAGTAGATTTGGGTTGTGAACTCACAAGGTAATTACCACAAGGTTGAATTATTCACTCATTTCAGTTGGACCTACATTTCATTTTAAATCCATGGCCCCCTTTGCCCCCCCTTAGTGGTGCCAGTGGTGCTGGACCCACAGTTCCAGCCAAACATATACCTACCAACCAGAATTTTTACTATTATCCACATTTTTGAACAGTGAAGACATAAGAACAATCAAATTACACCAATGAAATTTAACAAATCAATGCTACTTATTTATAGCACTGTGTAAAGCCAAGTGAATACAGTCATGATTTTAGCCACAATTTTTCTGATCAATAAATTGTGCACTCTGAAGACCACTCAAAGTTGAACAGTCTAGCCTTCCAACTTCCCCAGTCTGCAAGTTGTTTCCGATGCCCATATCTGAATTACTCCATGATGAACCTTGCAGTGTGATTGCCCCTACAACGAGTAGCAGGAAAAGTGATAAGGGACTCTCAGGGAGTGAGGCGCGAACAATCAAAACATGGTGAAGGGGTGACTGAAGAGAAAAAATCTGCAATCATATCAGCTGCTCAGTGTCTGTACGGCTGGGTTGAGAGTAGCCTCTGAGTGAATACTTGTTGTCGCAAAGCAGCTTTAAAGAAAAATCTGGGTCTGAGGTCCCATGAGCAAGCAAATGGTGACAGTGGCAAGGAAATAAAAGCAAGAGGAAGAAATCTTGAGAGGAACTAAGACTCAAAAAGGGAACCCGTCCTTCTCTGGTTGACACCAGGTAGAAAACGATAACACAAGCAAACTGAACAGAGGGTGAGATTTTAACATTACTACAAAATGTTAAAATACAGAAAAGGGGAAAAACAGGTAAAGTAATGGCTTTGATTAAATAGTTTGAGTCTGTGTGACAGCAGCAGGAGGGTCAGTTCATGCAGATGAGGTTCGCACAGCACTGTACAGTGGAAAGCTCAATGGTTCTCATATATCTCTCCAGGTAAAAGATCTGACCCTCCTGTCACACTGACATAGATACATATTTTGTACTGTTGAAGGCAGTGTCGCAGTTCTGACTTAACACGTAAGACTCATGATTTTTTTTTCCTATCTTAAAAGTATTTCTTGTCTGCCAGTTTTTGTGTTCAGTTGCTTGTGTTAGATTTGATACCGGTTTAAACAATTCAGCCTGATGGACTGAACAAACGCTACATGCAGTAAACAGCTAAGTTTAAAGGAAAGAGGGACTTTAGAGTAACTTTAGTTTGGACAGCAAGTATGCTAACTAGCACAACAGTTAATTTAGCTAAAGTTGGCGAATAAGACAACTCAAGTTTTATTTAAAAATCACATTCTATATTTGCTATAAAAACTACAGACCAACCATTTAAGCCTCTTTTATTTACTGCATGTACTGCTTCAGTTCTGTACTTCAAATTGAAGGTTTTTCTATAAAAGCCTTGTTATTTGAAGACGTGTCAAACCTGACAAGATTTAGTAGAGATTTATTTGAGTACAATGCAATGACACACATGAAGTAACTTGTGGATGTCTCTAGTAGCATTCATCAGCAATACTCACATTGTTCTAAGATAGTTGGATCAATGGCCAAAACATACACTTTTAGCAATATGGAAGGGCTAGACTCATAGCTGCCACAATAACATTTGAATTCAGCCATCTAACTTTGTAAGAAAAAAGGAATTGCATCTATTTACATATTCTAAATAGCCCTCACTGTACTGTGATTACTATTGGGCAGTCATAGAATCTAACACTACATCATGCACAGAATGATTGCCATTCTTGCTGACTGCAACACTTAACCTTTTACACTAAGGTATTACAGGACACTTTTATGCCAGGACAATTTTATCTGATACTTTCTAAATGAGCAAAAGAAAGTTTTTTTCTAATTAAATAACTAAAATAATGGCCTGTTCAGTCAAGGTCCTGACCTATGTGTCCCATAATAACCCTAGGACATGACCCATTTTACCTGAATCATTACCACTTTACTAAGACCTCTGCCTGGTGTGTGGCAGGATCCATTGGCCATTCATATTTTTTATTGTTTTTTTTATGTTAAACCATGTTTTTTTCAGGGTCACCTAACTAAGTTTGTCTATATCTACAAGTGTTGTAAGTGTTATGATGTGCAAATAGTACAAATAAACTTTTTGTTTGTTTTCATAGGTTTCTATAGCTGGAATGTTAATGAGCGTTGCATGTGGGGGAGGGGAAATAGGCTTGATTTCAAAACTCACACTGCCTTTGTGTGATGTGTAAATGTTTAAAGTTATTCTAATAAATATTTAGAACAAGCTAAGTCTATGAAAACTTTTTACTATTTGAAAGAGTGGTCCTGCACATAGAGCATATTAAAACTTTTTAACAGCACAAGCTACAGAGACACAAAAGCTCATACAGGTGCAATACAAAGGGAGTTCTTCCTAGGCACTGCTCCTCTGCAAGGGATTCAGATGTATACAGACATGATTTCTGACTGTATAATGTATAACGCACACGTTAGTCTACTGGCCTCCTCTTCAACATTGCAACAAGCAAGAGATCTGAGAGAAAATGCATATATTATCTGTGTGTTGACAGTTTGCATAATGAAATCTCATGAGGTAACTTTCAAATGCAAATTGTGCTCAGAGTGTGGAGAGGATTCAAAAACAAGCTGAAAAAAGTGCTGTATATGCAAAAATCAGGGACTGTAAAAATGTTCACAGAAGCTTGTACACAGAAAAAAAGCACAGAAAATAACAACTGCCCACATTTCCATTCCTATCACTTCTTAAAAACAAATGTAAAGTATTTCAAATGTACAGTAGATTTGGGGACACACTTCTTTTCAATTAAAAATTTCAGACTGCTACTTTTCTGTTACATTTGCAGGGAATACATCATAAATTAATAAAAGTGTTTGTATAATAAACTTGAGTGTTATGTTAAACATCCAGCAAAGACTGAATGAAAAAAGAAGAGAGAAATATAATAAAGCCCTGCTTAAAAATGTATTGTCAATCCTATCAGAGAACTGTTTGGGCATGGCCCTAATATTCTGATCAGCATCCATGACTATGAGTTATGAGTCCAGGACTCCCATCCTACATGAAACAGGATCCACATATGCACTCTATGACTCATTAAAGCATTATAGCTTTCATACAGCAGAATTTTAAAAAAGGTAATGTTCTTATTCATTTTACTATTTTTCCTGACAGATGCTGCTAGATGGGTGAGCTTGTTTATGCTTCTTAAGCTAGCTTTAGCTTGTAACAAGTTTCTCTGACTCAAACATAGAGAGGCCATAGAGAAACAGTTTTGTTGAAGCTGTGCAGGTGGGACAACCCATAGCAGCCTTGAGATTAATGAGGATACTGCTTACATACGTGTGACCCAAGATTAAGAGTGTTCAGTTTATATCAAAAGAAGAGAATTCTGGCAAAACACATTGGCAACTCAGTAGACACTGACAAATAATACTTTGTACAGGGACAGGCAAGATTAGCCTACTTACAACAAAAATGTTTAGGCTCCCTGGGGTTATAAATAACAAAAATACCTGCAACACTTTGCAACAGTATCAAGTTCATGTTCATTTATTGCAAACAGACACGGAAAGGCTTCTCTGTATTAAAACAATTTGAAAGCTAGGTATCCCAGTGTGAAACTAGTTTGCCCACTAGTTTTGGGATGAAATCTACTCATTACTCAAGCTCACAGGAACAATTCGAACAGTCTGATCATAAAGAAATTTCTCTTCTAGAAAACTTTGGTAGAACATGAGTTGCTGTGTGCAGCTGCTTACTTTTGATAGTGCCCAGGGTGGTAGTGGGCAATATAATAATCATATTACGATAAATTACCTAATATACAATATACTGCCCTAAGAACATTGCAGATATCATCAGTATTTTTAGAACACATGCATCATAAAACTGGAGCGCTAGACCAACTTCTGCTGCATTCTGCCTACAAATCAGCTTTTTTTTAGCTACTTTTTTTCCAGGAAACCTTTGTAGAATATTGCGGGAAATCCAATCAAACCTATTAAGAAGCTACACTGGCTGATTAACTCTCTGGCTTCCTAGCTCTTTACTTTGCAGCCAACAAGACGACACACTGCGCTAGTGTCAATCAAAGCTTACTTTATCTACTGAGACTGAATAAAAAGATAAACTATACTGTAAGTATAGATTTTGAAATTAATTTAAAAACTAGGGAAAAAAATCAAACATTTGATTGAGAAAACAGATAATAATGGGCAAATATCTAAACAGCTCTTTGGTTATAATGCAGGTTTAATCTGTAACAGCAATCTTTACAATTGGCCTATCAACAGGCTTGTCACAATTATTACAGAATTGTCTGATTGCAGTTATTTAAGATAAACATAATTGTTTGAGATAATACCGATTATCGAATCTGAATGCAATTATTTTCCATAATTATTAGATTTGACAGTTCATCAACTTAAAAGTTCATAAAAGCCAATTAACAGTTTATACAGACAGTTTTAACTTCTAACTGTGTATTGCAACACATTTAAGAATATTTCTTTATTTGGTAGCTAGGATGGAAATTTAAATTTAAAAGAAATCTTTTGCATGTATGCTTGCAGAACAAGTGTTTTTTGCTCAAGCATACACACTACAATTTCATTGCTGTTACAGATTAAACCTGCTTTGTAACCAAAGAGCTGTTTAGATATTTGTATATTATTATCTTTTTGTCAATCAAATGTTTGATTTTTTTCCCTAGTTTTTAAAATTAATTTAAAAATCTATAGTTACAGCATAGTTTTTTTATCTTTCTTTTTTTTTCATTTTAACTTATGACTTTTAATTTTAACTTGTTTTGCTGGTGCAGTATTTCTGTTGTTATCAAAAGGAAAATTCAGAAAGCTGAATATTGTGATATGTAACATGTATCAGGAAATTATCATGAAAAAGTATCACAAGTTAGCCTATGCTGTGAAATTAGCTGCTATGCCAGCTGTGTGTCAGTCAGGGCAGTAAATGGAGAATTGAAAAAAGGGGGATAGAGCATGCTCCAGCATTCCGTGAGCCACAGTGCCTCTCTGTAATTTGTTATCTTTTGGAGATTCCATTTCCTATGTGTTGATGCAGCAGATAGATTCCCTCACCATAACCATTTATCATCTGTCATGGAAAACCTGCTTCACCCTCTTTCTTCCTCCTCAGAGAAGAAAAAAAAGGCTTTTTCAGTACAGGCTCTTTAAGAGTAGAAAATTGCCTGGATCAAGCACAAATTAATTGTATTTTTTTTCTAAATGAAGACATGGCATCTCTTTACTGTAAAACCACTAAGAAGAAATGTTTTCCTGCTGACCTAAATAAACATTGCTAAACATTAATGTAGTGCAAAGAAATGCAGGACAGAAAGGTACAAACATTAATGACTTAAGCACTAGCTGCATGCCACATTCACATTTCAAATATAACACCACAGATTAAGCTTACATTTACAAATGACTTACAAGTCAATATCATTTTCGTGCAGAGAGCAAGTGGAGGCACATTTTAAAGGCAGAGCTTTTGCAGGTCACCTTAATTGACCACACAATAATGCCAATCAGCACGCCTAAACACTGCTCTGCAAAAATCTCATAAACCGCTTTCAGAAGTGAAAGCTACCCCGAGGAACTAATATTAATGACTGTGAAAAATGACCAATTTTATGTTAATGAAAATGACTATTTCTGAAAGCATAAATTATTTTGTGCAAAAATCATTTCCATGATAAATGAGGCTATTCAATTTATAAATTAAAACATGATTAATTGCTTGTCATGGAAAATAAAGCCAGTGAGCCTACTGTGCTCGGTGGGTTAATTGTAAGCGGGAGGGAGTCAGTGATGCCTTCTGTTCAAGACTATGAATCCATAACCTTTAAATGCTACATTTCATGATGTACAGGCAACATGCATATGCTGCAAAACAACTGTGTAGTAAAGTTTTTTTTAACAAATTCAGTCTGGAGACTGAAATTAAGTTTGTCCTTTACCCCAAAATAAATGAAAAGTCAAAAGTTTGGGTACCCCTAATAGAATGCATGTTTTCCACAACATTAAAAGCATTTTGATCTACAGCTTAATTCCAAAAAAAGTTGTAACACTGTGCAGAATGTAAACTTTAAAAAGAATGTAATGATATGAAAATCATGTAAACCATGTTTTAAAAGAAAATATTAAAGACAACATAATAAATGTTTAAACTGAGAAATTGTATTGCTTATGCCCATTTTGAATTTAATGTCAATGATGTTCCAAAAAAGGGGTATGTTTACCACTGTTTTTCATCACCTTTTCTTTTACCAACACTCTGTAAGCGTTTGGGAACTAAGGAGACCAATTGCTGTAGTTTTGAAAGTGAAATGTTTTCCTATTTTGTTTGATTTCAGCTACTCAGGAGTTTGAGGTCTCCTTTGTTGTATTTGTCATTTCATAATGCACCAAATGATTTCAGCAAGTGACAAATCTGGACTGCTAGCAGGCCAGTTTAGCACCAAGACCCTTTTAATATGGAGCTATGGTGTTACATGCAGAATGTAATTTGGCATTGTCTTGCTGAATTAAGCAAGACCTTCCCTGCAAAAGATGTCATCTGAATGGCAGCATATGTTGCCAAAACATGTATACAGTATATCATTCAGTTTTAATGGTGCCTTCACAGATGTGTATGTCACCCTTTTTCCATCATGAAAGCTGGACTTTGTGCTCTGATAACAAGCTGAGCCTTTAGCCTAGAGGACACAGGGTCCATGATTTCCCAAAAAGAATTTAAAATTTTGATTTGTCAGAGCACAGGACACTATTCCACTTCCCTTCAGTCCATTTTAAATGAGTTCAGGCCCAGAGAAGGCAGCAGCATTTCTGGTTTCTTCTTTGCGTTTTTTTTTTAACTTACATTTATGGATGATTAACTAAACAATTCAATCGATCATGTCAGTGCATATACAATGGGGGGAGTGCAAGGTGTGTGCTGATGTCACACAAGCACAGAAGTGGGAATCAAAAATCCTGATTCTGAGCACATCACCCACACTCACGTCAAAGTGTTCAGTATGACTGGAGCTGCGAGCATGCTGGGAGAGAATCAGTAAACAGAATGAGCTTCAGGTCACAACCAAGCGAATAGAAAATACAGCTTAAGAATTGTTCTATAAAATGAGATGCAGTTAAAAGAAGCCATAGTACTGCCACCCCCTGCCTGTCTCTTATCATCATCACCATCATACCATCATTGTCTCTCTCTCTCTCTCTCTCTCTCTCTCTCTCTCTCTCACACACACACACAAACACACACACACACACACACACCACACACACACACACACACACACCACACACACACACACACACACCGAATTAACCCAAACACAGCAAGGCCTCTCCATTTCCTCTCTCATTAAATCTTTCTGAGAACAAGAGAGAGAGAGAGAGAGAGACAGACAGACAGATAGATAGATAGAAAGGTAGAGAGAGTGAGAGAAGAGACAGTGGTGTATGAGAGAAGAGAGACTGAGTGTGAGAGATAAGACTGAGAGAGAAAGGGAGAGTGTGTGAGATTGTGTGAGAGATTGCATGTAAACAAGATAATAGTAAGATAGAGAGATAGAAAGAGCAATAGATAGAAAGAGAGAGAGGAAGAGAGATAGATAGATAGAAAGTGAGAGAAACACAGAGGGGGAGAGAGAGAGAGAGAGCCCAAAAGAGAAAGATTGAGAGGGGGAGAGAGACAGATACAGAGCAAGAGAGCGAAAGACTGACAGACAGACAGAAAGAAAGCAAAACACGAGACAGAAAGAAGGTGAAAAAGAGTGAGAGAGACAGTCTGAGAGAGAGGCAGAATATGAAAGATAGAGAGATTAAGATGGGGGAGAGAGAGAGAGCAAAAGAGAGGAACAAAAGCAAGAGCGAGACAGCTAGCAGATTGACATCTGCAGCTTTGTACTAAATGACTGAAATGACAAATACATGAATCAGTTTTTTTCTTACAGACCATGAATGTAAAGGAGGCAAATAAACCCCATAATTGTATCTCAGGGATGTTTTACTACAGAAAAACCTTTTCCCCTATGTAGCGTAGCTTACACATGTGTTCATCACAGAGAAATGAATCTTGCTATCTTTAGCAAGAGCTACAAAAGAAGGCAGATTACTCTTTTCAGCAGTGCAAGTCTAAAGCCTCAGGATCTTTTGAGGGCTTTTATCTTTGGCATTTCTCTGAATAGAAACCTTCCCCTGAAACACACGTCTACAGATTCATCAATTTGCACCAGATGAAGTTGAGACATCAAAAAAAGCTTTTAAAAAATGTAAAAATACCTAAAAATGCTGAAAGATAAAAAGTCAAACTTTGACCTGAGCCACACATACCATCAACAGCATGTTCAATTTAGTACATAAGCAAAACAACAAACAAGCTTCACGACTTACAGCCGTTTTCCTCTCTTTCTCTGCTTTCAAATGGGGAGAAAAAAGTACATCCATCAGAGGAAGCACAAAAGCCTTGACGGACAGAGTAATATGCTGTGTGCTTGAAGCGTCTTATTAAAAGCATTTTGATGGCTTTGTGGCTTGTGGCTAAACCTCACTGTCTGAGAAGGCCAGACGAAGCGGTCGAAGTGGCTCATACATTTAACTCCATGGGAAATATGATATTTGTAATTATCTTGAAAATTGTCACATTATACACAATATGCTTTTCTAAATACATTGTGGATTTATTATTATGTGACGAGCAATTACCCCTGGTTTCATTCAAATTTAAATGGATTTGTTGCAGTGCAGGTTGTGACAAAAATATTGTATTCACAGTTTTTATGGTATTTTTTATATGCGGCACTCACTACTGGTTCTTTTGACCTGGTATGTACAGTCGTTAGAGATGACTATAGTGCAGTAGCAGAGTTTTGATGGGTAGAGAAAACATTCTACTTGAAAGCATAATTTCTATCTAACCATGCCTAATTTATGTATGATGCATTTATATGTAGGAGGAGGAGATAAAAACCCATAAACCCAACCAGTGTTCCATCATATTTACCAGACATTCTCTCTCTCTCTTTCCCTCTGTCTGATGATGATCTGAGGTGAAAAAAGGGCTAGAGAAGGATTTTCTTGGCGGCAACACAGAACGGGAGAGCGTGAGAGAGAGACGAACTCTACAATCCCCAGTCAATCCCTGTTGAGCTCTTAGCACTGATGGATTGTCATTAAAGACGAGGAAAAGAGATTTATACTCCGAAAAGGAGAACATATTCTTAAGAATACTGAGAGCAGCATTCAAGGACAGATCATTCTGAAACATTTAACAAATTTATTCACACTATTCAAAAACACCACTCTTGCTTCACTTTACCAGATACATTCTGTAAATGCAGCAATACAGTGTAAGCAGCACTCTAACTGGCATTGTGTACATGGCCTGGAGAAACAAAAGAAGCGCCACTACCAGGACAAACTGGCACTGAGAACAAGCCAGCCCAAATAATCCTGTTTCCTATGTTCTAGTTTTTATAGCTGTGCAAATTGCCAGTCCACCCCCATACAGACCATTAGACATACATGGCCTGAAGACTTCTTCGGGGGGAGGGAAGTGATGTGGCCACTTTGCTGAATGCTAATTAAAATCCATGACACAATCAATTCAGCTACATTCAGATGGAGTAAAATGCACAGTGAGGAAGGCTTCACTCTGATACAGCAGAATCCCCTTTACTTGGCTGGTTTCTACAGTGACCGAATGCTGTTTACAGACTTGCGTGATGGATCTTTTGGAAAGCAGCTCCTTTTAGCTCTGCTTGACAGTGTATTCTAAGCTGGGTCTTGAGCGAGACGGATGGCAGCCCCGCCATTCTTTTTGCTTCAGCTGGAAGTCTCTGGCTCTGGATGTGTGTGCTCCCTGCGGATCTAGCTCAAAGAGACAGACTCACACACACATGAACAGTTGAGCCACTGGTTTCAGGAATCAGAATGGATATAAAAGAGCCATGACTTCATCCCACCCTCTGGAGGGTCAACAGTCAGAGATTTGGACTGACTGAGGCATTGCCAGATTGTAGATTCAAAATCTACTAGCTAATATTTACCACATATTGGACTTACAAATAATGTTACATATGGTGCCTGTTTGCACATCTTAAACACTATAACACTATAACTAAAAGTTTTAGCAGGGGATGTTCTGTAAGGATTTGACTGGTGGATTCATAAGTGATATGGGATCTGTGTAATTTCCTGAAGCATTCACACCAGCATTACATGACAGGAACAATTTTAATAATAATAACAGCCCAGTTCACAGATGTGTCTATTAGGAAGTTTTATGACATTACAATGGGGTGTAAGTGAACATACCAACTACTGCTGATGGAGATTTGAGTTCAGAGAAATACAGAAAGCATTTGCTTTGGACTTATTACTATCAGGCTGTAAGATAATATATACATATTTTATATTACAGTTACAGACCTCCTCAGTAATTACTTGAATTACACCACCCTCTGAGATAAAGCTAACGTCATTCAAATAGCGCTTGTGCTGCAAGCTATATGTCTCAGAGATTCAGAAAATAAAGTATTCTAAAGTCGGTTGATAATGTGTTTGGTCACTCCTCTAAAATGCATGCAAATTCAAGTCAAAGAGGTAAGAAAAATGTCAAGGGTATGAGTACGATGCCAGTTGTAATACATTCTCCTTAAGATTCAGTTGTCAAAGCAGCTGTCTGAAGCCACACTACCGGTATGAATTCCTCTGGGTAGCAGCAGTCATTCTATTCTTTAATACACATAGCCCATAAATAAACTGGCAGTTCTATAACATAGCAAAGCTGCTGTCACAAGCTGTCATCAAACTGTCAAGTTAGCACAAGGTTGCTTTCTTTGAAAATAAAAAATAAAAAATAAAAAAACACCAACTAATATCTATCCATTTTCATCAAATATTAGACATTTGATGACAGACCTCTGAATTATGGTCCAAGCTTTGCAAACACATCTTATGACCTTATTATTTTTTCTGTCTGCAATGGAGCATTGGACAGCAAGCCAAGGTCTCTACAACTCAGGCCCGGTTGTGGCCTGCTGTGATTAATGATGCATTCAATCCCTTTCTTTGCTGTTGTCTGCTTTGGAGAATGGCACATATCACCTCTATGTGGCTCTGACAAATATAGCTCAAGAGAAAGCAAGCCAATCACACCAATTACCATCTGGTCTCAGGTGCGAAAGCGATCAAAGTGGGTGGCCCTGCAGTTTGGATAGCCCTTCAGTATCTTGGCCAAACAGAGCCCATAAAACCTATTGGCACAGAAATGGCTGGCTCAGGGGACTCAGGGTTTTGGGCTGATTTCAGGCTGCTTCCTAACAGGAGCGCCGAGTCCCTGCTGCCCATGGGACAAAACGCTGGCTAGTCAGTGGCTGAGGATTTGCTGGCCCAGTTCTGAATCGAAAGTGGATCATATAGGTCTGTCCATCAGAAGAGCACAGCCAGTCAGGCTAATGCAGCCTAGCCTACAACCAAACAATTTACAGTACTGGACTTCATACAATACTGAAAATATAACAATAACAATAAAAAAGATCAACTCCAGTAACTTTACAGAGCATGTTCAGCTTAGTACTGGATGCCTTTGACAGCTTGTACTAAATACAGAATATAGCCATATTTTTACATTGGCCTAATAAGACAGCAATGTCTTTTTTAGGCCAGTCATATTGTTCTTATGTCTGAATAAGATTTTCTTGAGGCTGATTTTATAATTAGATTGCTAACTCCAGACATTGAAACACTGGAATCTAACTGGGTGAAATAATATTGTCTTCCTTCAGGGAAGGTCACATCTCTGCTTCATCATCTCTTCATTAAAAGCCTGAATAATGTCCAGCAGCTGATTAGATTTCATTTGCATCTCCAAATGAATTCTAGGCAGCTTCATCTGTATAAGCCATAACCAGAGGCAGTATCAGTTTTCTAAGAGCCACAAACCTGTTTATACTCTGTAAACATACTGAGCTCTGGCAAGTGCTCAGGACCATCCAGCCCGCTTGAGATGGTTTTAAAAATATGAGGAACACTTTAATCTACTTTTGGAAATGGACGTTGGGATGATTGTTTGTCATGCCCAGTTAGATATGTGAGAACAGCTAATGTTTAAAGTCAAAAGGCTGCTCCATTAGGGACAGTCATACTAAATAAAGGTCAAAAGTAATCGAAAGTCATTTTTCCTAGGGGCTGTTTTCCATGTACAAAAGGCTGTATATTCAACTAGGACAAGGGCTGACCACTCTTCCCCAAATCACCATAGTAACATGACCCAGTGAGCTCTCCAACCAAAGCACTCCACTGAAACTTGTTTTACTATTCTGCAGTGTTCCACTCTGGGTAAGCATCAAGAGCTATTGAGAGTAATGATGAAACAAAAGTCTTTTTACAGAACCACACACATTATGACTCAAGAGCAGCAGTTCTGATTGCCATAAACCCTCTCCCCTCAGAAATGTGGGTTCTTAAGACCCAATCACACTAGCTTTTTTTCAATTAAATTTCACTTGTCACTTTCACAATTTCAATGTCACTGGCTGCAATGAGCAGAATCATGATGTCTTCTGGAGCAAAAGGTTTCTTGTGTAAAACTTTGTATGGAGTTCACCATTTATAAACATGCACTGTTGACCACTTAAACCACTTTAGCTTCATTAATCTCTGAAGTTGCAGTCTATAGCACAGAAGATCCAAATGGGGACATCTTCTTTCTAACCATTATGTAATTATTTTCCATGTAACGAAACAGAGTAATGTGTTACAGATTAAACAATTTTTTTTTGTGATAAACAATTATTGCATTTTTCATCATGGTTTACAAGGGTGGGGAAAGGTAAGGGGGAGAAACAGTTTAAACTTTGTAATCACATTACATTTACTGAGTTAATATGATTTTTGTTTGTTGTATTACTCATATAATTAATACAAACAGAATTTAAATTGCGTAAATGTCCTTTGTCTATCCATGTCTGTCCCTGTAGAAAATTAGCATATGTGTTATCTTCCTGCAACAGTTGAGTGAATGTATTATTTAGATTTTAAATTTGATCAGTAAAATGCAAGTGCAAGAAGCAACATAAACTCCATGAACAATCAATGTTCTTGAAACTTTTGAAGCATTTAATCAGGTTAATATGAAACTAATGGATAAAGAACTCTGTGGTTTAGCCTTGGTCACACCTTTTTCACAACACATCACAAACTCTAGTTTGACTTGCCATTACAAGCTGAGCCCAGCTGGCTGCTGTCCAGGGTGCTGAAGTCACATTCACTGGTGAGCTTCAGCACCCATTTTGTGGACAGCCGGCCTTCATATTGCCATAGCACAGTGCCCCACAACAGGCATAAGCCACAGATGACTAGTTTAGCTTGCAAGGAAGAGAACCTGCAAGTACTCATCTTTCGTCACTTGGTAGAAGGAGATGTGAGCACAATGCAAATTCTTCCTCATAGCTCAGTTTCTTTGCCCATCCAGACATAGATGGTGAAGACACTGTCTATGGACCTGCAGTCAAATATGCTCCCTGCACAGAGTTACTTCCTTTTCACTTTGAGGCACTTTGTAAATAAATTGGTCCCTTCGGGGCATGACTCCAGTCATTTCTGAGTGTTTCTGGAAGCCCTTGCAGTCACAAGTACCACACACATTCTTGTAGAGTTCTCACTTTTTGAGGAAGCATTTATTTCAATCCAGTGAGCAGGATGCAGATGGTGGGGTCCAGTAATGGAGAGTTTGTGTAGACACTGTGGTCTACAACACACATCATCTGCTTGGAAAAAGTCAGAGAAATAAACTTTTGAAGTTTTGCAAATCTCCTCTGCTTTGTAAACCACCTGCATTACTCAAATGCACCCAAACTAACTCTGGCATCTGTCAGAAAGAGCTGTGAATTTGCTCAGATCTGCAAACAATCTGTGTTGCTCAAATGCACCCATACTAACTTTGGCATCTGTTGTGGACAGATTTGTTTCTGCCCCGTGTTCTGCTAATCCATGCAGCAGCTAATTTTCCTGACTGATTTCCCTATAGTCCGTTTTGTTAATTGTGACTTGCCATGATTTTGGATGTAGCTTCATCCTGCTGTTTCTGTTAGCAGTCTAAGCCATGACTATTAACTTCAGAAGTGTGTAGAGCAGCTTGAGTCTATCTACACATAATTTGATTTGAGTGGTCCACTGTCCACCAGAACACCAAAAGCGATTCACAACATTCCCACCAGGGGGAGTTTACATGAACATGATAGCGCCTTCTCTTCTAATCCCTGCCAGTAATCTCTCATGTTAATTACAAGGATATACTTACAGCAAGTGCACACCAGGGAGAACAAACTTGTTTGCAAGATACACAGCTCCATTGTATTGGACTGCTCAAAGCATCCATTCAGAACATTATATTCCCTTTGTAGCCATCAGTCTGGCTAAATGGTCTTGTGGTGAATGTAAGCTCTGTTTTGGAAATCTTCAAGGCAAGTGTCTAATTCTCTTCAGGCGGTATACAGTCAAACTGTGCATTTATTCAATGGCTAACTTTGGTTTCACTTGTTAATTGTGCTGTCCAAGTCTAGTCACAGCAAAAACAGTTTCTGTTTGTTTCGTGATGTCTTTATCTGTGAAGCTTTCTTTATTTCCTGAGTAATGACTCATTCCAAAGATGAGGTGTTATGCAAAGTGGGCAGATATAAACAGTTTCAGCTTTCAAAAACAGGACTGAAATCTGCCATGGTAAATTTATTCATTTGCGATTCATCAGTCATGGGGATTGATCTCTTTACACAGAGAGAAAAGTAGTTCATTTTGCCTTTAAATGTACTTCTCGCATTAAATAATGGCATCTCTAAATGCCATCTCTAAATGCAGTCATCGTGTCTGTTAATAAATTAAAGAAAATTTCCAGTAACACTTTACTGAAGGGCAGCATTCATAAGCCTACACAAAATCTAAAAAGCCTTTCAGGACAACTGATACAAGCTTTATAAGCATTCTTAAAGGCTTTTTTAAACAAGTGTTTGTTGTCAAGGTGCTAAGGTGACAAATTGACAAAAACACTCTTTATAACAGCCAATGCTTTTTGGAATAAGCCATTATACATTTTTAGGAAGGTTTGTATCAGTTGTCCTGAATGGCAAAGGTAGGTGTCATGTAGCCTTATGAATGCTTATCAAATGATCTAGGATTAATTTTTTGTACTGAACTACCACTAGGAATACACTAGTATCAGTGTATTGTTCTGTTAAATGTTTTTGACATCAAAAATAAGCTGTTAATAACTGGATTTCTAATCTACTCATACTGTTCAGAAACAGTGGCAGACACGGAGGCAGCACAGTGGAGCTGCTACATTGGCAGTATTTTCACTGCTTCCATCTGACACATTTGTGTGATTTAAAAAGTTGACTTTCTTTCAAAGTGTTGACACTGGCATCTGTCTTTCTTCTTTTTTTTAAAGCTGAACTATAAGTTTTTTGTTAAAACTGAAAGAAGTAGCGATGCTGAGTCAAGAGAGACAAAATACATGCTAAATTATGTTGTCCATGTGCTGCTGTGAGTCACCCTGTAAAGCCTGAAATTTCATTTACAAGTCATTTAAAAGTAAGAGACAGAGTTCTTACGTAAATATACACAGGCTCAGGGTCTAAGATCTGACTCAATGTTTAGGTCTCAAATGCAAAATCAACATTACAAAAATAAAGATATAGAGAGAACAGCAGATGATTCACTTTGGAAGACATGTCGCTCACACAGTTTTGACTGTTTAAGTTCGCATTGAATGCCATTTAAGCATGCTCGCAATCATCAGATGCTTGGGGAAGAGGTCCGAAGCACAACCAACAATGGTCTTCTGCACGCAATTACACATTTCAAAGAGAAAGGTCTCCAAATCCCCAAACCTTACATAGTGTAGCTTTAAAATTTCTCATAGAATGCAAACTACACAACAGACCCATTTAAAAGGGACAGAACAGAACAGATAAAACTTGGACAAGTACTCATTTCACTCACAGCTCATAATGGAAAAACTAAATGAATAAAATCAGCCCCAGGGATACTACAAGGTGGGTAAGGTAATACAAGGCATACAAGGTAGCAGCTGAGGATGATTTAAACGCCGTGCAGTTGACTCTAAACCACAGTGTTTGCTAGCCTACATCATCTATGCATCACACTTACTGGGGGCTGAAAAGATAATGGACATTTAGTTGACAAATCCTCTGAAGATGTTGAGAGAAACAGCAGTGACAGACTCAAGGCTTTGTTGAGGAGGCTGAACCATGGACTCATGGCACACACACTGTAATAAAAGCTGAAAGCACTGATGCACATTAAACGCTCAACATCCATCACAGCTAGGCAGTGCGCGGAGCACTGAGTTTACATGTACCTGTCAATGTCCATCAAGGCCCATCAAGGACATGGATACAGGCCAGTGGCTCGCAGCAGGTAATGCGCATTCGAACACTAAAAGCCCGTATCTGTTCAATCTGTTATCATAAGGCTGCCTGGCAGGGCTGAGAGAAATATGTACGCTTGCTCCACTCCAAGGGTCTATTAATTTCAAGTTCAGAAAAGCATTCGTAACAACACTTACACATGACAACAAGGAGCTGATTTAATCTGCAAAAGATGAAGGCAAATTATATTGCATCAGGTCAAATGTTGGAAGTTGCAGTTATAACAAAGGCATTTTGGGACTGTAAATATTTGTCACTTGCAGCTTATTTAAACAAGAGGATACATTCTGTTGAAGGAATTAATATGTTTTATGCTATATATTTGTGATTAAGTAGATCAGATAATTTGTATAAAGTCAATTATTGCCATGTGTTTATCATTACAATATGCAACCTGGCAACTGAAAGTGCAGACTCAGACATACATAATTTCATACAATATCAATAGTAGATTGAATCAATAGTCAAAACTCTTGAGTTCTAAGAGTTAAACTCAAGCTGCAATGGTAACTTGGACACAATGTTTTATCCATCCATCCATCCATCCATTTTCTAAGCCGCTTCTCCGTCAGGGTCGCGAGGGGGTGCTGGAGCCTATCCCAGCAGTCTTCGGGCGGAAGGCAGGATACACCCTGGACAGGTCGCCAGTCCATCGCAGGCACAATGTTTAGTCTTAGAGATATAGACACAAAGGCCTTGTATATGTTTTTTGTAAGCTCCCAATACACATATTTTAAATGTTAAGTTTAGGAAATTAAAATAAAATATAACTTCAGCAAAACAATCAATGTTAATTTTGTCTTTTCAGTATTGAATGCTCTACAGCGCATTGCACATCAGACATTAGGAACAAAATGTATGAAATGACATTTGGTGCTTCTCATTAACTGAACATCTCACAACAAGACATCCACTGGCAATGATGATGAGTCGAACTTCTGAAATGAGAACAGTTTCCCCAACATTCAAAACCGAAGCCTCAGCAATTATCTTCCAGCACTTTCATAACACATAATAATTATTAATGAAGGCTGAGATGAAATGGCTGCTAGAAATTGTTTTTACAAATTGCCCTGAAAGGACAATGATAAGGGTTAATTAGCATTGTTTTCAATGTTTTTTTTTTTTTTTTTTGGAGAAGGTTTTCCATTGGTAAGTTACTGTTCCTTCGGATCCTGAGAGATTTATTCTAAATTATTAATATTGAGCACAGATGATAAGCAACCTACATAGGAGTATTTTGCTGAATTCACATTATATGGCATGCAGCCAAAAAATAACATTCATATGCAGCTCATGTCCTCAAATTCATATGAATTAAAAGTTGTTATTTGCATGGGGTTTCCAAGGTTTAAAACCAGAACTGATTCATAAACCTCAGACCTTTCAATTGCAAACTGAAATACAAAGCATACACTGTATTTGTAGCCCTTAATATAGATGTTTTAAGTGTTGTGTTTCACAGTGGCTCCTCATAAAGTACCCATACGTCAGGCCAAATGCATTCAAATCATAGCAACACCTCTGAACATACTGACAACCTGAATTGTTCCAATGTCTCACGTAGATCCACAGTGTACTCTGTCACCTACCTAATGTCACACATTAGGAGCATAAGGTATGTTGAACCATATCAAACCCTATCAACATCCTCCTGGCAATTCATTCAGACAATTTGTGAACTTGTAATCCACTCTGGCTGCAGATTTAACAATGATGTCTCAGTTAAAAAAACTTTTGGTGTGCGAGTCATTTGGTTACTGTTGCATTGTATAGACTCTGAGTGTGCATACACTCAGAATGGAATTAGGATTCATTAGGATTCAGTCATTGTTGATTAATGTTTAATCAGAGTGACAATGAAAGATGACTTACATGCCTACTGTGTTTTATTTTTCAAAAAGGTACTTTGTGATATAAAGCAAAAAAACCCTTTTGTTTTGTTAGATCATGTTTTTTTACTTATCAAAATAAATGCAATAGCATTGAAAAAACATTATTTATAGTGATGTAGATTAAACCACAAAAATAATTTGACAACATTTTAAATCTTAGTCACAATGATTGCTGGCAATAGCAAAAGCATGGTGTAATTCAATATGAATAATTTGCCATTGACTCACTGAAACGAGTAAAATATTTGTAAAAAGTGCAGTTTCTTTTCAGTTTTCATTGTTTGACATCAAGAGAAACAAATGTTTGATGTGTAGAGTAGAAGCTGTTATATATAAGGACAAAACAACAAAATATATGAGTAATAGTTTCCTAATGAGTTAAGGCTTAAACTAGTACAACCACAGTATTATAATATTATGAAATATTGAGATAAAAAGGAAATTTCTACTCAAAGTGTATGACCTGTATATATTTAGATGTGTGTATGTATGTGTATACACACACACACACACACACACACACACACACACACACACACACACATATATATATATATATATATATATATATATATATATATATACATACACACATACACACTCACACACACAAACCCAGCTAATGCTTCACTCAGACGGGTGTGACAAACATGAACCATTTTAAAATGGTTAATTGGTGGAGGAGTGGGGGTGGTGGAGGGGGTTCATTAATACCCTTAACTAGATAATAATGCCTTGCTCATTGTCAGGCTCTGCGGCAGGTAATTGGTTTTCATGGCCGGAGTCTCTGAATTTACTTATCAAAAGGTGGCACTAACAAAACGCAATCACATGGAGTGTAATTAGAGGCAAAGACATGTGCGAGACCCACTCCTTACAAGGCCACCTGTTCACTGCAGCTATACAGCTTCTGAGATTTAGCTCACTTTCAGAACTACTACTGGCACGTATCTCTCACTCCATATCTCACTGACGAATGGTGCTAGAATCATTTCTGTAAAATTGACTTCTTTACATAGAAAAGTTGCAGACGAGGCAAGGTAAAGTCTGTAATCCAGACAGGGGTTGTTGTGATGCTCATGCAATACAATTAAAAATGGGCTAAAGACTATTTTGCTCTTATGTCAGGTTTCAGAAAGTAATGCAATGTATGGCATAAGGTTGAACCAAAACATTGTCCTTTTTTTCCAGTGGACTCATGATCCCTGTCTCTTATGACACGATATACAAGCAATGTTGTTTCTTAAAATGATAGCTGGGGAGGCGGATGCTCATGCTGAGCTAAGCAACTTTTATTATGGGCAAACCCAGGGTCAAGGTCAAGACGGTCCAAGTTCAAATAGCCGATATGGAGAGCAGGGGGGACCGACATGACAAAATTAACACAAATCTCAAACAAGAATCAAATACCACGAGAATACAATACAATACAGCCAACACATCAAACAAAGACCAGCACCAGACTAAGGAAACACAGGGCTTAAATACAAGAGGGCTAACGAGGGACAGGTGGCGACAATCAGGGGCGGAAGCAAGGGGCCGGACTAGGATCAAAACAAAAAGCACATGGACTAGACCATAACAAATACACATGGACCGGACTGGGAGGGGCCAAAATATATATATATATATATATATATATATATATATACATATAGATAGATAGATAGATACATAGATAAAAGCAATAGAACACAAGAGGGAGTGTTCTATTGATTTTATACAGTGAGTTTATAAGTTAAATAAATAAAGTAATAAATAAATAAATTGGTCCAAGGATATGGCATTTAATATGTTTCAATGTCAGCAGCTCCTTCTGCCAAATTATAGTTCCTTAACAAGCAGCTTGCTGCTACATCAGAGCAACAAACTCCGCTCATACACAGCACAGCCAGCAGTTTGCTCTCCAGCTCCTTACACTAAATTACAAAACTGTCATTACCACTGAGCAAGCTTTTCAGTCGGCAGCTATGACAGAAGAACACCTAAACAGCCTGGAATCAGCCAGAAATGAAACCAATACCATTCACCAAACAAAATGGGCTGTAAAATGCTTCAAATGCTTTTGTGCACAAAGTAGGAAGTATAAAAGTTCAAATGGTTTGAGCGTCTCTTACAGTGTCAAAGTCGTTGCTTACCATCTTAGGGAGTGATACAGTGTTTAGGAAAAAAATTTGATGTTATGGCGAAATAACAGCATGGTTAGAACACTTCTCAACTGATCAGCTCACGTACAAATACATACATACACACAGAAAAAATTATTTACTCTCCAAATGTTGATCAGCCAGGACATGTTTGAACTTTCTGACTTTTGCTTCTTTGCAAAAATTAAGGTATGCAGTGTAAACATACTTTTTTTTCTTTTTATTGATAACAGCATATCATACTGTATCAGAGACCAGGTCTATTTGAGATTACAACTCAAAGTGGTGTGACATAAGTGTGTGATGGTTTTAAGCCTGGGATTTAAATGATTGTGTTTAAATGACTGCTGAGGTATAAGCTTCCACTACTTATCTACAAAAGCCTTTTTATTTCAGTGTAAAAGTAAAGAAGCAAACATCAGACACCGAACACATCTTTGTTGATGTGCCACATTTTGGGTACAGCCCGACCAATACATCAGTTAGACAGTATCAGTATCGCCCAAAAATGACTGACAAGATTCAGTTTCTCGACGATGAAACAAAACTTTAGTTGTTTGTGCCACTGGGAGCCAAATTGAATCACTCTTTGTTTAACTACAGTACTGTGGAATCAAAACAGTCATTGAGTACAAGTTATTCTTTTTCCGGAAATATTTCTGATGAGAATAGAAAAACGTTTTTCTGAATGTGACAGTTGTGTGAGGAAGTCTAAGGAAAGTAAGTGAAAAATAGGGACTGTTATAAAATTATTAAAAGATAAAGAGAAAATGAGACACCGAACATCTGTGCAAGACCTGGCAGAACACCAAAACTGTCACATTCAGAAAAAACAGTACTTAAAGCGTTCTTGTTTGAGAGACTCTTGTTTGAGGAAAATCAAGCTCCAGTCTTGCTTCAGACCTGGGTAAATCCACAGATGTTTATGTCCATCCTTTCACCATGAGAAGACAACTCAATACAATTGGTCCAAAAAGATATGCAGCTGTCAAGAAGCTGAGCCCAGAGCTCAACAGTCACTGGTTTAGAAGAGGCAGAAAATGCAACCAACTTTATACACTACTGTGCAAAAGACAGTTGGTCTTTTGCGCAGTAATGTGTATCACACCTATACAGGCTGAACTGGTGAATTTGAACTCAAAACATCAACATGGTAAGAATAATATCCTTCTGGGTATCTGCATTTTTGAGCACCCTCAGTCACATGCTAGACTTGGGATTAAAACATTAGTCCTTGATTACCTATATTAAAGCTAAACTAGGTATTATGCGTGTTATATACCTATGAACATGCAAGTCAAACTGGGCACCTTCCGGGTCAAAGTGCTGCGGAGATTAGCATTTGCCCTCATCTAATGCTCTGAATTGAGTTCATAAAAACTTCTGTAATTAGTTGATGTGTTTAATCAGGTCTGTTTAATGAAGCAGGGTGCTGAAGTCTGCAGTGTTTTTGGCCACAAGGACTGGAGCCCGACACAGGGTCTAATATGTAATGTTAATGATGAGATCAGTCTCATTAGGCATCTTGGTTTCTTATTTCTGTCTTGTTTTTTTTTGTTGTTGTTGTTGTTGGTTTCTGACTTTTGACTCACCTACTTTATTTCTTTAGGGGTATCTCTGCAATACTAAGCTCCACCTTCACTAGCTGTGTCCCATGGGTGCTTTACTATACAATAGTGATTATGCATGAGAAGCAAAGCAAGGTAATAAAAGAGGTTTGGATCAAACTGTATGACCTTCCTCACAACGGCAGAACACTTCTATCACCATGGGAGATGAGCAAGAGTTAAAGAACAAGAAAATGATAGAGGAGCAGAAAATGTGTCTGCGCTGTAGAATGTAAAGTTGATTCTGTGCAAGTGGGACTGCTGTGATCCCACACCGCTGCGTCAGGGAGACTGAACTGTATTTGAGTTGAGAGCACTATTTTGGTTTACATCACAATGACATCAATGGACGCATAACATTGCTGATCAGTCTTTAGCACTCAGGCCAACTGCAGTCAGGTCTACCAGCATTCTTTAGACCATCAAAAAGCCTATAATGGTGTATAACTTTGAAACCAAGCAGGTAACTTTCATCTCCTTTTCAGCACTGAACATGAAAAAGACAGCCTCTGCAGTAAAAGAACAGCAAAAAAGGAAAGAAAAAGGTGAAAGGATGAAAAAGGAAAACAGCATGTTTTAGCCCATTTTCAGCACTTAAGGGAAGCGGGATAGGGGAACACATGAGCTGTGTTTATGAGCAATTCTTTCTTCTGCCCACAGCAGGTTAGTGTCAGCATGATACTCTGATAATACCAAAGTAAATGAGAAAGTAAGCATGAGCAATGTGACCTCCAGCAAAACGACACACAGAGAGCAGTTCCAGATATTGCCTTCTGCTAGACTGATACATAGGCCAAGCCCCATTTCAGTCAAATTAGGCTTGTCCTTGTTTCTTCTTGCAAATGGAAAATGCACAATGAAAGGTATAAATAAACTTTATAGCAACAGCACTTAAGCCTTTGCAAAAACTGCATTTATGGTCAGCCCTAACAAAAGCATGTTGCACTCTAATTGGAAATATTTCTTACTTGTACTGTAGAGTTTCCTGCTGTGGAAAGTGCAGATTCTAAACTTTCAACTGATCCCATGTTTGTGTCAGTAAATATAAAATAATTTAGCATCATTTTAATTTGATTAAGTTATAGTTGTGCATACACTCTTGTTGTACAAAAAGAAAAAATAACCTTTACATTTTTGCCAGATAGAAGTCAGAAGAAATTGGGCTTGAACTTGTCGATACAGAACATAAAACGAATGTAAATGTAATTCAGTGCATAACTCACTATGTAATTATGAATCTACATTTCAATAGTATAGCAAAATGAAAGTAATAACTCCCAACTTCTAAGGGGTAACGGTCTGAAGCTGCTTTCGTTCCCAGCTGGCCAGTCCACTGATTCTCACTACTTCCCTTGATGATAACTGCATTGGGAGCTGGCTAGTTCTTCTGTTGTTATAATGTTAAGTTTTTTGGTGCTATATAGAACCTTTCTAACAAGGTTCTGTATAGAACCATATACAACACATTCTCTATCAAGAAAAAAATCACTATGCAAAACAATCATTTAAGCATGAAAGGGTTCTATTTAGACCTCATGGTTCAAAATTAAATAATTCCCTTTAGTGAAGAACTCATGAAGAACCATCTTTTTAAAAGAGTGTAGAGTTTAAAAAGAAAGCTTTTAATTGTTTATTAAACTCTCCAAATAGTTAAGAAAAATAAAAAATTTATAGTACTACATCTTTTATTCTTTACAGGGTATTTATAGTTTTAAACGTATCACAGTTCCTGTTCTATTTCTATTCTATTATATATTATATATCTATTTCTATTATATTTCTATTCATTTATCTATTCCAGAAAACATGTTGAAACTGGGGTGCAAAATACATGAGGATGTAGGTCCAATTTGTAACAGATGTCAGAAGGCTCTTGCATTGTTGATTCGTGTGTTCTGGTAATGTACAATGTTTTACATGATTACTGGTTAAAGGTTTTCAGTACAATTTTGGATATCGCTCAGATATACATTAGTCCTGAGAATTTTTTTTTACATATTAAGCAAGAAAAAGATGCATGTTAAGAGGCTCCACCAACAACTTTAATGAACTGTGTGACCGTTTTTCTGGTCTACGCTGAGCAAATACGTTGAGTAAATTAAAATGTATTACTACTACTAATCTTTCATGTTACATTCTAATATTAATTTATTTATTTTTAGTTTTTTTTAGGATGTGTATGTATGTGTGTATATGTATTTATTAAGTACATGAATATATATCATTTATTTTGATGTGTAAGATTATTAATTTCACAAAAGATCAAAAAGCATCAAAATCTACTAAACAAATGTTTAAAAGACATATCTTGTGCTGCATGCTGTGACTTTTGTGAGTTTTTGGGTTTTTGCCACCACCATTCTCCAAAGCTCTGTGGCAAAAATAATTTCCTTTTATGATGCAATGAAGACACCATTTTGAAATATGTCAGAATTAATACATGTAAACATTTTGCATTGCATACACAATAAAAAAAAAACCTATGGTAATCATTTTTAATAATTGACATACTTTGTTGACTTATTGATGCAGTTCTAAAATAAAATAAATGATATCTACACATTACTGCCAAAAGTAAATGAACTTGTAAGAAAAACTGTATAGGTGCAATATAATTTATTCATGTGGAAATAATGGAAATATTTGAGTCAAAGAAATTCAATGAATTGGAGTTGGAGATGGTTCATTAACAAAATCAACAGCGTTTCTGGTACTGTGCTGTAATCAGAAGTCTAGTTTGTGAATCTTTGAGATAAATGAGAAGCAATTTATAATTTCAAAATTGCAGCTTTTCATTATGGACATTCTTCTAGATGAAGCAGCAAGTGAATTTTTCATTTTTCTGAGTTTTGATTAGGCTGCTAATCTGCCTGCATCTTACATGCTCTTCCTTAACGTCTCATCTATAGTAAACCCTCCCAACACACACTTTGAAATACACACACATACCCCTGCAGAGCCCACAACTATCAGCAGAATCCATCATGTGGACAGAATTGCTGAGTGGCTATTACTCCTCCGCAGCCTCCATAAAACCAGGCAATTAAATGCTATTGGGCCATTCTGCTCTGTCTTAAAGCCCAGAGCCCCGGTCACAGGCTGCCAATGGAGATGGAAAATTAAAGACTGTGACAGTTACTGTGAAATTGCAACTGATGAAGTGCACCCATCTCACCAAGGCCCGTGAAACACCACTTTGTCTTCAAAGGAAATTAGAGCCATATACAGAATCCTACACATATCGATTTTTTGACAGCCCAATCAGTGAGCTTAGGATAACAGGTAAGTGCGAACCTGATTGTAAACTGTAAAATGCCCTACATCACTGCTTGCCAAAATGTGTCACTATAATCCATAAAACTAATCTTAAACCAATCAAATCAGGTTAACCCTTTATATGGCTGGGACCCCAGGGGCAATTCTATGACTGCATATTAATGGTGTGGGCATTGGGTGGCCAAGGCAATTTTAGGGTGTCCATAGAGTCCATACACCTAACAAATTATGTACAATGATCAAAAATGACCCAGAAGAAAAAATTATCCCTATTCCAGTTCCTATTTCATGCAAAATATATAATATTTACATTGGATGAATAGCTCACGGAAACATATTTTTACACCCACAGTATAAAAACAGGGCAGTGAAAATGCTGGAAGGCATTACACTGATCATGATATCTTTAATCCACACTCAATGCATCATTAATAAACATCTGTACACAAAAAGCCTACTTCTTATTCAAATTTCCCGTTCCACCTTAAATGCTGCAGCAGTGGGAGGGTGGTGGGAGGGTTTGTTTGTTTGCAGCAGATACATTCTAGCACATTGTTAATGCAATTGATGTGCCATTTAAGGCAGAAGAGAAAGCTTTAGACTTGTCATGGGTCAACGTGCCTTACATATACTCTCTCACGAAAACAGTCTTTCATATATACCATCTTAAAGAAGATGATTCTTCATGGATTCTTTAGTAAAGGGAATGATTTTATTTAGAACTAGATTTAGAACCATTCCATGCTTAAATGGTTCTTTGCACTAAATGGTTCATCCATATGATGGAGAATGTGTTGTATATGGTTCTTTTGACCACTTCATCACTCCAGGACACATCCAATACCCTCATCACCACTTCTGTCTAACTAGATAACAGTACAAATCAAAACTACACAGTGAAACACAGTGGCCTCAGAGAAGGCATTAAATATTTATAACAGCATGAAGGAAGATGGATGGATGGAAATAGGAAATTGCCAAAAGAATGCCGCCTAGTTAAATTGCCTGACCTTGTAGTTAAATCGAATTTAGCATGGATCGGCATCTTCACTGCAACCAGTGGTGTCAGTAGGAAACCCTTTACAAGTTTTCAGGAGAGGAAACTCTTCCTCTTTTACCTATCCAACTCTACACTTTAAGGTATTTACCAGGTATTTAAGTAATAATTACATGCATGTTTCCTAAGAATTCAACGGAGACTGTAATGTCTTGGTATTAAACATTGCACCTGAGGAGCCATTCATTTTATTCAGTGTGTACTGTCAGGAGAACTGAGCCTTTACAAGTTTTCAACAAGGACAATAACTCTTCTTTTATTTTTATCTCATCATCACTACACTCCAAGGCACTTAGAGTCTGTTCTAAGTGAACAAACAGACAGAAATTTCCTAAGGACTCTCTTATTTCCTTAGTTTTAAGTACTGCAACAAAAGGGACGTTCACTTCCTTCTAAACTGTATTACAGTCTCATTTCTTTCTGTAGATGTCTGAAAGAGGAAAATGAGACATGAGTCATCTAAGCTGCACACATCATAACTAAATGGAGAGCTTTACGACAGGAATTGTTATGTCATAACTTAATGGTGAGTTTTATGACTAGAAATGTTGTGCAACATCAGCTCAAAAATTGCTATAGCAGGTCTTTAAAACAAAGAGCACAGATGTATCTGTGCCTCATTAAACTCTTTTAGACGTTTTAGATTATGGTGAAATCACAGTCAATTTATATTCCCTGAGGATTCCAGACACATTCTGAACTGCATTATCTATGATCAGTTCATCTTTGCCATGTTATATACCCATCTCCCTTTGAGCATGGATGTGCAGAGACATATATTAGTGTTGTGTACTGGACTCTGTTCCTGATCCCCAGAGGGCAGAAACAAAGAGCTGCCACTTCTCCTGCCCCGGAGAACATTGCCAGCCAACCACTCGATTTCTTTCCTGTCACGTCGGAAAAAGGACCCATTCATTAATGCCTGGCCCTTGTGTTCCTCATGTCTAAAAATAACCCCGTAATCAAGGGAAATGTAGGTACATAACGCAGCAAAGCATGACGAACCCATAGCTCGAGCAAATGCTTGAACAACGACACGTCTCATTAGTAGCACAAATGGTATTACATTTCTTATATACCCTTATTCCACTGGCCTGTACTCTATGTGATATAATATATGTGAACTAAAGGGAGGTATTTTGAAAGTACATTCACAGTAGGGTGCGGATTGGTTGCGGCTTTGGGGCCATGGGAATCAACAGAGCACACAAATAGAGCAAGTGACTGTCACTTAGTATGAAAGTAGGACAGCAAGCTTTAAAAAAAAAAGGGACAGTATCATACAATGTATTCTTTGCGTGATCAAAATTGAGCTCTTGGCACTGTCTAGTTTCTTCCTGCAGTCAATCAGTTTACAACCAGCCAACTCATCAAAACTGCTGTAGGGTTTGTGTGGACAAATAACAGATATTGTAGATGTACACTAGCATTCAAATGTTTGGAATCACTTGCAAAATTCACAGATTTTGTTATTGTACTTACCATAATGGCTCAAACAATGCAGATTTAAAAGTTCTTAACCATTTGTCAAAAGGTATTTTTAGATGCTTCAATCAGTATTTCATGTTTTCTGTGAACAAGAAAATATGAAATGATCTACAATATACTGCAATTATCTATTTACATTCATATTATGTTATCAGCATTCATATTTGATGTCCAGTCTTGAAATATGATTAATTCTGAATGCCAATTTTTTTACTTTTTTAATTATCAATGCTAGACAGCTTTTTATTAAACTATGTCACTTGAGCTTTATATAATTTAACTGCGTACTATATTCACCTGATTAATTAAAGTTGTCTTTCTACTGTTATACTAATTGAAACCGTCATGAAAGTAGAATGTGTAGGAAGTTATGTGGGGACAATTTATCTGCTGGTCCTTCCTTTTCCTTGAGCCAACATTGGAGGCCATTGTAATACAGTACACTACAAGTAATATGTTCATATTCATCTTAGAAAAGGAACGGGTCTATTTAGTTTCTATTACATCATTAAAAGTCAAACTTAGCTAGGTTAGTTGAATCTTGTTTTCCCACTAAATGAAAATGTTAGCTAGTTAGCCTGTAAGGGGGAGCGAGGAGGCGGACGCACACGCTGAGATAAGCGAGATTTATTAGGGGCAAATCCAGGGTCGTAGTCAGAACATTCCAGGGTCAGTGAGCCGACACGTACAGACTTAGGGTAAGACATCACAAGAATCAACACAAACGAAGATCAGGTACAAAGACACGATACAAAGGTACAAAGACTGGCAAACGGAAGGGGCAAACACAGGGCTTAAATACACGGAACAATGAGGGACAGGTGATAACAATCAGGGGCGGAGTTACAAAACCAAAACATGAGCACATGGACAGGACTGGGAGGAGCCAACCGTGACATAGCCAATATGATCTAATTAAGTTAGTTAATGACAATGAAGGTTGTTTTCCCACTAAATGAAAATGTTAGCTAGTTAGCCAATATGATCTAATTAAGTTAGTTAATGACAATGAAGGTTGTTTTCCCACTAAATGAAAATGTTAGCTAGTTAGCCAATATGATCTAATTAAGTTAGTTAATGACAATATTAAGTGCAATAGTACATTTATCAAAGTGAATACAAAATGTAAACAAATTATTGGACACTTGTTACTTTTAGGTCTGTATCAAATATTCTAATAATTACATTAACTAAAATTATTTAAATTATGATGGCTCAGAAGGTGAAGACCAGCACATGGTTCTTCCCAAACTGCATTTTAGACACCCCAGTACACTTAGTGGCAAATGTTATTTGTTGAATTCTACAGTGTCAGTGAACAAACACTTGTGTTGGCTAGGATCATGGGCAAATTATGCCTTTTTGGCCACAGATGGCTGAAACATCAATGGATGGCTGTAGTATTGATGGTGATTGAGTTCAAAATCTCTCCAATCTCTCATTGACAGCTTGTATCACTTAGAAGCTCACTATTTTTTTTTTTAAATGCTGGAGAAAGAATAACGGTGCTGACAATCTAACAAAGTAGTACTAAAAACAACAGCAAAAAAAGACAAATACAACAGTATAAAATGAACCATGTTCATTTAAAATAAAACTTGTGCAATAAAACAGTTTCTTTCGTCTTGGGATCAACAACAGTCTTGACACAAAGACCATGAGCTCAAAGGTCCAGGTCCAGTTTATAGGATAAACCCTCTCTCTTGCTGTCGTGTAGTTCCAGGCCACTGGTGCACAATAGCTTTGAGTTGGGACAGTCAACCTCTCTGTTCTCTCGGGTGTGACCTCAACCTATTCTAAGAAGAAAGACACTGATCCCTCTATCCGTACACCCTCAGTGCATTTCACATCCCCTTCTACCCTGACCTTGGGAACTGGATTCCAGTGAATATTTAGTGATTTGTTAGCAGCAGACTAGTAATATATTACATCCACTGCAGAAGCGTCAAAGCAGGCATTTATCAAAAAATTCTATTCTGTGACATTCAGTGGTTTGTACATTATGAAGTTCTGAATCACTTACTAGTAATAGATCTGGTGGGTCAAAGGAAGGTGTCACAGAATAAATAAAAAAATTTTAAAAGTGTGCAGTGCTTGAAAGATGCATTAGACAGGTGATGAAACCATCTGGGAGGTTTCCCAATAACATTGCATCTTAAGACGAACAAGTGTATTCACAATGTTTTCAAGAGAAATTTCATAGATTTCTCAAAATGTTAGTCTAATTAAATGGATTAAATGGATAATTAAATGGCAAAGTATTTTAGACTGACTTAATGTGAATTGATCCATTGTACATAAAGGAATCAGAATTGTTCACAGCAGTGGTGACAGGAATCACATGCACAAAGAGTTTAATGCCTCTAATACAGGGATGCCTAAAGTACCCAAAGGCGACCCATAGTACATTAGATCTAGCCTGCCAGAAAGCTGCTCTAAACCCAACCCCTCACCCAATGAAACTCATATTTATATTGTATATAGTATAACACCATAGATTTCTTAAATTGCTAAGTATATTAGAAAAAAATATTGTAAAGTTATGAAGCACTTTTTATTTTATTTGTATATTGTTTTATCAAAATTGTACTTTAGCCCCACAACACAAGGAGTTTTGCTGTCTATACTCTAACGAGCTAAATCAGAGAAAGCTATTACATAAAATGGTATGAATCCGCTGTTTAAGACATTGCTTTTCGATAGCTTTGAGATAAGACTACATTTTTTTCAGATTTAACACCATCTTACTATCATCATTATTAGTTGGAACAAAACTTTGTATGTCTGTTTTTGTTCTTTATTTATTTATTTATTTATTTATTTTACTTTTACTTGTAAAATTTTAGATGCCTTTTATATTGTGAAAATAATTAATAAGGAGTGGATCAACCAAATTAGTTCTTGTTCCAAGAAATTTGCTTAAAGGTTTTTGTGAAATTTCTTTTGAAGGTACAAGATTTTTGTTCTTAAAGTAAAAATATGGTTGATTGGGGTAATAAATATAATGGCTGCATTTGCATTGTAGGCATCACAACCCCTTGTTCCTGTCACCACAACTATATAAAAATCCAAGTCAATAAGCTTTTGTGCAATGCAAATCTCACAACAACTCTGAAATGACTTCGAAACGATTGCATAATGAGGACATTTTAAAAAATTCATGGAATATCCCTTCAAGAAACAAACATTCTCTCATGGAAGGATGTTATCAAATACATTTATTAAACAGACTGTTAAGAACTTGAAAAACAGCATGCATGTTAAAAAGCGTGATGGCATGAATCAGTTTTCTTTAGTGTTAACAAGCTCTGTTAAGGGATGATCACAGTTGACAACAGTGGACACAAGTGCACTTTCAAGTGAAAAACATATCTTCTGTGTGTATATTTTGTAGTTTTTCCACCGTGCATGCCCAAGCATGAGGTAGTTCCAAAGAAGAGTTGACAGGATCTACATACATACCTGCCATTCTGCCTACTTTTTAGCTAAATTTATAGCATTTTCCATATCAAGTGTTTTGTAAACAATAGTATAAATAATTTTAAAAGGTGCTCATTAGAAAAGATACACTATTGTTACACTATAAATTAAGCCCATATTCTAACCAGTCACAGAAAACAGTATCCTTCTCCAGTCATTTTGCCTTTCCTTTTTTTTGTCTAGGTGAAAGTTTGTGATTGCACATGATAAAAATAAATGCTTTACCATTAGCACATGCCAAATCAATGACCCTTGCTCTTTGAGGGGAGGCTGGTGTTCCAAATGACTAACAGTAGTTCCCGACTCAGCCATTTTTTCCAAATCCACCAAATCAATGCAAGCTCATGGCAATCAATGGAAACCTCCTATTAGGAGTAATTGTGAACCTAAATATAGTGCTACCTAGCCTGCCATGTTTTAGTCTACCATTCTGGTCTACTTGTGGTTGAAAGAACCCTTGTGAAGAAGGTGTATAATTAAATACACGATTAGTTTACTTAAACTATATACAGGCTGCTCCAAAGTATACTTTT
This sequence comes from Pygocentrus nattereri, assembly GCF_015220715.1. Lineage (NCBI taxonomy): Eukaryota > Metazoa > Chordata > Actinopteri > Characiformes > Serrasalmidae > Pygocentrus > Pygocentrus nattereri. The sequence goes on along the minus strand of NC_051212.1, from coordinate 40,229,593 downwards.
CTACCTCATACTAACAGCTAACACTTCACTTTGGTGTGCTAATTTGACACTGATGATACACTTCACAAAAATATAGAATGTGTTTTTGATAACACTATACCTTTGCAAAGTGTGTACTAGGAGCATGTGCTACTGCTTGTTAAAAATGTACTTGCAGTGTTGTGAAGTATGCTTAAAAAAACATTTGGTTCATCAAATTCTGCTTACAATGAGCTGTCCTTTTATGTTTAAACTGTACATTCACAAAAAAGAATGTGCTTTAATGAAGTATACTTGAATAAAATTTTGAACTGTGTTTATTTTATGCTAAAACTATACTTAATACTTAATAAAGTATTTCTAAACATTAAGTATTATTTATGTGTTTAACCTATACTTGAATGAAGTGTGCATGAAATTTTCAGAATGAGCTAATCTGTATTAGCAGTGTGATATTATTAGTGGTGATTTTGATGCCTGGCCATATTGAATATGTAAATATAAAATACAATTACACTTCAAAACAGCTTAAAATTAATCTTCCTCATTCTTAATTGCTGTTAACTATATACTAATCATATACTGGTATTATATATATTGATATCCTAATTGTGATTCAAGAGTGTAGACTTACAAAAATACTTGTAGCACAGCTTAAATGCTTTTTAGAGTGCAATGTTACAGCACAGACTAGTACACTTAAATTATACATTAAGAGTAGCAAAAATAACTAAATAAATAAATTAGTGGTTCCAAAAAAACACAACGTAAATACAGAACTTTTTTCGCAAGGGGGGGTGCATTTCCCTTAGTGTTCTTTCAGTTTTACTCTGTTCTGAGGCATGGTAAAAAAGGCTTTTCTCCACTTGTTTTTGAAAGATATTCCATTGCTTATGGCATGTGGATTTGAGAGCACTGCATTATCTTCATTTGGACCCACAGCTCTCTGGACCGCGTGTTTCATTTTCAGATCGGCGAAAAAAATGTTAGCCCTGAGCCAAAATGTACCCATTGTACCCATTGAGATGTTTTCTTTTTTTTCCTTCTTCTGCTCACAATACAGACAAAATAGTTTTATTAATGATTAGTTCTTCTTTTGTATGAAGATCTAGTAATCACATTATTTTGAAAGAAAAGAATTTGTGACTGGAAGCATGGACCCTCTTAAATTAAGTGATAGTTTTTTAATCCCACAAACATGGAAATTCCACCTCCACATTTAACCCATCCATGAAGTGAAACACCACATACACACTAGTAATTACACACATACACTACGGGGCAGTGAGCACACTTGCCCAGAGCTTGCCCCATCCATGGCGCCCATGGAGCAATTGTGGGTTAGGTGTCTTGCTCAAGGACACCTCAGTCATGGACTATCGGCACTGGGGATTGAACCGGCAACCTTCCAGTCACAGGGCCAGGTCCCTAACCTCCAGCCCACAACTGCCCCCTTCCCTGAGCTCTCGCTTGTTTCAACTCACTTGAGACATCTATACAAATCATCCGCAAGTATGAGATGGAAGCCTCCCATGCCAATTCCACTTACAACGATCTCAAATCAGCATTCTGCCCAAAATGCCTGTAGTAAAGCACCTCTTACCTGGGCACAGGCTGAAGGAATGCTTATCTATTTACCAGCGGAATTGCAAACAATCTAGAGAAATTCCAGCAAGAAATTTTGCATGCATTATTTTCCCCTCCTCTCCAGCACCCTTTATCAAATTCTACACTTTGCCTCAAAGATACCAAGAAGCCTCTCTGGCTTAGCTGCATTTCTGCAGAAAGTGGAGGATTAGCATGATTGATGTAATGTAGCCAGTGATGTAATGCACCCTGTGCTCAAGCTCTCCTTCTTTATCAGCTCCAATTCACACAGTATATACAGCAGCAGCAGCCAAGTGCACTGAATGTAAAGCAGCTTCTTTTTAAAGTGACCCCTGGGTGATAGCTGGAAACATGTGCTGCCTGGGCCTACTCATGCGTGGATATTCCATAAGCATTAATATGATCTACATGCTCAGTCCTGCACTAGCAAATAATACGAAATAATTGTTCATCTGCAGCTCTGCCACCACATTTACAGAAATGAGCTTTGTGAATGATGATGCATAATGTCTTTTGATATCATGGCAGAATATGCACAGCATGTATGAACAGATTGTATCCCAGTGATTGCAGATTTGAGCAGACTTAAGTCAAACATATGGTGATGATATTTCATTGATTTGATGCAGTGTGTCCAATGGCTTCATATATGGATATTCTGCCAATATCAAGTAGGCAAGGAAGCAAACTCATGATTATTTCTAGAATCAATTAATTTGTAATGTATTATTGTATCACTCAACTAATCAAATTACTAATATCAGATAACAGAAACTGTTTATTCAGTTTACCTTCACTTTGTCTCCATCACAGAGCCACCATCATTCAAAGTTTCAATGTGACAATTTCTTCTTTTATGGTGCAGCATGCAACAACAGAGCCTTCATTGCCCCTAATGCTTACTGTAGTGTACAGCAGTTTGTTGGAATTACTGTGTCATCTGATGATTATATCACAGTTACTTCTAATCTCTCAGTGTATGTGGCTGAGAGGCATGAGTGCCAATATCTCCCAATAATGTCACCTGAAAGTATCACTCTGTTTTATTTAACCAGCCATTGAAATAAGTAACAGCTGTAACAAATTCAAGAGTCTATGATTATAAGTAACAGGCCTGTTGAAAATAATTACAAAGTCCATTACCAAAAGAGGTGCAATACTTTGTAAAATGCAATAAAAACAAGAATCTGTGATTTTGCATTCTCTTGAACCTTCATTTAACCCACAAAAATACAAAGAAAAAATTCAGTTTTCACTTTCCAATTTAATAGTATTTTGTAATTAGAAACAAGTTTCGAATTTCATGCCGCACATTAAAGAAAAAAAGAAAATTTAAGATAAATTGGGACAGAGGCATGTGTATCACTGCGTTGCATCACCTTTCCTTTTCATCACTCTTTTTAATCATTTGGGGGTTCAGGATATGAATTGTTACAGCTTTGCAAGTAGAATTTTGCACATCTATGCTTGATACAAGACATCAAGTCAAACCATGGTTGCCATAGCCCGATTCTCCACTTCATTATGCACCATATATTTTCAAAGGAATATAGATAGATCTGGACTGCAAGCAGGCCAGCCAAGTACACAACACTCTGTGTTGATAATGCCATGCTGTTAAAGCCCCCAAAATGGGGCTTGGCATTGTCTTGATGAAATAACCTTGGACTTCCTAGAAAAAGACATTGTCTTGATGGCAGCATCTGTATTTCAAAAATCCTAATATACGCTTCTTTGTCATCCCACATATTCAAGTTACCAATTCCATGAGCACTGATGTACCCCATATCATGACTGATTTTGGCTTTTGCACCTTTCACCTATAAACGTCTGCATGGTCTCTTTTGTCTTTGGTGTGGAGAATTCATTGTCCATTGTTGCCCAAAGTCCATTGTTCCCCAAAAACAAACTGAAGCGTGGACTCAAGTGACCACAGCACATATTTCCACGGTCTTTTGGATCATCTGAGATGAGCTCAGGCCCAAAGAAACCATTCTCCTTGCATAACAGAGTTTCAGGTCACATTTCTTGATGCAACAGCAGACTGTGTTAAGTGAGAAAGGTTTTCCAAAGTACTCCCAAGCCCATGTGGCTATATTGACCACAGTAGCATGATGGTTTCTCACACAAAGCGGTCTGAGGGCTTAAAAGTCACACACATTCAACAGTAGTTTCCAGTCTTGCCCTACATGGAGATTTCTTTGGATTCCTTGAATGTTTTCACAATATTACATAAGCAATATTGTGAATGATCTAAATTCATGGCAATCTTGCATCCCAACTTGTGTGTTGCAGGCATCAAATTAAAAAAGTTTATTACAATTATAATATACAATCAATTTGGTCAGGCACAACACTAAAGGTCATTCTTTGTACTTTGGTCAGTTAAATAAAGATTCATTCGAGAATTATCAAATCACAGATTTTTATTTTTAATTTATTTACAAACACAAATATGCAACAAAACTCAAAATGCTCCTGTTATAACCAATGATGTTGTCAATATCTGATGCAAGCTGCAGAGTGACATTTTTGATAGACACTCCATTATTACTTTTGATTTGCTGCATAGCCTTCCTCTTGTGCATTAATGCATGTCAAAGAATCAACTTTTTTCCATACTCAATGTTGTCAATGACTAATTTGTTGCAGTCTTCAGGAGTTAACAGATCGATGTACTTTATTTTATAACCTTAGAAAGAACTAGTTAATTACTATGTGAGAATAGAACAAGTGTATCAAGAGATATGTAGTCAAAGCTGAAAGTTAATGCTTTCAGGAGAGATTGCAAAATGAAAAGGGCCTACGATGTAGGTAGAAGAATAATGGCAGTTTTCACGGGTGTTGGGCATTTTCACAAGCAAAAGCATCAAAAGCATGCATGCCGAATCAAAATGGGGTGGCATTTGCCTGCAGGCCATCAATGAGAAGTGGAAATGAGGTTGTCTTTGTCAACAGCATTCTAAAAGACAAGCCTCATTTACTAAATTGAGCCAACTGTGTTTGCTGGCCAAATGTGCAACACAAGTACCTCTGTGAAGCAAATGGAGAGGGCCATCACATGATGGAAAACCCTTTCAAGTAGTGATCCCATGTTTTTTTGGATTTGATACTGAACAGGAATTTAGAGAAAATTACAGTTTAGTACAACCACAATTGCCCCTATGATGATTCCTGGTTTCACAGTTAACAACAAAGCCCTCTGTTAAATGCCATCATTTACATTTACAGCATTTAGCAGACGCTCTTATCCAGAGTGACTTACAAGAAGTGCTTTGTCAATCTAGAGAAAATATCTTTGCTAGTTACCAATAGCTTAGAGAAAAAGGCGGTCCTGAGCTCAGATACTGCTAGACATCAGTTGTGAGGTAATGCTCCAGGCTATATTTTGGATGTTCTGCCTAAACTTACATGCCCAAATCTTAAGGCAAATTATTCAGTAACTACATGAAACGTAATGTTTTTTGTACATGCTCCCATCAAACTAACTTGATGGGAGCATGTACAAAATTTATGATCATAAACTTTTATGATCATAAATATAGTACCATATGCTTACAATTTACTACTGAAAGTAAAATACCTTAGGTGCTGTATTTTTTTTACACTGCATATGACTGAAGAGACACCATCTTAGACTGTATAGTCTATAGCTTAGATATGTGTACAAATGGGTCATCTTTTCAGCCTCATTCATTATAAAGTTATTCAAGTCTGAGTAAAGCATGACAGGTGGCTTTTCTAAAAGTGTCCTTTTAGTATCTCCAAGTGTCCTTTTCATTCAGTTCAAGAGGACTTGATTCCTGAAGGCAGTCTTCATCAGTATCAATAGGACACATTATTAAACAAACATTCCCTAATAGCGGATATTGTAGCAGCAGTAGGCCAGTGGCTGTGTGATATATGTGCATGCATAGTTATGAAATAGGGAGTTTACTGATGTTCACTGCAACAACGACACAGAGTCTAATGTGTGGTGTCATATGAGTGGTAAAATCCAACCTTTATGACCACATAAGGCATTATAAAATTATGTCATTGCTTCTCTTTTTTCATCACGTTTCAATATGAGACCCGTTCTATCATGACCTAGAGAGGACAAGAGAAAGTGGTGTGCGAGGGGTCAGAAGGGGGGCAAGCGGGGCGGCGTGCTAGCGAGGCTAAGCTGGGAGTTGACTGGACCGTGAGTGCAATGTTTCGTTCCACCTCATGTACCACATGTGATGTGAATAGCAATAAAGCCTTATCTTATCTTATCTTATACTAATGAAATAGTGGATTATTTATGATGGAAAGGTCAAAGATGGACAAATTAGGGGTCGTTAGTTTCATATCAATCTCAGGAATTCACTACAGTCAAATTCAAGTTGTGTAATGAAGGAAACAGGAAAGTAAATGTAAAAAATTATTTTTTCATTTCTAAATCAATAGTTATGAATGGCATAAATGTTCTGCAGTAACTCAAAATCAGGCCATCATGCAAAAAATTACATAATATCTATTTGACTGGAAAGAAAAAGGATACAGCTTTTATATGACACTCATCTTTCGAACATAGCATGAATTAAAGTTATAAATTAAATACTATATTGAGTGCATTCAGGATACACATTTGGTTCTGAGGATGCTATGAGGTTAAAAATAGAGTCACCTTACAGGCATAATCAATGAAGAGACACAGGTTAATTATAGTATAGTCTGGTGTCTTAGATATCACAATGTTATACAATTAAAGGGTTTTTGTGGAGAAAGGAAACAACCCACTACAGGGCCATTTCTAGTCATGCTGTTTCTCATTAGGAGGAAGAGCAGCACAGAATGTTACCAAAGCTTTTTCTCAAAGGCATGACATCCTATTCTACAGGTTCAGCATCCTAATGTGATGGTTCAGTATCTGTTGCTACGAAAAATTTGTTGCGACTTAACCAGATGAATTCACTATTTTATTTCTCTCCATGTGCACATCTGGGCATCTAGCGCAACATAAAGAATAGAAATCTACCCGATATTGAGTTAGCATCTCTTGAAAGCATCAATTTTCATCACCCATGTGCACGTTATATATGTTGTCTGGTGTCTGGTTTTGTGTGTGAGATAGGGTCACCATCAGGGTGAAGAGTATGGCTATTGGTGACCTCCCCCATCGTTTCAATGTTATTTGCATACCCCTTTCTGCCAGTGTGCTCAGTAAAGAGCACTTCTTGCAGATAATACTTATATTGTATTTTTTTTTCTGCTGATGCAACAGTATTTAATTTCATGGTGAATTGTACAATTAATAACATTTACATTCAGTTTGCTCCCTGCATTAACAAAAAATTAAGAAATTTCAGATTTTCCCCCATTTGTTTTGATGTCAAACAAGAACAAAAGCATCAGCACTTTTGGCAAATTTTTTCTGCGTGTTTCAATGGGCTACAAGAGAGAAATCATTACTATCAAATTACACCATTCTTTGGCCATCATAACCAACAAATGTGACTTCTAAAGGTTAAAAACAGCACTGTCTCAGCTTGTAAATACTAACATTGTAAACATATTTCTTCATACATATTCTACCACCATACACAGGAACACACAAACAAGCAAGACAAAATTCATTACAGTCACTCGGGTCATATTGAGCAAGCCTGTGATCTGGATGATGCATCTCTGTTCCTGCACCCTCACAAGGTCACTCCTCTGCTTGAATAAAAGATTTATTTACATCCAAAGGGGGCAAAGCGCAGTCCATATGGCTTACCTATTTAACAAGAACACTCACGAGATAAAAGGATGGAAACAATGAATTTTTGGCCAAAAACAAAGAGACTCCTCTTTTTTGAGTTCTGTTATAGGGATGTAATAGGGATGAATGTTTCATTATCTAAAGAGTAGATATTGTGGTATAATTCTCTGCAACAACTCAACCATGTATCCAGCACAGCAACAGAAAAAGGCGATGGGAAGTAATCAGCGAGAAAACCCTCCACTTCAAATGCATGAGGCGGCTGATCTCTAATCTAATGCTGGCAATTAGGACTGTAAGAGATAGTGGGGAAGCAGCTACATGCATACTTAAATAGCAAGGGAGTCTAGATGGTGCTTTGCTGGACCCATTAGCCATTAATATCAACGTACGAAGGATACGACATTATTGAGCAGGTCAAACTTTCATGCAGTCTGTCTGGTGGGGTCTGTCTGCTGTGGTCTGCTGCACATCCGATGGCTATTCAGGAGGGAGAAAGCTCATCATTATTCCTTGATCAGTAGGCAACTGAACTGGCCTCTGCTTCCCACGCTTCTAACCAGCCAGGTCTGTGCACCCATCACCCTAACAGTGAGTCAACTCAAATTTCAATGCAGACTGCTCTGCAAGCATCAGGCATTAATGTACATATATGAGGAACCCTCCTGTCACCAAAATAATGATTTTTTAAGTCATTTTAAAAGTCAAAGAGAAAAACATTCTAATGACTAATCTACATGTAATTTTGTTCCAGTGATAACATTTGTTTTAATCAAGAATATTGCTCATCCTTACCATCTTTGTGTTCCTTTTTACTGTTTGTCAACTTATTAGTAGGAACATCAGGATTTTTACAGTTTTTAAATTTGTCATCACTTTATTTTGATTTTCAATTTATTTTAGCTTCAGTTATTCTAAACATACATTCACACTTTTAGTCTTGAACGTATTTTTCCAAAAAGTGAAGTTTAAGTTTTATTGCTGTCTTTAGAAATTTTACTTGTTATAAGATTTTCAGCTGCTCAACAATTTGGGGTCTCTTTTGCTGTATTGTTCATTTTCTAAATTGACATATTTCAGTGGGAAACAGGTATGTACTGTAGGCAGGCCAGTTCAGCAATGTAACATTTTTACTAAAGAGCCATGCAGTTGTAATATGTGGAGAATGTGGATTGATGTTGTCTTGTTAAAATAAGCAGGGCCATTTCTAAAAAAAAGGCACAGTATGGCTCCATGTTACCAAAACTTTTATATATTCAGCATTAATGGTGCCTTCAGAGATATGCCAGTCACCAATACCATGTGTACTAACGCACCCCCATGCCATCACGGGTGCTGGCTTTTGAACTTTGTGCTGATAACAAGCCTGATGGTTTTTAGCCTGGAGAATGCAGAGTCCATGATTTCCAAAAGAAATTTGAAATTTTGATCCGACAGACCACAGAACCCTTTTCCACTTCTTCTCAGTCCATCTCAGATGAACTCATGCCCAGAGAAGGTGGCAGTATTTCTGGGTCTTGTTTATATATGATTTTTTCTTTGCATAGTAGAGTTTTAACTTGCATTTATGCATGCAGTGATGAACTGTGTTCACAGACAGTGGTTTTCAGAAGTTTTCATAATTTCATGCAATGATTTCCACTACAGAATGAGGTCTGTCCTTAATCCAGTGCTTACCTAGCCCAAAGATCAGTTTTCGGGCTTGTTCCTTGCATACAACAATTTTTCCAGATTGTCTAAATCTTTTAATGTTATTATGTGCTGTAAATGATGAAATCCACAAGTTCTTTGCTATTTTACATTGAGAACCATTATTCTTGAATTGTTGCACTATTTGCCAACCCAACATTATATTTACTTTTGAAAAACTCTCTAAACTAACAAAGCTCATTTAAAATTTTTTAAAGAAAAAATATCAGATCAATATCTGCCGATAATCCAGGTTTCATTATTGACGTGGGTATTGGCATCGGAAAAAGTGGTATTGTGCCATCTCTGATTTTCATTACGTTTGGTTTCTTGCCTCATATCAACGTATCTATATTTTAGCCCAGAATGTATTCTCTCTGTATGCTGTGGTCGGCATTAACCTAATTAGTACTGGTGTAACCATTTTTGCTGTAACCTGCACTCAGACAACCTCTGACTATATGGAGATGGCATCTTTTGCTTCAAATAATTTACACGTACGTGACTATCCCCTTCTCAAGTGTGCCAAGGGGGCAGCATAAAAGATTGGCTTCCAGGTGATAATTAAAAATTCCATTGCTGACATGCAACACCACGCCAGAGATGCAATCGTCTTAACAGCAGCTTGTCTCTCCATGGGGGAGAAGAGTAATATGATTATGCTTTCAGAGAATCAATTCAGCTCTGTTCCAGGGGAGAGTGCTTGTGTGGAATAAGCTGTTCGATTGGGCCTGAGAAACAAAGGGAAGCCTGTGTTTTTGAAGGTCCTTCTTTTATGTCTCCCACATCTGGTGTCTTTGTAGCTCATGCATGTGCCACAACTATTGATAAGCCTCTTTTTTCTCCCTAAGGGGAGACAGACCTTTCAGACTTTGCCCCTGGTAACTATGCAGCCATAGCAATCTGTATCATAACAACCACAAAAATAGTTTTAATGAAACTTTCTTCACCAGGCCAGTTCGGCAGAAGAGTCAGTTTGTCTATAATTCAAGTCGTAAGGATCCTATTGATGCCACAAGATCAGAATCTGCATTAAAACGGAGCTTCTGAGATGTCTCCTACACATATTTGCTACATCTACTGCTACAGCTTGATACAGAAGGAAATGTTATGTCCCAGAGGCCACAATCACTACATATGCACAGTGAAATGTTTGCACAGCATCTAACTTAGGATGTCTATGTGTAAATTTAAAAATAATGTTAAAAATAAAGCTGGAAAGAGGAAATGCAACTATTTCCAAGGCTCAGTCATTATTTCCAACTGTGGAATGATGAAATGTCAGTATGTGCTATTAAATGCTAAGAACCTTCATTTATAGATGAACAGTTCCTCATTTTAATCAATATACACATATAGGAGACTACAAAAGTAGGATTGCATTTTAAAACATTTATCAGGGCTCCAACAAACACAACTTTGGTTTCAGCTGCAAGTTCAGAAACTGCACTTGTAGGGACTCCCAAGTAGTGCAACCATCTAAGCATGGACTCTATGGGCAAGATATCATGAGGTTGATGCCTGGCGACGCTATAGTGCATTTAGATCTAAGAATTACTATAAACAGTGATGCTTAATGTTAAAAGCTCAATGAACTGAACAGATTAAGTGCAAGTATTTGATTCAGTTTATTTCTGCCATGTTTGTTAAACACTGTTCCTTGTCTACAGGAGTGGATCCTTCAGGTATTTATATTCAGTCATTTGATGACAAGTGGAATGTCCAAAGAAATACACATTAACAAACTGCAATCTAGCATCTTATACATCACCCATTCCACTACAGCCACAATTTCCTGATGCTATCATGTTGGAGTGATGCCATAGATGAGCCATTTTTGGTGCCAAAATAACATTTACGGATGGTTTAATAAACCCTTGTTTTGTAAATGAGCATGAACAGAACTGTGCATATGTCAGAGACCATCCTTTAATTAATTTAATTTCCACTCATACAAAAGAGAAAATGGGACTCCCAACAACCATGCTAGACCTGGAAAACAACTAAAACTGTCACCATCAGATAAACACTACAGAGAGGTTACGGAACTACCACCTATGTGGGGCATTAAAAAATATCCCTGCAGATTTCTTTGAAAAACTGGAAAGAATGAAAGCTGTAATAAAGGCCAACCATGGACACACTAAACACTGAAAATTTATTTTTATATTTTGTTGTAAGCCTTCTGTGTAATTTGTCTTTTTTTCCCAATGCTGAAAAATTAATAACTTGGTCAATTTGACTGCAAACATATGAAAGGGTGGTCTCTGACTTTTGCACAGAACTGTGTGTGGCTTTTTCAAGCCAAGAAACATTTATAAGAATGGGTAAATGCTCTAAGCTTTAACATCCTCAACTTTGCCATGCCATTTGTGTTTTTATCTGCTTTGTTTTCTGCTTATTATTGAAGAGCATCACACCATTTACACTATCAGTCCCTCAGAGACAGCCATCTGCCTGAATGGACAGCATAAGTCATATTTATGGCTGCTGCTTTTGTCCTCGATCAACATGGCCCTGTGATGTTTTAAACCCTGTATGAGAGGTAAATCTGCCAACTTTAATTAAAATGGCATCTTTCCTCTTTTGTCCCAGCTGACATAAGGTTCTTCAAAATTCTTGAGAGAAGACACTGAGGGTCGACTCTAAGAAATAATATCTATAAAGAACAAGAGCATGTTTAAGGCTAGCTGGCACTTTCACTACATTTATAACCTGGTTGAGAAAGCTTGAGACAGAAGTTGAAGACAAAGAAAACTTGGGTTCTTAAGGTCAGAATTAATGATTGGGAAATTCTAAAAGATGAGAACTTAGACTGAATCTCTGTGTAATCATTAAAAGTTGCAGTTATTGCAGGTGATAACAAAATAAATTAATTCAATAATTATAATTTTTCACTTGTACTTCACTGAGCAGAAAGGTTCTGTCAAAAGGGTGGATTCTAAATTAATTCAAATTTAAAAAGTAAAAGTAAAACTTCATGAGTAAAAAATTATTTTTTTATTATTTGAATATGGTGTATTGTGTTTATAGTATTCTTTTGCAGAAATGAAAGTCATCATTTACATTTCTTGATATTGAAACAAACAGAAAAAGTCAGACGTGTAGACTGTGCATAGTGCATTCCAAATATAAAAGACGTCCATTAGATAGTTAAACTATATAATTAAATATGTAATAAGAAAAATTAACGTAACAACTCAAGGATTACTGTGGACATTATCCAGTGTGACTCCCTAACAATCAAATTAAACTAAACATTTGTTAATCAGGCAATACTCACTACAGTCCATTTCTCTCAGAATTGTGAATGGTAATGAAATATTGTGGTGTCACTTTCAGTTAGCCATGTCGTTTATCTTGTTTAAACTTCAAGCAGTGCAATGCAAAGGTTAAGCGAGATCTAGCAAGATTCTATTTTTTTATGTCTCATGCTCTCAGGAAATAGGAGGTAAGTCATCAATGGCCTCTTGTCTGTCTTCATTGCTGTTAATGAAAGTGTGAAACTCAATCAGCAAAGGCAATTCATTTTGTTTTGCATGCTAATCATTTAGCAGGCCCTTCCCACATTGGCCCTTATCTGAGTAAAGCCTTTACGGGCAAAGAGAGAGAGGTGAAGTTGACGCATCAAATCTATGGAAAAACATCAATATTGATCACACCATTACTGTGCCGCAGTGTATCAATATATAAACATGTGTGCTGTGACATTTGAGCAGATCAATAACTTATTCCAGCTTCTGTCAAACACTCTGGAAAAAGGGCATAGAAAATGTTCTGCAGCCCTTCAGGCTATTTATAAACACAAAAGCTAATCCTGTTCATTTCAGCTCCTCTTTGAGGCCATTATCAGACCTTTTCAAATGCTTAGAAATCACCGTTTTCAATAAAATTAAAAGTTTGGTTATATGACCAACATGAAATATAAAAATATAGTTTCAGATCAATGTATAAAATGAACTTCAAAATACTAGTCCTGTGCTACATTACAGGTTTTGAATCATATGCAGGAAACCATTAAAAAACAGATGTTCAGAATGATGTACAGAGCTGTAGATAATTCCATAATAACTGGGAAAGATGTAGATCATCAAAAATGAAGGCATGATAAAATTAAAATCCAGAGGATCAAATCTTTAAGCACAAACTGCCAGATACAATATATTATTTAAAATGTAATTATGTAAAATGTAAGAACATCTAAAAATAGTAATTGTTGTCTACTTGGGGATTACACATTGCCTTGCACTACTGTTATCCACTTGCACCACTGTTCTCCGCTAATTCGTCTCACAGTTCTTGACATATTGAAATGGGAATATTCTGATTGAGAATGGTCTGTTGTATGCAGCTGTATGCAGTTGTATGCAGATTTTGATCTGATGTACAGTTTTCATATAATCTTTCTTTATATTACATTTTTTCCTCATAATAATGAATGTGGTGCAAAGTGGCATGCCCATCTACTGTACTTCTGCTCAACTGAAAAACACTGTTTTGCATATGTTAATTTAAGGCAGGCCCCCGAGAATGCATTCGATGATATTCTGCTTCCCACTCATTGAGTTGTCTTTTTTTCATTCCTCGTTTCTCCCTTTGACTCCTATTCATCTGTGCTTACACTGAAGCCCTTTAATTTCCTTTGCTCGACAGTCATTGTAAAGAAGATCCTTAAGCTCTAATCCACAGCCATACTGACCCACACTCCTCTATGTGTTGTTTATTCATCCCTTGTTCTAGTGTATATATTCAACCCCCTTTAACGCCCATTCGTTTCAAACAATACCTAGCAACCACTTGGCAACCCTATAACAACCATTCAGCAAACACCCCATACCCCCTGGTGCCCTGATGAAGTGAATTCAACCTTTGAACAGCAGTGTATGTGATTTTCCATGTCCACATGCTTAAAGCAACAGTTTGGCAAAAAAATACATTTTTACACAAATCTGATGTGTAAATTTCATCAGATGTAGTACATTAGCCAAATACATGTTTTCTGCTCCAATTATGACTTTTTTCAAACAGGACCTATAAAGCTAGTCACCCAAATCTTCTCAAAACTCACTCAAAATGCATTCAGATCTTAAACTATGGTCACACAGACTTTTTGATGTTGACACATACATATCACACTGGAAGATGTACACAGCAGAATTCAACTGCAAATTGTTGTTTCTTTTTAGAAATAAATGTATCTATTTTGAACAGAAGCAACAGGAATCATGAATGTAGCCTAGCATGCATATGCCTGCAAGCAAATGGAAGTCGGAGTCCGCAGAGGAGGTGGAATTTAGCCCAACACTTATTGTCTACAGCAGCTAGTCACTGCAATCAACTACAGAAGTTCAGAGCTAAGAAAGTTCTGTTCTTTTTAATAGTTCACAGCAAGTTATACTTTGTGCTAAATCACCCAAGCTAAAAACTATTTATGAATCTTTAAGAGGGGATATGGGTACATGTTTGACCTCTTGCTAAAGATTTATATCAAGATCAACAAGGGGTGTCCTACTGCCAGCAGGACCTTGGCCATTAGCCCCTGGAGACTGACACAAACTGATCCACTTTCCCTCCCATCCTTGGCTCTTTAAGCATTTGAGAAATAACGCTCATCTGTGGCCCAGAACTATTATCCCAACATGACAAAGAGCTCCAATGTAGCCTGGCCAAGCCTAATAAACATCCTTTATGAGGCCCAGGATTAGCAGACATTTGAATTAGCAGAAGGCACCATTGATTTCACACACAGCACAGTGTATTTACACTTCCCACTATCTGTTATCACAGACAAGGCTGCCATTATTATGCTATGCGTGGGCTACTTATGACACTTGTTCTATGAGAGATGTTCCATTAAGCATGACTCGCATGGGGAGCGGACCGAGAAGAACAGGATTCATCTGTCCACTGCTTGTCTTCAGACCCAATGCCACCGCTCTTTAGTACCCATCTGAGGAAATACCGGAACTGACTGCCAATTGGGTCGTTAGAAAGAAAAAAGAGAAGGAGGAAGTTTCATAGCCAATCAATTCATGTGCATTGATTCAGGACTACGGACAGCTCCTCACTAGGCCACCGCTCCGCAGCAGGCATCTTAAAACATGATTAAATGGACTTTGCAGGAGAAAAAAAAAAACAGGAAATGTTGAAACACTTTGGTTTTGTATGGAGACAAAGCGGATTCAGCACTTTAACTGATATAGGTTTGATTATGATTAAGGTCTTCTGAGAAGACCTTTAACCACAGAGCAATGTAATCAAAGATCCTGGAGAACTGCCATTAAGACCATTTAGAGAGCAGCCTTTTATACAACCCCAATTCCAATGAAGTTGGGATGTTGTGTAAAACATAAATAAAAACATAATACAATGATTTGCAAATCCTTTTCAACCTATATTTGATTGAATACACTGCAAAGACAAGATATTTAATGTTCAAACGGATAAACTTTATTGTTTTTTGCAAATATTCACTCATTTTGAATTTTATGCCTACAATTGCATATAGGTCAAAAAGGATTTGCAAATCATCATATTCTGTTTTCATTTATGTTTTATACAACATCCCAACTTCATTGGAATTGGGGTTGTATTTTGTGAACATTTCATGACAAATGGACCAACAGAAATGGTCCAAAACACTTAAATAAAATAAATCTTATATATTTCCATATATTGATTTTTAGAATGTATTTTCTTTTTCTCTAAATTCACCCTTTTGGGGTTCAGAGGTTTTCTTACAACATGTAATGACAAGTTTGTCCTATACAGCATGTAGATATATTGCTATTTTACTTAGCACATTTTCACATTTTCATAGCAATTTAGGTACAAAGAAAGGTGACCTTTTACCTTTACCTTTATTAATCATATCAATTATATTGAGCCAACATCTTAATTTTTATACACAAAATCAGTTTTGCATCAAATCTATTGAGAGAGTGTTGCCGAGTCGGGCAAGTCGAGACGGGCAGATTTGAAGTTGTGCTGCTACATTTTAGAGGTTATGAGCTCAAATTTGTGGTTGTAGCTAAAAATGAATTTGAAAATAAATAAATACACTTGTATTTATCTTAGTATATTTTCTGCATGTTAAAATTATAACATGCGACTTAGAGTTTTAATTCTACAAATGCTCGCAATGAAAGTTGCACAGATTTTGTTTTACAAAAGCTCACATTGAAAAGTCAAGTACAAACTATTCTACAAGGGCTTAAATTTAAAATTCAAGTATAGATTTTACTCTAGAACTTCTCAGATCAGGTCATACAAGGTCTTAAGTTTTGCAGTACAATTACTTCCATAATTTAATCAGCATGTATACACACATACATTATCCATGACGCTTATCCTATCAGCATGTACAGTAAATCTAATTTGTATTTTCATGGGGCCCCTGGTTCATGCAGGCCTTTGCCTAGTGCAAAGACAGCCCCTGATAAAGTTAAGAATTCAAACTTACCTTTAGATGTCTTCACAAAGTCTGCAAGATTCTTCCCCTACAATTAGAGACGAAAACATACCATTACACACTGTAACTGTGCTCTGGAAAAGGCAGCTCAGACGGGGGCCTAAGACTGGTCAGAAATGATAACTAAAATCATTGGCATTATGACTTAAAATCCCACATTAATACTATGGGTATACAATTCACTTGAAATGTTGAGAATAAAATTATAGAGGAATTCTAACTTTTTTTTTCAATTTCTGCATATTTCAACCACTGAGATTAAGGTTGTGCATTATGACTAATTTTGATAATTGTTATGTTGGTAATATTAGTTTTTGTACTATTTTGCCTTACAATACTCCGTATGTATTTCATTACCATGGATGAATTTAACCTCCAACCCAAATCTATCACACCTCACTTAGCTAATCAATAATTAGGCAGATCAAGTAGAATCAGTTGGGGTTAGAGATAAAGTCTGCTGGAAAGTAGACATCCAGGAGCAGGGTTGGTGACAAAACTACTGTAAAACGTCTCTAGCATCAGGCAATGTTTTCTTTATCATTTCATAAAATAACTTTCTCTGAAGTGGCTTCACTACTATTAAATGCTTGAGATGTCTGGCTATCACCACTACTGTGAAGAATTTTGACTTTCTCTGTGTTTCTCTGGATTGGTGCATTGTACATCACACTACTGAACGACTGTAATTTTATTGACTGAATTAACAACAATTAACAATCGCACCAATCAGTCTGACTTTATTTCCTTTGGTCTTCAAGGCAAATATGTCAAAGCATTCAAACTTGTGGCCTAAGTAATATAAATCCAGTCATCTTGCAAACAAAATGTATGGTTGGGACATAACCAATCATTTTAATGCCTCTATAATGAGGGACAATCTCATAACAGGCAAAGATGTGATTTAACAGAATACAATTATGTATGGCTTAGTCCTCCATAGGCCTATGCATGAACAAAAAATAACCCTGAAAGAGCTAAGGCTCTGCATAAACACTTTCATCTTCCATTAAGATTATATTATGCTATTCTATTTGGCAGTTATGTCAACACATTTTGCTTTTGTGTGCTGTCTACATATTGTATGTATGTTTTGTCAGCTCTGTATCAAATTGTATGTCTATTTTATCAGGCCTCCTTTGAGGAAGTAACCATGTCCTTGTGAAAGCAGGATAGCACCTGAGCAAATAAAGGATCCATCCATTAATGCATTCAGCAACTAAAAATGACACTGTAACAAGTTCCCTTTTATTCATATATTCATATTTCTCATACTCCAGCAGAGAACCAGTGCATCCATTCTGCACTGAAAATGTACAGTACTGAATTTTCTTGATTAAAATTTGTACAGCCTTCTCATGCAAAATACACACCATTGCAAAACGTGGTTAAACTAAATGTACTAATGTAAATGACACTGCCAAAAGCATGAGGACACATCTCCTAATTACTTCAGTTCAGATGTTCAGATGTTTCAGCTACAAAATTTGCTAAAAGCTATGCATATTAAGCATGTAGCCATGCGATCAACACAGACAAATATTGGCAGGGGAAGAAGTCATACTGAGGAGCTCAGTTACTTTAAACATCTCAAGATGCCATCTCTGCCAAACAGTTAGTGAAATTACTGCCCTGGTAGATCTGCCCCAGTCAACTGTAAGTGCTATTAATATGAAATGGGAGTGTCTAGAAGCAAAAACAGCTCAGCCTCAAAGGAGTGGAGCACAATAACTCACACAGCAGGGCTGCCAAGTGCTGAACCACATATTGCAAAAAAAACCTTACCCTCTGTTGCATTGCTCACTAGAGTCCCAAACTGCCTGAAGAAGCAACACCAGCACAAGAAGCGCTATAAAATTAGTCGTTGTGGCTGAGAAGCTGCACACAAGCCTAAGATAGCTATGCACAATGCCAAACTTCAGCTGGAGGGGTGTAATGCATGCTTCCACTGGACGCTGGAGTAGTGGAAACATAGTCTCTGGGGTGATGAATTATGCAATCTCATGCATGAATTTGGGTATTTTATTCATGAGGAAATACTGTACACATTTAATGAAGTAAATACAATGCTTTACTTTAAGTATGGTTTGACACTTAAAATTTTGCTCGATGTAACAGGCTTATGTAAATGTTAAGTCTTTAATGTTGAGACAAAAAAGAGGCAATAGAATTGACTTCAAGACCTTTCGTTAGCTCTTATTTAGTCAAGAAACAAACGAGTAACCCTGTCTAATTCATTTTGGTCCCCTAAAATATTATAGCATAGGAGCACTCAGAAGAAACTCTGTTAAGGTTCTGGTCCATTACTCAGCTTTAATGAAAACTCAACAACATACAAAACAACAGGGGAAAGACAGAGCTCAGACTCAGGCTAGCATGTGTGATTTGCCAGCCAGACTCACACTGAATAGTTTGCTAAACTCCCTTTCGTTTACAACTCCACCCTATGAGTTTTGCTACCACACACACAGCCCCACCCTTAAAATAAGAGTCCACACAGAAGACTTTTTACCATTTTAAGCAAAACAGAAATCATACAAATAGAAATACACTTCAGTCAGCTTTTCTCTGATGAAACAGGTCAATGAGCCCTTCCATAGAGATATGAATTCAGTGTGGAGCTTCATTTTTACAGTGATAGAAAACAGGCTAGCACAAAGAAAGCCCCAATTCCACTTGCTGACACTTTCCTGATTAACTTGGACATGTACAAATTCCAACAGCAGATTAACAAATTAATGGGAACTAAGACAAAGTCTTGCAATGTATTGCTGACAATACATCAGGGAAGATAGGGTTAATCTGTCCTATTAAAAATGGTAGAGCAGAGAGTGTGTCTATTTCTGCTTCATAATCAGTTGTTCTTCATTATTACTGTGACTTCTCAGGGCACACGTAAAGCTCAGCTCCTACACGTTGATACACTTTACTATGGCCAAATATGAACATTCATATGCCACAACTCCGCTGCCAAATTCTTAGACTGGATCAGTAGTGAGATGCTTAGTTTAATAGGGTTAAAGTTGCTAAATCTCTTCTTAAAGGATATATGATGACATATTTCATGAGAGACAGTGGTACTGAATAAGCATTTCACAGGGTCTGGTTAATGTCTGTGTTATGATAATAGCTTTGTCCATAATTTATGTCTCATGGATTTGCACCATAAATCAGTCAGCTGACCTTCTGGCATCTACAGATGTAAACAAGATAGTAAACATGCAATTGTTTTATTTATTGATGAATTGGCAGCATGATGGATGGACTGCAATGCTTCTAGGCATTTTCTCCATTATGGAAAATGTTTTTTTTTTTTTTTTTTTTTTTAAGAATTCTGCAAAAGCCTTCCTTTACAAGAAATCAAAATCATCTTCAAAAATTTTCTGTTAAATGAAAAAAAAAAACTATTTGTAGATAATATAGTTTCAGTGGAAAAAGCAGTGTAACACATCTGTGAACTATGAATTACTGAAAATCTTGTGCAAGCTACATGAAAGAAATTCTTGTACACTATGCTGGGAAGCACCTCGCTAACTACTATTGAAGATTTCTGTGAACTGTAAACACTTGCTAGCATAAACAAGCAGACCTAATTCTGTCCATTCATGTTTTGCAGCAAAGTCTTCAGTGTGATAATCACTATACCATATGATGATGACACATTTGAATCAACTATGTGTCACTCCATACCATGTAATTTCAAATTGGAAGAAAGAGTAAAGATCATTGAGCAGTTACATGCATTAATTTTTCACAGACAGGTGGTAGATAATCTAGATGAAGAGCAGCTCCTTTTCCTCCACACTTTCTTCTTTTGGTCACTTGGGTACAGGTCTTCATCTTAACTGTTTGATCCAGAGTTCTTCATGTTCTGAAGTTTTTCTTGGTGGTGCTCTTGATGTCTTTAACAGGTCTTCTCTGGGTATGCATACTGTGGCATGCCAGGTCTTTTGATAAGCTTTCTTTCTTCTTAATTTCATATTGTAAATCTGAAAAAAAAATCTTATTCAGTGTCAGATTCCACTTAGATGATGATATAAGACTATTTCTTCAACTGAACTTTGGCATACGATTTTTCTCATCAGCTTTTCCCTGGTGCTTTACTGCTTTTTTCTTTTTCTTTATTTTGCATTGTTATGTAGTAGTGTCCTAGTGTGATTTTTTGTATATTCATCATTCTGCTGATTAGGGAAGGGGTGGGGTATTGATGCAACTTTGGGGGGTGGGCAGTGGCACTGGGACCTATGATGGAGGATATTTTCCAGCCAGGAATCTCTCCCAATCATTTCCAACCATGACATTATTCAAGCTCCTGAAGATGTGATACAACAGTTCTCTTCAGAAACTGTTTATAACGTTTACAAACTTAAAAAAAATTGGTTTGGAATAAATTATAATCACTGCTATCATAATTCACTAAAATAATGATGGTTAAATCTACAGCTGTCTATTCCTGCATATGCATACACCATAAAGGAGTGTTTGTACTGCTGCTGTAGCTAACTTCAAAAGCACGTAAGGCTGCTGTTAGAGACACTTTTCTGGGTTACTGCCTCTGATACTTTCTGCTAAAATCTCTTATGTAACAGGAACATGCCTTTTATCATCTGAAGATTGTGAAATTAAAGTAAATCAGTAGGAAAAGAGCACAGTTTGGATGTTTACTGTCTTGCCATTTAGTTGAATGTGTGTTACTTTATCCTACTTCAGCTAATTTTTTCTGGTGCAGAACAAAGGAAATGCACATAGAAAAGTGGATTTGACATGGGTACACTTTGGCTGGCTAACTTAAATCTTGCAGAATCATGTGTTGTTTAGATGTTAACTTATTTATTATGGGCTAAGGTCTGAGAAACAGTTATCTAATGTCTGAGGGTCAGTTATTCGACTATTTCAAAGAAGAACATACAGGTATGTAACAGCTGTTAAAGACATTCTTTTCCACAGTATCTTAGCTATATTTTTAGACCAAGGGTCATTAGTGCTGTATATTGTGAGCTAGCTTAGTTACCTAGCTTACAGCATTACAGTTTGCTTTCCAACCTTGATAAAATGGATATAAAGAAGAGAGAATGAAGGAGCTGAGAGGGAAAGACAGTGTGCTCAGAATAACTTAGTTGGATGCTACTGCTGTACTCTGATTACCTCTGTCAGGAAATATCACATTAATCCACCACCGACCGAGATCATTCTCGTTGCTGATTTTCAGACTCTAGCTGAATGTTTTGTAAAATATCACAGGTTCTGCTTTTGAACGCATGCATCTTACATCTGATTACAAACAGAACCTAACAGAACCATCTTTAATCACATAATGCTGCATTCACATGTTTGTGTTGAAAAAACTTCAGACCTCATGGCAATATGCAGCCAATGATGGTATAAAGCTGCACACATGTTGCCATGGTGACTGCAGTGCCACCAAAAATGGGTAATTTATTAGATGAGGGCTTAATCAGTGTAGATATTTATTATATCAGTGTAGGTATTTATTTAAGATGAAATTACTTTAAAAATGTTCAAGCATTTATAAACAATGATTTTGATCAGATGCTCCAGATCAACCCATTCATTCTGAACTTGTTTGGGAGTGCCCTCTAGCCTTTGACAAACCCGGAGGACATTACAGAATGGTAATTCTCCCCTCTACAAAATCTCTGGCTTAGCTTTCGTTGCTCTAAACAAAACACCCTGTTTTTCTCTACAGTCAACAGTAAAAGTTGAAAACTGAAAAACTGAATTCTCAACAGAGCATTCTACAGACAGCAGTGGTGAGTGGAACGCTCCGTTGAGAGTTCAATTTTCCCAACTTTTCACTTGCAGTGGCAGAATTTACCGTCGCAGCTCAGTTGAAAGTAAAGGAACACCCTATATGATGCTGTCCGTCTGCCACAAACATGTAACATTAGATGCTACCATATGCTACCTATCAAATGAGCATGTCAACTTGTTTGAGAAGTAACAACAGAACAAATTTTAATTAATTGAATGTAAATTTCAATGGAGGCTCATAAGGTCTCAGTTACACCACTGGGGTGGGGGTGTGTGAAGGACTGGTTCGTTTATTTTATGTTGATGCTTGAGATTTTTTAAAAGAAGCCCATTTTAAATCCTAAAGGAAATGTTCAAAAAATCTTGCTGGAGTAAAATAAAAACTACCATAAATGTATCCAGGTATTGTATCCAATGCATTGCATGGAGCCTGATGAGTATTTATCTCTGTTATTATTATAGCTTTGATATGGAAGCACATTTTATAGAACTGGTCAGCCATCAAAAGTTATCATTTAGATTCATTGCACAGAAATCAATGTGCGGTCATCACATATGAAAGTCATGTACTGCGTCTATTCTAAGAAATATAGAACTGCCCAGGCAAAACCATCACTGTTTGTTACTCAACAAGCTCCTCATTAGCTCATGTATCAGCCCACTATAGTTCAAGAAGTGTGTAAATAGAGAGATCATTAAATGCTCTTCAAACAGCAGCTTGACCCTCCAGTAGAGGTTTATAGATAGCACATTAGTGCTGCTTGACAACAGCCATGTTTTTGAATAATTAATCATGCATGTGGTCGAAATGAAGACTTATTGATGTGACCTTTGAATTCCAGTTTTTGGAGGAAAGAACTGACATCTTTCTGTTTGAATTATTGCTCCTGACATTTCGATCTGCCCATTCTTCTTCTCTGAACAGAAAAGCAGAAACGCAGTGATAAAAGGCCTCCATTCCCACCTCCCACATGCTGCATGATCCAAAAAGACAAACAGGAATTTAAGCTTGTAGGTTCCAAACAGTAAAGAAGTCTTCAGCTTGACCTGCCTTAGAAGATGCAGTAATCACCAGCAATAACACAAGCATGGTGATACTCTACTTTTTTTTTCTCTCACTGAAAAAAGCAGATAAGCTCTGTCAGAAGTGTGGATTCTACACTTTAAATGAATACAGTATCTGCTCTTGTGAGGCTTTGAGTAGATATTTTATTTTATATAAGTTTTAAGTTTTTTTTGTAAAAAGAAAAATAAATATCCTTCATTTTCATCATAATCAAAACAAGTGGAAAAAAGGAACATGCTGGTACAGAATGTGAACTAAATGTAACTGTAATTTATTACATTAATTACATAATTAAACTTGTAGTTAGACAGTTAGCTTTGAATAGTCCTGGAAAATGAAAGCATCAAGACTTGACCAAGACTAAGCCTAATTTTATTTCATAGAATTCATGAACACTGCACATATTTATATCACTGTTCTTTAAGATTGACATCTAATTTAGAATTAATTTATTTATTACAGAAAAAAAACAATCATTCATTCTGTGTTTTTATTGCCATCTTAATTGAACCATCTTTTACTGTTCATCATTGTTGACAAGAAAAGGGAAGATAACATTATGTGACAAAGTACCATCATCCTGCTGCCCAAGGGCAACTAATGACATTGACACTGACGTTTGTGTGGGGAGTAAAAAATGACTCCGGAGGCCCAGTGAAATTGTATTCGTTTAGCTGATGGGATTTTAATGACCGAAATCTCCCTCTCTCTCCGATTATGCACCCAAAGGAGAAACCTGGGCAGCTATCTGGCATTCCAACAGCATTAGTACCACACAAGAAGAGGAGGAAAAGAAATAAGTGTTGAGTGGCAGCTTTTTTGCAAAACCCTCAGGACAAATTGATTTAAACAAACACAGATGCTTCCATCTGCCACGGATGCAAGTGCAGATGAGTATTGATCAGCACCCCTTCCGTATGCATTTATCTATCTTTCTATCCATCTATCTACTGTGTGTCTGTCTCTGTCCAATGTGTTTCAGCATAAGGACCCAGTAAGCTCTAGGCTTGTTAATTGGACTTCCTTTAGGGGAGGGTGCAGGTTTTTAACAGGTCAATAAATTTACCAGCCCCTCTGAGAGAGCTGATTGCTTTTGGACCACTCAGGTGTCATGGCAATGTAAATACACCATCTCTCACAGTAGGAGAAGAGTTAGAGATGGATACTCTGTGTGTTTGCCAGAATGCTTGCAAGGTTACCCAAAGGTTCTACAACTATAGGCAAAGGAAAAAGAGGCAAAAAATGTAAAGATTCTGCAAAGGCCAAGCAGTTGTTTTTGAAAATGGCAATGTCTTCTGCTGTAGTCTTCCTCAGTCACTCTCACTTTGTTTCTCCTGTTGTCTTGACCTCTCCATCTTCCTGGAATACTTTGCTTTGAGCTTTCTGATAAGGGCATTTTTTCTGACAGACTCTTGACAAGCAGCATATTTTCGGGTTAGATATAATATTCTACTTTGAGGTACAGGTGTGTGTCACACACACACACACACACACATATACATATATACACACAGACAGACAGATAGACAGATACTGTGAAAAAGAGACACCTAATGTCCAGTCAAAATGGAAGCAAAGCACTAGTTGTTCTTGTTTCAGGAAAAATTTCATGATCTCAAAGATCTCATGCATAGGGAGTGAAAAATGAGTATCCAACACTGGAGTTCAAAAAAATGATTAAATAGATAGAGCAAACAGGATTCCTAACAAGTGCATAAGATCTGGTAAACCACCAAACTAGCTTCAAATAATCAGTTAACTCTTTTGTCTTTGAGAGAGAGGCGAGAGCTCCACTCTTGCTTCAGATTAGAAAAAATCCTCAGGTGTTTCTGTCTTGCATTCCACTGTGAGAAGGCAACTCAAAAGATGTGAGGATATCTAACCATCAAAAAATCATTAACAAGAAAAGGAAACAGAAGCCCATTTTGACTGGAAGTTAAAGGAATGAAGGGGGGTCTCTGACTTTTGCATACATGTACTGTATGCTGATTTTTTTCAGTTATATAGTACACAGATTGGTTTGATCATGCAAGTGCAAGTCTCGGTTCAGTTCACACTGTGGTTTGCACATCACGATTTGGTATGAATTCAAAACCCCCCAGATGTAAAAGGCTAGCTTTGTTTTTTTCATTTAATTTGAACAGACAGTAGTGCAAGTTACAGTTAATTCCACTTAGGGACAGATTTTCTGGGGTTCTAGGCAAAAAACAGGAAATGGGGGCCTCTGAAATGTATGACAACTGTCCACACAGCAGAAAATAGACACAGCAGAAAAATAATTTATGAATCATTTAGAAATAGTTTTTATTAGGTCATAAACACATCATTAATAACCAGTTATATCACATTCATAAAAAGGGAATAAATGAGATGTTATATGTCATGAATATGAATGTGATGAAGCTGACTGGTTTAGCGCTGACTAAAGAAAGATCTGAGGTTTAACAGTATAAATGAATGAGGGTTCACTATTACCCAAACAACAGGTCAAAAGAGCACAATGCAATGCAGCTCATCATTTTTGACAGAGGAGAAAAAAAAAGTTCGGACAAAAGTAGTTTCCATTCCACCTCTAAATGGACAAAGAAACTCTTACGTGACATGGAGAAAAAGGCCATTTCAGTACATATAAGGATAATAAGGACTATAATTTGAGCAGAAAGGAAACATTCTGGAGAGAAAGGTACAGAGTGCTGAATGGACGCAGCCAATGTCTGATTTCTGACAGTGATTCCACAAAAGATAGCAAACAGAGAAACCAATAGAAGAGACTGATGTATCAGTAGTACCGTTTTAAATTATGATACACTATTTTGAACATTATTCTTCAACATTTGAACATAAATAGTTTAAATTTTTTGACACCTTACTGAAATTGTTAGACTATGTTACTCTTAATATTAGTGCCGTTCATGACAGAAATGCTTCTGTTTAATCTCACTTTTAAACTTCTCATAGTTCAATTTGTATCATAGTTCCACTACCCAGTGTTAATCCAGATTCCCCTTTGAGTCTTTGCACCTTTATCTGAGGGTTTCTTTCTCATGCTCTGTGGGAGTTTTTCCTGCTACTGTCTATCCTGGCTTGCATATTAGGTGTCTGAACCTACATTTATGTAAAGCTGCTTAGGGACAAATGTCTTGTAAAAAGCACCATATAAGTAAAACTGAACTGAATGGGCTTGATTTGTTTTTTATGTGATTTAAAAAGCATTTTTTTCTTCACAAAAATCCTCACAAAACAAAGTACTCTTCTATTTTAACCCAACATTGCTTAGGGATTTCAAGTAGCAAACCTCTCAGACTAAAGCCTGCTCCAAACTGTACAATAACAGCAGCCTTTTAAGTTTACTGCATGTCACGCTGTATGAGATGACAATAAATGGCAATAAAATCTGTGGCAAACTGAGATATCATTTATGTCCATGTGTGCTGTGAGTCAGATTGTACGATAAAGATTCTGTGACCGCATGGCTCAAGATGCAAGAAAATGAAGGCATTCTCCTTGGGTCATTAATCAGCTCCACCTTACTACAGCTTTTACACCTTTTTTAAAAAAAAAAAAAAAAAAGTGCTGTGCAAAATACAAATAAAAACAGAATGCAATGATGTGCACATACTTTAAATAATAGATTGGATTGAAAACAATGCAAAGTGAAAAACATCTCATGAGTAATTAGCTTATTTGGCAACAGGTAATTAACATGACTGTGTATAAAAAGAGCATCTCCATCTTTCAGAAGTAAATGATGGGGAAGAATTCATCAATCTGTGAAAGGCTGCACATATTGCAAATAGTGCAATAATTCAAAAATAACACTTCTCAATGTAAAATAGCAAAGAAATTTGGGATTTCATCATTTATGATACATGATATAAAAAAATTCACAGAATCCAGTAAAATCACTGTATGCAAAGAAACAGGCTGAAAACCAATATGGGATGGCTATGATCGTCAGGCCCTTAGACAACACTGTATTAAAAACAAACAATTCTGAAAACCATTGTCTGTGAAAAATGTATCATTGTAACCACAAATGCAAGTTAAAACTGCACCATGCAAAGAGGAAGAAATACATAAACAGGATCGAGTAAGGCTGCCACCTTCTCTGTGTCTGAGCTCATTTAAGATGCACTAAGGCAAAGTGGAAAAGTGTTCTGTGGTCTGACAAATCAAAATGTTATGTCCAGGCTAAAAAGGAGCAGAAGCATCCAGCTTATTTAGCGATTTATTTATTTATTATAGGAGTTCGAAAGCCAGTATTATGGGGTGCATTAGTGCACATGTCAAGGGTGACTTGCACATCTGTGAAGGCACCAATAAAGGTGAACGATACATACAGGTTTTGGAGCAGCATATGCTGCCATTCAGACAGCGTCTTTTTCAGGGAAGCCCTTGCTTATTTCTGCAAGATGATGTCAAACCACATTTGGCACATATTACAATGGCATCACTCTGGAGTAAAAGAGTCTGGGGCTAAACTGTCCAGCCTAGACCTGTCACCAATTGAAAACATTTGGCTAATTTTAAAGCAAAAAATATGACGAGAGACCCCAAACTATTGAGCAACTGAAATCCTAGTGTCTGAAGTCCTGTGTCTTTGTGTTGCTCCAGGTTGGAGCAGCTGTCCCCAGCCCAAGTTCTTGATCCCGTGGTCAGACCCTGTGGCAAGCCTGATCCTGTGGCCACTCCCTTTAGCAAGCCTGATCCCATGGCCACTCCCCGCAGCACGTCTGTTCCCGTGGACGCTACCCGCGGCACTCCCGTGCCTCCAAACCCACCGGCCAATGCCACGCCTCCGTGGGCGTCGCTGCAGGCCCGCCTGCCTCTGTGGACATTGTTGCAAGCCCGCCTGCCTCTGTGGACATTGTTGCAAGCCCGCCTGCCTCCGTGGATGTCATTGCAGGCTCGCCTGCCTCCATGGATGTCGCAGTTCCTTTGTTCCCGCCCGTCCCACCCTTGTCTGTGTCTGTGGCTCCCTGTGGGCCTCCTGCTTCTCCTATGTCTGCTCCCTATGGGCCTTCTGTTCCTCCGGTGTCTGCTGTTCCCCATGGGCCTCCTGTTCCTCCTGTGTCTGTTGCTTCCTGTGGGCCTCCTGTTCCTCCTATGTCTGCTCCCCATGGGCCTTCTGTTACTCCTGTGTCTGCTGTTCCCCATGGGCCTCCTGTTCCTCCTGTGTCTGTTGCTTCCTGTGGGCCTCCTGTTTCTCCTATGTCTGCTCCCCATGGGCCTTCTGTTCCTCCTGTGTCTGTTGTTTCCTGTGGGCCTCCTGTTCCTCCTGTTTCTGCTTCTGTGTCCTTGGGTTTTTCTGTCCCTTCGTTTTTGCCCTCCTCTGTTCCTGGTATTGTCTTGTTCCCTTCTGTTGTGTCTGTGCCTGTTCCTGTTGTGGTTCCTGTTCCTGTCTCTCCTTCTGTTTCTGTCCCGGTGTCTGTCTGTGTCCGTTTCCGTGCCTGTGTCGGATATGGTTCCTGTTCCCCTCTTGTTTGTTGTGTCTGTTTTGCATTCTTGTTTCCCTTGTCCTGTTGTGCCTCCAGTCGTCTCTTATTTGGCGTCGTTTTGTGTTGTGCCTTTGTTTTGTGACTCCGCCCCGATTGTTCTGACCTGTGTTTCTGCCTGTCCCTCATTTACCCTTGTATTTAAGCCCTGTTTTCCTGAGTTTCTTGTTGGTCTTTGTGTGTTTGATTGTGCTGGATGTGCTGTATATATTGTTTATAGTGTTTGATTCTTGTTTGAGGTTGTGTGTCTGTTTGTCATGCCTGATCCACTTTTTCTCCATGTTGGCTGTTTGAACCTGGACCGTTTCGACTATGACCCTGGATTTGCCCAAAATCTCGCTTATCTCAGCATATGCGTCTGCCTCCTCGCTCCTCATCACAATGCAGCATAATGAACACCACAACACTAACTTTGGTATTGATATAATGGAACACAGGCTGTCTTTGATCACGCTATTTAACTTGGTACCAAAGAATTCCTGCATGTGAATTTCACCTGCAGTAGAATCTGCCTAAAGAGTGCTGATCTACAATCATTTGCTTGTTGTTCGTAGGTTTATGAACACTAAGTAATCAACTGGAGCCAATTTTAGATTACCCTTACTCCAAGACACTCAATACATATGGGCTCTGGGTAGATGTTCAATTCGTTCTGCAAGAATGTACTTGTCCTGAAGAGATGGCCTGTTGTGAATAGGCCCAACAGCTCTGACTGTGACTAAAGGGCGAGAGAGCTTTCCAAGCACATCCTCTGTAGCCAGAGAAAAAACCCACTGCAGTGACTGGACACAGTAAACCAGCCTCTTTCTTCTACTATCAGCTTATGCAGATGTGCAACATGGTGGTGCCAATTACACAACTCTGAGGATTTTTTTCCCCCTGTAATCCAAAGCATTTATTTATTTATTTTGTTCTCTTGCAGCTACACTCAAGAATAATAATGCACCTGCTAAATTTGACGGATCTCATCACAGACAAAATAAGAAATTTCTGATCTCTGCATCACACAGGCAGCACCAGAAAAGACGTGATGGAAATGCTAAAGTCGCTTCTTCTCTAAACCTTCTGCACTCTTACTCTATGCAGTGCAGTGCGTCCCTGCCTTCGGGGACCCATAATGAAATTAAAATAGCATGAAAGAAAAGTGGGTAGGGTTGCTCCAGCTATATAATGGCTGCATGAGTTTTTTTCCTCAAACTTTAATTTGATAGAAACTAATGCTTAACAGGGAAAACCACTCTTCCACAAATAGTTAATGAGAAAAGTTGCATCCTTCATTAATCACACTCAATTTAGAAAAAACAAAGCGTAGGTATCTGATCCATATTAATGATATAAGCTAGTACATGGGAAGCAATTTTACAAAATTACACTCTGACCCCAAAGAGCAATGGAGAAATGCCTGATGTTATTTTGGTGTCTTTCCGGAATGGGGGAAGACAGTGATTTATGGGGAAAGGTTTATGGTGTTTTGCAGATACAGTCGGATGTATGTGTGTGAAAATTCACAATGCAAAATGCTGCCCAAATATGCTCACAATACAATGACAACATTTTATTTGAATTCTTATTTTTCAAAATGTCTGTATTTTCTATTAATTACAATGTAATTTTACATGTACAATTACAATGTAAGCAAAGTCATTCAGAATGGTTTGGTGAACTGTTCCAATCCAGACAAACTAGCCAAGTCAGAATTGTACACAGCGGTAGCAATAGGAACCAATTTCTTCATTACCAACATTCTATACAGAGACGTGTAGTAAATGTGATAAATAAAAATGGCTATATTTGGTTTCAGACATTACAACCTCTGGTTTGGTCACCATAATTGTAAGTAGGAGGATATGACTCGGTAAGTTTCACTTATGACACTATTTCATCTCAAACCACTCTCAAGGACTTTGTTTATGCCTGAACTAAGCAGAACTGTTATGTTCATATCATGCAGTCAGAAACACAGGAGTTTTCATTCAGTGGTTGGTGAAAGTGGCGTGAGGGAGAGGGAAAACATGCCAAGACATAATTGATGAGTATAATTTTTCCCACCCCCTGGAACACGGTGAGAAAACCAAAGATCAGTTAGCGTTGAGAGGCAAACAAAGGTTACTACACTTCAATCAAAGATAACAAAAATGGTAAGGGTAAATTCTGATTAAATTAAATGCCAGGAATTTAAATTTTCAGGACTTTAAAGAACTTTATATTTTAATAAAATATATCATTTGGAGTTGGAGCTTTCTGTATGCTACTGTGTAAAGACAAATAAGGTTTACTTTATTGTTGGATGCCCTTTAACTTTTTTCCCATGTGGGTGTGCAAGCTCATTCAGACCATAATTCAGTAAGAGTTTATTATTGATGTGTTCAGAATAACAATAAAACGCAGTGTGACTTATTTGTAAAGAACAATAGCATAAAAAAAAATCACATTTTTAACAGATAAGAGTTGATTTAATATCAGAAATACACACTTTTTTTATGTCAGCCTTAAAAGGGAAACCAAATATTTAATCAGCCACAATCTTCAGCTGTTTCTCCATGTTTTTTGCTTGATTGTTTGAAGGAATCAAACACGTTTTGCATTTTTCTAAGTATATATCTCATATACTATGCTCCTACAGCAGTTTTATACATAACATGCATGCTTCTTCAGGCAGAATGTGCCCTATTTATGCCTGAAACCTGGCGCAAAAGCCTTAGTAAATCCGGCTCTCAGTCGCATTGGCTGGAGCACATAGGCAGTGCAGCGTGTGCAGCTCAAAAAGGAATGGATGCAGCCTGAAAGTATTCCAGCTCTAGCATCACCCCGTCAGCCCACAGAAAGAAGAAGAGACAACAATGAAAAATCCCCTCTCTGAAGTGTCTAATCCTAAGGTGCTCCATCACAGGTGAGACATGCATCAATTCTCTTTTGAAAGCACAAGACGAAGTGTTCACTGTTCTCGTCCGACAGCTCAAATCCCATGAGACGAATCAAACAGAGAGTGTTCCACCCTTTCACAGATCAAAGCTTTTCATCCAAAGCAAGAAAAATATAAAAACCCCAAAACATTTTCACTGAAACTGAAAAAGTAAATAAACAACTCTCTTCTAGTACAGCAGCCAATAAACTGACTGAGCAATGTCAGGCACACAACACTTATGCCATTAAGAAAGAGTCTATAACACATAGACTACATATACAGCAAAACACAGAGGGAGCAAATCCATTACTTTTTCTTTTTTGCCAGACAACAAAAGACAAATTCAAGACTGGAATTCAAAGTCCATCAATGGTATGAGTTATCACCAGAGAAGGTGACACCGCTGCTGTTGTGTACTCTGCACTACAGGCTGTTCACATAATTAGCATAGTATGACTCAAAGTACATATAGTCTCCTCTTAAAAAATGGAATGGCAAGGCTAATTCTTTAGTTTTTGCTATATACTGAAGACATTTATTTAGAAAATATGAATAGATGACAGATCAGAATTTCATCTTTTATTCCATGATATTTATATTTAGATGTGTTTTTAGAATATGGCACCTTTTGTTTGAACCCACCAATTTTTTGATTATGTGACAGGTGTTTCTTGTTGCACAAGTGTGTCTTGTTAGATTGACTGTTAAAACAGTTAATATTGCTGAATGCCTACTCTTTGTTTGAGCCCCAGTTTTCCCCTGTGAAGACTCCATTTGTTGTTAAAAAGAATTAACCATGATGAAGTCCAGAGAGCTGTCTATGGCTAAAAAGCCAGTCATTTTGTCATTTCAAAGACATTTTGAAGCTGAGAAATGAGGGAAACTTAAACACAGTGAAGGTATCGCAATCCACTTTTCAATGAAGACTTCAAGAGCAGAAATACAGAGGCACAAGGTGCAAACAACTCATCAGCAGCAAGAATCAGAAGGCCAGAATGGAATTCACAAAGAAAATCAATGATGACAGCAGAATAAATTTAAATATCTTAATAAATTCAGAAGAAACATTCTGTCTGCCAATTTACAGAGAAATGCATCTCATCTAACTGGCAGAAACTTCATCATGCAGACACCTCATCAGAGGAAAAAAGTGGATTCCATCACCAGACCTTAACCCAACTGAGGATGCATTTGACCTTCAGAGGAGGAGACTGAATGAAGAAACCCTCAAAACAAACAATAACTGAAAGAAGCCTGTGAATGCACCACAGTTCAATGATGTCAGTTCAATGATGTGAATGCAACAGTTCAATGATGTCAGTAGGTCGCTCAATTGATACACTTATTGCAAGCGAAGGATATGCAACCAAATTTTAAGTGTTATTTACTTTTAATTTCTTTAAGATGATCTATTCCTTTACTTATGCTCTGCCACCATATGTGCCATGTTCCAAGTTGTTTAACCCACATCTAGAAGTAAATATCAGTTATTTTAATTCTGATCTGTTTTCTTACATTCATCTTTTCACCCCAAACTCAATTGTCTTCAGCGTACAGCAGAAACAAAATAAATACTTTTTGGAGACTGTACTTCTGGGCTTAATCACCAATAATAATTATCATTTAACAGTAAATATAATTTAAAATGAAACATTTTTAAGGAATACTTGAAACATTGGAAAGCTTAAACAATATGGTTTATATGAAATGTACCTTCACATAATCAAGACAACACAATGCTACAAATTAAGGATGTATGATGCTATTTTATTGGGCTGTCATGATTACCAGAGACATTATAAAGGATGACGTGACAGTTCACTGGTTGAAAACTAAACAGGAAAGTTTGTACTACTAAGACATTCTGTCTTTTTATGAAGAAAGACCTGCCCTTCAATAAAAAGGAGCTATGCACTTGTTATGCAGTGGCCAGAACAAACTGTAAATTTATATATTTATTTATATATGTATGTATATTTGACCTATACATATATATATATATATATATATATATATATATATATAGTCACTTTAAATATGCTTTTAAAACATTATTATGGCTTTTAATATTAGGTTTATAGATCTGTCCTCATTCAAAGAGAAAGGAGTCTGTCTTACTGAAATTATCTGCCAAGATGGTCACCAAGTGGACACACCTTCCTATAAGGACTTTTTCAATTGACAGAAGTTCAAAATGGAACTGACTGCCTCAAAACAGCATTAAAAGATTCCCAAGAATGGCAATGAATTGATTTGAAATGCATTAAATTGTAAGTGCTGATACTTGCAGATTTCCTGATAATGCTTTTTTTAAATTCCCTTATTACTCTCTCTTTCAGAAAGAAACAGAGCCTGACAAACACATTTTATGCATTTTTTTGCATTATTGCTTCATAATATTTTATTTATGTAGGAAGTATTTCAAAAGGCTTCCATTTCACCCTTCTTAGTAAAGTATTCTGGAATCTTTGAAAGACTGCATGGAAAGTTGTAGTTCAACTAAGCCTATTTGTTGCTTGGCCTCTTCCTCTAAAAGGATGAATGTAATCATCAAAATAATCAAAGGACTACACAAATACTCAAATAACATTAAATCCTAATCTGTATCAGCAGATAAAATGCAAATAAACATGTTTAGATCATGTTTAGATCAACATTTAGATCATGTTTAGATCAACATTTCTAACCAATTTTGATGTTGATTTACTTTATTCTTTATGTTTAGTCAATGCTTTACCTACCTGGTCTACGTTTTTTACAATTTAGTGCATTTCTAATCCTATAAAAAGCCTTGTATTCTTCTTTAATGCTACTACAAGTGTATTAAGTCATAATTTCTACATTTTACAAGCATCAGTATGGGCAGACATGTACATGAAAAATATCACATTTTAGTATAAGCCTGCAATTCCCATACCAGTGCATCCCTGCTGCAAATTACAGAATATACCAAGTTGAAACAATATTTGTGAAGGTTTGAAAACCAATTACTCAGGGAGGACAGAAATTCGTTCAATTGCCAAACAGATTAAGAAGGAATTAATGAGTCACTTTCAATTCTTTTGAAGTCCCCATCATCACAAACCTCTAATGAAGCCTCAACACTCCCTTCAGAAAGGAACAAGAGTGCCTTTACTTCCTAGGAGAGCTGAGGAACATCAAACTGTCCACCTAGATACTCACTAGCTTCTATACAGAGTGGAGAGCATGCTGATCTGCTGTATCCCAGTCTGCTTTAGCAAAATCATCATACCTAACCACAAAGCTACACAGTGAGTGGGAGAAAACAGCCTAACTCATCACCACAGCCCTCAATGCTAGCCCTCAATGTCAGCCCTCAATGCTAACTTCACATTGTGTAGGGCCATCCCACCTCCTCATATCAAAGCTGCTTTTTGTTTACAACTTTGACAAGAGGATGAAGCAGAACTATCTATCCAGTCATAAAAATAAACACCATGAAAGGGAATTACAGGAACCGTAATCAGGTAAACAAAGTTTGATGTCTACAAGTAGCATTAATGTTTTAAAGTTAATGTGCTAGCTGGGAAGTGCATCTCTCTGTAGTCTGTGAGAGTGAAATACAACCGATTATTATGTTTGATGAAGACCACTGGACAAACTAACGCTTGGAAAAGACAACTGCATCATGCGTAAATGTGTTCATATACATTTGCATCAAATGAAACCCGTGCTTTGCAACCTCTGTGGAGACAAGTTCAGTCATTATATGAGTGCAATGGCATGGTTTGATCAAACTTGACACAAAGAAAAAAAACAAAGACATATTTACTCAGCTGATTATTGTCAATGTACATATTAAATTTTGTCACAATCAGAGCATGACTAACAGATTTATGCCTTGTGTCAGAATAAGCCATGCTGATCTGACTGATTCATAACAATAATGGCATGCTTATCAAAAAAAATCTTGTTTTTCAATTATTGATTTTGAGACTTCATCCTTTGTTTAAGACCAATATTGAGGGGATGAAATAAAAATCCAGGGAGGAGAATGAAAAAATTAACTTTTCAAACTATGACCATTTAACCTGAAAGAACAGAGTTTTTAAAAGACTTGTCAGTCTTGGTGGAATATAAAACATTCAGAAACTTTGCATTACAAGATAAATACAGTAAAGTTTTTAATTTCTTGGTGGTCGGAAATAATTATAGCATCACCGGATTCTGTGATTAAAATAGGTTCAAATACAGAATTACAGAATTCCCTGTGTTTAGCAACAAATTGCAAAGTGTTACGTCTTATTGAAACATGTAATTTAAAACCACTGATATTGATATTTTAGATTGTTGGCAGTACATTGAGTATTGTAAGAGCCAAATGAGCCTGATTCATGGCAAATTTTAAATGTTTCCCTACTTGTCATGCAGTAGTAATGCACTTTTATGCAGTAGCTAGAGTACCAGACTAGGGAAGAGTTTCTATCCTTAAGCAGTCTAGTTGACCCTTACACACATTTTTACCTTATTGGCACTTGCCACATTCTACTGCATTGACTCTCTCTCTCTCTCTCTTCACTGTTGTTGTCATTATAGAATTTAATAGCATAGAACATTTCTGGGGCAGTAAAGAATCTGATAGGCAGAGCTATAGAATGAGAGATGGGCCCTTCAAAGAGCATCTCAGTGGAAAATGGCCAAAAATTGTTGATACATCTATTAAATATAATAATACTTGTTGCTTTTATATACAGCACATATTTTTGAATTCTTACATGGCATCACTTATTGCTCTGTTATAAAAGCCACCCATGATCTTAATTTTTTACCTCTTTTTATTAAACTGTATGTATTATGTCTATTATCGTGATTTTCATCCAGTCACTAATATTTTGATTTACAGTACTGTGCAGGAGTCAAAGACCATCCTTTAGTCATTTATAATGTCTTCTACTAATATTGGCACAGGAGGAAAGGAGCAAAAAGGTATGTAAAAAACATTGTTTTGCTTATCCTTTTGATCTTTTATTCAAGTTAACAAAACTCTAACCTTTATCACAAAATATTTTTCTGAAATCTCTGTGGCGCGATTCTTGACAATCCTTTATTTATTTATTTTATTGTGTTTATTTATTTATATATTTATTTTAGTATTTTTTCAGTACTTTGTGCAGCCTCCCTCTGCAAGATGACAGCTCTGAGTCTTCTCCTATAATGCTCCTATAAAGCCTGGATAACACTGCAAAAAATCTGAGCGCATTTCCTCCACACACAGTCTCTCCAGATCCTTCAGTTTTCAAGCTCCTCGCTTGTATACTCTCCTCTTCAGCTTAACCTACAGGGGTTTAGGTCAGAAGACAAATCCTTGATTATGTGCTCAGTGAACTATTTTTGTGTTAATTTTGAGGTTTACTTTGGATCATTGTCCTACTGGAAGATCTAGCCATGGCCTTATTTAAGCTTCCTTGCTGAGACTGTCAAGTTTTCATTTAAATCTGCTGGTACTGGATGCAGTCCATGATACCATGTATCTAAACAAGTTATTCAGCACCTTTGGGGGAATAAAAAAACAAAAACAAAAACAAAAAAAAAACAGCCTGACATCACAAATCCACTACTTCACAGTAGGAATGAGGTACTATTCGGCATGGCTATCTTTGTGTCTACACTAAACCTAACTCTGGTGTTTGTTGCCTATTTCATAACATTTTGACCACTGTCTTTGTTTCTATGCTCATTGTTCATTCTATCAGCTCCACTTACTATACAGATGCACTCTGTAGTTCTACAATTACAGACTGTACATTACAGACCCCTTTTACCCTGTTCTTTAGTGTGTTCTTTAGTTAATTTTATCAAAAACAATGAGTGCAGAAGCAAGGAGATGGTCATAATGATATGCCTGATCAGTGTAGATGCACTCCAAGTCTACAATTACAAACTCTAGTCCATCTGTTTTTCTGCATATTTTTTGGCTAAGAACGTGCACAGAGAAACAGATGAACTACTCACCCTGAACTGCTGAGCAGCTGAAATCCAATGTTAATCAAGAATGGGAAAACATCACTTTCAAAACTACAGCAATTGGTCTCTTCAGTTACAGAGTGTAGTTAAAAGAGGTGATGAAACACATTTGTAAACATGCCCCCAACCCAACTTTTGAAACGTATTGTTGGCATGAAATTCAGAGTGGGCATATATTTTTCAAAATATGCGGCCTTTGTACTATTTTCAATGAAATATATAATAATTTGCACATAATTGCATTTTCGTGCCAACTTTTTTAGAAATGGGGTTGTTATTTTATATACTTTCTGTGCATATATACATTTTGCACTTATAAATGTAAAAATATGAATTGAATATGAAAAAAATGGAATATATAGGGAAAAAAGTATTCAGACACAACAAATAACAGCTTCAAGACAGTAGGAGGAAGGAAGCTTTTGCAGCATCATGGTTCAATGTTGGCCCATTTCTCCTCTCTGTAAACCATCTTCAATTCTTCAACATTGCGAAGGTCTCTCTCTTGGACTCCCATGTTCAAATGTTCCAGAAATGTTCAATGGGACTAAAGCCAAGAATTTGCTTAGGCCATGCAAGCACCTTCACTTTTATTTTTTAGAAACCTGCTGTTTTGGCTGTATGTTTGGTATCGCTGTCTTGTTGAAACATCCATCTTCTCCCGTTTCTTGCCTGATATTAAATTCTCCTTTAAACATCCTGGTACAGCTCTCCATTCATGTTTCCCTCAATGTCATGTTATAACACACTGTTTGCAGAGTAGCAACCCTCATATCACGATACCCTCACCTCCTTACTTCTCTGTGGTTATGGTGTTTTTGGGAACAAATATGCAATCCTTCTTTCTCCCAACATGAAGTACTGCTAAAGAGTTCTTTTTCTTAATTAAACTGAATTAGATTAAATTGATGACTGGCTTATTCTGTTTACTGCCTTCACTATTTGTTCAGCTACCGATGCTACTGACCTTGTGTACAGCACTGTGACCGCAGCTGAAGTCTTTATTTCCCTGAGGCCATAAAGAAAGTTTCATGCTCTGTGGTAACCACACAGGTAACCTCATTCCAAACGAACCACATGCCTTCTACATGACAGTACAGTACATTAACTCTCCCCTAGTCTAAAACTACTGCAACATGTATGCACCTTTGTGAGCATGTTGTGGATGTCGTCAGTACATATAGAACACTGATGAACTGCATGTTTTATTATGAAGAGAACACAATTAGGCCTGTTTAGTTTGCTTTAGTGCAGCACATATATATGTCTGTCTGTCAGTCTGTCGGTCACAAAAATAGCCAAAACAACAAATTAATTTTACTCATTTATAATGCGTTTATACTATGGAAAGGAATTCAAAAAGAATTTCCATAGCCCTCTTCTAGAAAAAAGCCTTGTGTTAAAAAGTCCTTAGCTCATTCTACTGTATTTGCAAAATAACTGGTAATAAATGAGCATCACACAACCATATAATTAAATTCATATAATAAACATATCTATAGGTAAGTGGTAATAGATGAGCATATAATATCTCCCCATTACTCCCCAAGAAATGCTTGCCAGTAATCACCAGTATGTATTCAGAAAGCACTTTTACAGGTATATTCCTTTAATACACACCACATATCACTCCAATACAAAAACACTGAAGTGACCTTGGGCCTTACTCTTTTTACACTGCATTCATTTTTTAAACTGCTCTATCTGCCAGCATAGGTATCTGCTTTTCCCACCAGCATGACTGACATGATTATAGGTTTTGCCTAATAACATGCTGGAAGCCATGATTTCAACTATCTAAGCTGCAGCAACTGACTGATGTGGAACAAAACAGAGCAGATGACTGGTAAAAGCTCTTTTTTTTATGCAGCACATCCCATCCCGTGCAATTCCACCAGACAGATGACACATGCAGAAAGTACAGTTTTACAAGTAAGGGGTAATGAACGAAAAGAGGCAAAGAAGATCATAAATGGTTATGTATTGGACTACGCCTTAAAAATGTGCACCCACTATTTTAATTGGTGGATTGTTGTAAGGCCTGGCCAGGCCATGATGGATGAAAAGCTACATCAGGGGGAAAGCAGAGGCCAGCAATGCAGCAAGCATCAGAGCAATGGTTCCCTTTTCATTTAGGGCAAGCAAGTAATTAATCAGCTTGTGGGTGGGAGATAATGTTTATGCAGCCCAAATGTCACTGATACTTTGAGGTGTTGGACTTGATTCAGTGGAGATTCTACCCGACCACTTGTACTGTACAAATACAAATTGAGCCTCAGGCACTCTCAAAATTATGCTAATAAAAGATGACAAATGAGTGCCATTTTTTACCCTGGTCTTCAAAGCCTGTTTTACCCTGCCAGTAATTGACTTTCTGCAGTTTATGGAGTGAATTCTAAAACTTCATTAAAAATAAAAACGCTCTTGCCTCCCTAATAAACATAGTCACCTTATGTAACCCAGCTGCGCATGTAGAGAATAATAATAATAATCACCATTTCTTATACAGTTACATAATCAAAATGTTGCATAATCAAACATATAGGCCAGAAAGCTTAATAATTTTAAATTACTATTGGAATTTGAAATATTGCAATTTTCAAATCACAAGAGCTGCAGTTTTATTTATATTATCAATAACATTGTCTTTAAGTGGGAATATTTAACCAAATTTTAACCTAATAACATAGAGCTTGTGAGGTGCCTTTGGATGAAATGCACCAATCAAAAGCAACCAATAATGTTCAGTACGTATGCCAGCACATCCACAAGTGCCTAAAAGCCTGGGTAATTATGCTAGCATTTAAGCCTCAAGACAGAAACAGTGGACATGCAAATTTTCTTGGAAAAAAACAGTCAGGACTTTAAGATTTAATTGCACTCACAATACTGGTCAGAAAAAAATGCAAATATATATTTTCCTCAAAACATTCAGCTCTACTAACAATTGCTGAAACTCCCAGTTAAACACATACCCATATCAAGTCTAGTGAAAATCATCACCAAACTTATCCAGTGAATTCAGCGAAACAAGGCCCTGGCAATCAGGGTATCGTAGCCAACTTTGTGTATGTAAAATACATGCAGTAAGCTACATAATCAGTCAAGCAAATGAGTAGTCATTTGCCTTTGCCAGCAAACTGAATTAATGTAAGGAGAAATATTCAA
This sequence comes from Pygocentrus nattereri, assembly GCF_015220715.1. Classification (NCBI taxonomy): domain Eukaryota; kingdom Metazoa; phylum Chordata; class Actinopteri; order Characiformes; family Serrasalmidae; genus Pygocentrus; species Pygocentrus nattereri. Next base: position 40,188,727 of record NC_051212.1, on the reverse strand, counting down.
GAGGACACCATTATTCCATTTAAGGAACACATCCTGGGGGTTATTCATGGCTTTAAAATATATTTTATTGTACCACGTCCACACTCTGAGGAAAAAGGAAATAGAAAAGGTAGAACAAGGACCCACTGCATATCCATAATTCACCTACTAAGGAATGTTTACATGCAGCTCATTGGAGCTGGCTGGAATTTAATAAATACACAATCGGGTTCTTTCCCCATAACAATAGCCACTGATGAATGTACACCTATTCAAACAGTGGACCTACACAGTCTTGATGAATGAGTGTTGCCCCCCCCATGTGCAGTGTTATTTATTTCACTTTGAGCGAGGAAGGATTTTAAGTAGCAATTGTTAATTGCTCGCCAAAATGATACTGCACATATTTCATGGATTTATATGGATGGTTATAAAATTTGCTCAGTGAAAGAGTTGAGTAGGACCTGTGTGTGTGAGAGAGAGAGAGAGAGAGAGAGAGAGAGAGAGAGAATGAGAGAACGTCTCTGCCTTCTATTCCTACAACCTCCCACACAATTAACAAAGCAAATTTCACAGCTCTGTGTACAATTAATCACTCGCCACACTTCCTCCAACACAAACACACTAGCATACTCCCACAAAAAACAAAGATGCAGGAGGCGGGCACCGGGGCTCGCTCTGACATTTAATCGACTGCCTGTTTAAATTTCATAGTTTTTGTTTTACTTTCGTCACTTTAAACCATCGCACTTTTGTTTAACCTAAACGCAAGTATGTGATTCTCTGCACACTTAGCTCGTGTTGTGCGCTAAGAAGCACTTTAAAATGATGTCTGAGGTTTTTAAAAATTGCTACACTGCACCCCCACCCCCACCTTTTTGGCAACATACTAAATCTGATGCCTTATTACCATGGTATACTTGCTTTTAACTATGCGTACGCACACACCAGATTTATGCCTTATGCCTGCATTTGTTTGTTGGTAGTGCACATCTTCTCAAATGAACATGACACGTCTGCAAGATGCAATGCCAGCATAAACAGAAGCGTCCGTAACAAACCATAAACAATGGCAACCATGGTGGAAACTTCTGAAAAGGGGAAGATCTCATCTGAAATTACCTGTATTTATGTGACATTTCTAAGCTGCTCCACAGTGACAAACACGCTTGCCAGAACAGTTGGTGTGAAATCACTATCACTTTACACGTAGACATCAAAACATGCAAACAAGAATAAACAGATACAAGTTGTAGTGGTGATCAGGGATTTATTGGCCATTCACTGCCCCAATGGTTTAATCCTCCAAAAAGACAAAAGCTACAAGAGTATGTGAACACTGTTGGTGATCTGCAAAGAAGCTCTGCTTGGGCTAATGGAAAAGGACAAACAGATTAAAGCAGGACGCAGCACCTGTGGGGGCCAGTGCCATAGGGAAATCGTGTTGGGGGGGGGGGGGGGGGGGGGGGGGGCTTGAGGTGGAGAGCCAAGCCAGACAAGAGGGCTGACGAGGGAGGCTGTCAGGGTCCCACAGGAGAGACACTCAAATCTGAGCGCGCCAGCAGCTTTACACACACACACACACACACACACACACACACACAAACACACACACACACACACACACACTATTAGCTGAATTCCAGCTGCACCTCACACACAGTGATGTGAAGCAAAAACCCACTGCCAAGGTCTACTCTCCATGCCCAGGGATTGCCACCCTTGGGGGGCACTCAAGAAATAAGACGAATCTGGAATACTTTGAGAGAGATTTTGGTAGCTGAGGCTGAAATGGCTGTCAGCTTGGCCAGCAATACTGGTGATATCATAACGATGTTGTTGCTTTTTGGACGAAGGTAGGAGCTGGAGAGAAAGGATATGTGGCATCAAGCTGGGGCTATTAGAATTCAGTTCCCAACTGGCATGGCTGCCAAGCACTTTTCTTCAGGGATCTAGTGTTTTATCACCTCTTAAATGGAACTGGACTGCTCAGTATTTGAAGCGTAACAAGAGTGCTTGCAAAGTAAGACTTAAGACGCAATCGCCTCAAACCTAGTGGTTTACCTACCTAGGGCTCTGAATAAGTTGAGGTGGTATCAGAATAAACAGTCTAAAAGCAGAATAAAGAGGGGTTAAATTGGGCCAGAACAATTTGGAATCATCTAGGTAACTTGGAAAAGGTGAAAAAAAATCTGCCTCCTCTTATTCAGATTTTTCTGTTTATACATGCAGCTGACTGAAGAGCATTACTATGTAATAGAAAAAGAAAAAAAATTAAAAGCCAACCATGTTTCAGGTGTAGAACAGAGTGTACCATTAACATCAAATTGAGTTTACCTAACTGAATCCAGATTAAATTAAACCAATTTCCAATAGTGATATACTACTGGCACTGCAATTTAGTCCAATGTAGTCTAATCCATTCAAGCCAGCCCTAAGGGATAAATGCAGTGAACAACAACAACAAAAAAAAGGTGTGGATGAACAATAATTCATATATGCCATACTTGACTATTCAATCAAAAGAGTAGCGTCAGCATACACAGGCTGTTACCTATAAAAATACATCATTGTTGCAGCAAAACAAAAGCTTTCAGTGCAAAATGTTACATTCATTGTAAAAAAATTAAATCTGTCATTGGAAATATATCAAGTTTTCATTGGAACAGAATTGCCCTTAGATCAAATATGATTTTAAGTGAATTCCAGCATGGTACTGTGATAGGATACCACCTGTGCAAGTCCAGTCGTGAAATTTCCTCACTACTAAATATTCCACAGTCAACTCCCAGTGGTATTATACTAAAGTGGAAGCAATTAGGAACGACAGCAACTCAGCCACAAAGTGATAGGCCACAAAAAATGAAAGAGCGGGGTCAGTGGATGCTGAGGCGCATAGTGCACAGAGTTCACAAACTTTCTGCAGAGTCAATCACTACAGACTTCCAAATTTCATGTGGCCTCCAGATTAGCTCAAGAACAATGCATAGAGAGCTTCATAGAATGGGTGTCCATGGCCAAGCAGCTTCATCCAAGCCTTACATCAGCAAGCACAATGCAAAGCATTGAATGCAGTGGTGTGAAGTTCCAACATGACTGCGGCACCAGTGCACAAAGCAAGGTCCATAAAGACATGGATCAGCGAGTTTTGCGTGGAAGAACTTGACTGGCCTACACAGAGTCCTGACCTCAACCTGATAAAACACCTTTGGGATGAATAATGGCAGAGACTCTAATCAGTGTCTGACCCTACAAATGTGCTTCTGGAAGAATGGTCAAAAATTCCCATAAACACACTCCTAAACCTTATTGAAAGCCTTCCCAGAAGACTTGAAGCTGTTATAGCTGCAAAGGGTGGGCCGACATCATATTAAACCCTACGGATTAAGAATGGGATGTCACTCAAGTTCATGTGTGTGAAGCCAGATGAGTGAAAACCTTTGGAAATATAGTGTAGGATATCAGCTGCTCAACAGTTCAGGGTCTGCTTTGTCGTCATGCGAAGAAACATTGTTTACAATTGTTACACTATTTGTCTTTCATAAAGTGGTGAACCCTCCCCATCTTTACTTCTGAAAGACTCTCTAGAATGTTCTTTTTATGCCTGATGTTCCACCAGGTGTTTTTTAAAGCATTACACAATTTTTATTTTAGTGTTTTATTGCCCCTGTACTTTTTTGAAATGTGCTCTGGACATCAACTTCAAAATGGGCATATATATTTATAATATTTTATATGTATATTTTAAGTCAATTTCTGTAATATTGCTAGCTACAACAGTATGAAGACAAATTCCAATTTAATCCTTGTTTAGTTTTTCGCTCTCTTACAATTCTAGATATACAAACAATTCAAAAAAGTTGAGACAGTATGTGAAATACTAATAAAACAGAAAACAGTGATTAGCAAGTTCTGTTGGGTCTATATTAAATTAGAAATTGTACAAAATGCATTGTTTTTTATGTTTTAAACGCTCATTCCAAATTTGGTGCTTGCAACATTTTTGCCATTGTGATGCATCATCTTTCCCTATAACAAGACTTAATAATCATATAGGGAATTAAGACACTAATTGGTCCAGTTTTTAAAGTGATTTTTTTTGCTACTCTTCTGTTACACAAGTCTATACAGCTGTGCAACCATAGGGGTCCTCTGTTATATTTTGAGCTTAAAAGGACACCCATCTTCAATATGCCATAGTTCTAGACTACAGGCAAACCAGTCTAGGACCTACACTCTCTGATTATGCAGCCATTCTGTTCTAACACATGCAGGACGTGGCTTGGTGTTATGTTGAAATAAGCATGAACATCCCTGATAAAGATTGTGCCATAAAAACAGCATCTTGTAGTGTCAGCAGAAGAAGAAATACAGGGCTGGCCATGATCTGCTGCAAGAAGTGCTCTTTCATGAACACAGAAACAGAAACACATTTGAATCTCTGAAACCGTAAGGGAAGCAGACTAATAGTCATATTATTCACCAAGACACTCTCATCCCCAACACTTAACTAGCAACTTAAACTAGGTAACAACAGCAATAAACACACAAATAGTTCCTCTGTTGGAGGAGCACATACCATGAGCCTTTGTGTGTGGCCTTCATAAATGTGCAAGTTACCCACTAATATACACACGCCCCCTCACACCAAGACCGTAGCTTTTGAACTTTTCCATGGTAACACTCTGGACAGTCCTTTTCTTGTTTGGCACAGAGAATGCAACATACATTTCTATAAAATAAGACCATTGACAACAAACCACAGCTCCACATATTTCCACTGTGCAACAGTCCATTTCAGATGAGCTGAAGCCCAGAGAAATCGGCAGCATTTCTGGACACTGTTGACATATGGCTTCCACTGTGCATAGTACAGTGTTAATTAACGGCCGTGCTTACTGACAAAGTTTTTTCAATGTATACTTCAGCCCATGTGGTGATATACATCACAGAAGCTTGCTATTTTTAATCTAGGATCTGAGGAAAATCTGAGGAATTGAAGGCCCTGTCCTTTACGCACAGAGATTTCAAATTCCCTGAAATTCCCTTTGGATGTTATTTTGCTCTGTGGAGGGTGAAATATGTGAATTCCATGCCATCGCTCACCGAGGAACTTCTTTTTAAACTGGTGGATTTTATGCTAACAAATTTTTGTTAAAGTGGCAAACCTCAATCCATCCTTGCTAATAAAGGAATACACCTTTTCCAGATGCTCCTTTTATATATCCAAGCTTGACTACATCAATTTCAGAATGAATGCATATTTACAAGAAAACAATGAAGTTGATATTACATTTCTTTGTACTGTTTTTGTTTAAATGCAGGCCAAAGTAGATTTATAAACAACTGCTTTCTGTTTTTATTTGCATTTCACATACTGTCCCAACTTTTTAGGAATTGGATTTGTAGAAATTCAAATAGTATGAACAGAAAGAAAATATTTCATGTGTCATTATATAAGACTTGATAAAAGCCGGTGAAGAACCCTAAGCCCAATCATTAAAGCTGTGGGTCATATAGAGCAGTGGACCTGTTGGTTACTGCTGTTTTGTCTTTGATGGACCATATGTGCCTCCAAACAGAAATAAAAGACATAGTAGCACCCTGTTGGAACAGGATTTGCAGGGCGTTCCAAATTGGCTGTTCCGCTTCCTGCAAAAATATGGGTGGTCAGTAGCATTCTCAGTGCCGTACTAAATAGGAACAGCAAGTACCAATAATGTGGATTTGACACACAGCATTTTTTCCCTGACTGTGCCTTTGAAGTGTTCTCATTCTTTTTTGTGTGTTAGAGCTGCTTCCATCATTTGAGCTGGGCCCAAGTCCTTTGGGCTATTTGGATGAAACTGCATCTGCTCTGTGCTGGACACCTGCAGACCTGAGATCAGGTGGCTAGGCAGGTGGTGTGTATTAGCAGTCAACAACAAACTGTGAAAGCACTGTTCCCCAGCCAGTGAGGACAGCAATTTTGACACTTTTTCACATTCAGGTTCTACCATACTGCCGATGTTCTATAGCAAATCCTGAGTGCAGCGACTATTGTTTATGATCAGATCTACATACACACTGGTAAAAACAAGCAGAACCATGAAAAGCAGGATGCATGTTTGATTACTTAGGTAAAGCCAGACATCAATGTTTAATTTGCATCCAGTATCCTATGTGAGTTGGTCTCTATTTAAAGAGCATATACATATACTGTCTTGTTTTATGGAAAGAAAAAAATTGCTTTGTTTTTTAAATATCTTGAAATTAAATGAAAATGTAGAGGTGCAAACTCAAACCAGTCAATACAAAATGTAACTCAAATGTAAATGTAGTTCACTGGACTATGTAATTAAATATCTGATGAATTACATTAAAATCATGAAAAAAATTATACAACTAAAATCAGCAGTGACAGAAAATGTGCATAATATCAATGTAGTAATGTTTCTATAGCTGGGCTTTAGAGTGTCCCAAACTAATGCTCTAGCCCCAATATAAAAGACCATACATTTACACCTAGAACATACATGTGGATACACCAATTTTACAGTCTTAACCCACGTTTAATTAACTACTGGTTGGGCTACTGCCTGAGCGGCCCTTCTGTTCTGCTATTCATGTGTAGAAAGGCAGTGGCCCAGCAGGTCGGACCAAACATGAGCTGAGGGGGGCGGGTGGGAAACGTTGGACCTGAGAGACCCTCTCCACTTCCACTGCCCTTCTTTCCATCCTGGCAGCCAGCCGTTTCCCAGGCAACCATATCGTCAGTGCAAAGGAGGTTGCGGGGGTCGTGAAGGCGAAACATCTGAGGCGGGGGGAAAAAAAGGAAACTGCCAGACACTGGCAGGGTGCCTTTGTCTTGCAATCCAGCTCCTGAGCACCTCACCCAATATTCTTCCTGAGCCCCCTGTCTAATGAAAAACTCAATTTATGCACAGTGTCTTCGTTCTACTTTTTATTCTTCCCAGCTCAGGAGAAACTGACAAAAATATATACGGCATATTGAATCCTATTAAATTTCACTGCATGAGGCCAAACAACATTCTCGTTTTCACTTGTTTCAGATCACCACCTACAACAAAACAATCTGAACCTGTCTTACAATTAAGGACAATCCTAATTTGAATAATTATTATTGTTTTTAGTAGAAAGACTGGTTAAAATGCTTTCTGTCTTGGTTGGCTGTGTGTATCTTTAAACAGTACAATGGTCAAAACTAGATACAAAGATGATCATACCCGAGTGGATGTTGTTTGCTCCACTTTTCAAAGAGTCTGTGATGTGCTCAGTGGCTGGCATCAAACTCTGCCTGGCAGTGGAAGGAGAGCAAAGATGCTTGTTTGACTGCATTTCAAATTAGCTCAACTATACAGCTTTGGGTCAGCTTTAGGTCTACAGAAACCAGCTACAAGACAAATTTCTTCCTGCCACAGAAAGCTACACAGCTTATTGAGTACAGCCATTTGTCTAGCATTGAGCGAAGATTTAATGCTGCGCCAAGCACATTTTTCTTGGTTATCTTTCCACATTCTATCCACCCAATCTCTGTGTTTTTCACTGAAAAGTCTACATTTTTAGATTCTATTTGTGCTTTCAGATTATAAGAACTTGCCTCTGGGTTACTGGATGCTTCTTTGCTGTTACATTCTAATTCATCTACAAAGATGGTGGGACAGCACAACTGAGCTTACTTCATCATAACAGCATGCTTAGTTTGAAAAACTTCAAAATGTTGAAAAGCCCTGAGCTAATTATTGATCCATCCACCCATACATGAAAGATACCTCTGACAGAGTTGACAAGTAGGACACTGGTATAAGGGAGAGGAAATGAGAGGAAAGAGAAGAGAAGCGAGAAAACAGAGGAGAAAGGCTTTCTATGTACCCATCCTTCGCTCTCTGGCATACATCACACACTGTAATTGACGGATATGGCACAACGAACAAGGAGTCGTTGTTATTTTTTTTGGAATATGGTTGGCTCTGACTGAACAGGAGCAGTGGCCCGAAAAAAAAAATAGAGCCAGGAAAGCTGGGAAAGCTCAGGCTCCTTTAAACAAGATTGGAACTGCCTACTGTAAACGTGCAACATTAGGGTTTCACACAAAATTCGTCTGTGGAGACTCTTTTGTACAACAGCCCTTTGACCCAAAACTATTCTGGGACGTGTGGACTTTTTGACACTTTCAGTTCAGCAGGCGATAGAGAACATATGTGCTGCCAAAGCGTCTTGAGAAAGGACCTGCAGCAAAAAATGACAGATGGGTGCAAGGGAAAGGTATTAGAAAAATTACATTTCCTACAGTGAAGCAGTGGAGACAGGAAGGGACTGTATGAGCCTTCTGAACTGTGGGTGGTCAGAGATCTTGTGTTATATACTGTCAGTGCAGACATAATGGTGAAGTTAGAAGATATGTTTTACAAATCTCTGGTTTTAAATCTTCTGTTAAAACATTACACCAGTTCTGTCTAACAGTAACATAATTATAGACAGTATTGTCAGCTCTCCAGCATTCATGCAGTTTCTTTAACAGTCTAAGGTAAATAGAGAGCATTTCATTTTTGTGTCTCAAAAAGTAATAAAATCAGTCTTCTTAACCTGCGGCTCAGGTGAGTAAGAATTTGAATGGCAAGAATTAAGGAAAAAAAAAAACGTGACAGTGGGAGAAAACTGAAATACCTGTTTGTGCCAAGGATGCACTGCAGATGCTTGGTGTTATTTCAGTGCCTAGGTGTGAAGAGCAAGACAATGAATCCAGCCCTAAGGTGAAGTCTCCAGCAATGCTATGGATTCCATTTTTGCCCGAGAACCTTGCTGTAGGGTGGCATATTCAGATTCTGGTCCACTTTTTCAAAAGGCCTTTACAGATATTAACGTGACCTCTTTTTCATCACTCCTTTTTGCCATTTCTTTCTCAATACGACGGCTTGTTCATGCCACAGGTTTGCCCACTGTAAAGATGTGCATTGAAAATTACAGTCCGATTTGCAGGGCACTGACCTTTGAATTACTTTATAACGAATTCCTTGGAAAGTGCCTTGTGCATGAGTCCCCGCTCCATTGTAGTTATATGAGAGTGGTTGAGGGCATAGAAAAGGTGACCATGCTGCGAAACTGACAATAGGTGGTGTATGATCCGACATGTTTGCCTCAATATGAGAGTCCTCCCAATTTCAGGCATGACTGCACCGGCACGACTTGTGAATTTTTTGCAAATATTTCTGGAAAACATTTATCTAATCCCTTTCATGGTTCCTTGCGCCCACTGGCTGTATAGAGTACAACTGGGTTGACACAAATGTCTATGTATGGGCATCATTTATGGATTTGCCCATTTTGGATGGTAAACCAATAGCTGTGTTTGTTCAACTGCTGTATTCAGTCAGTTAATGCCATTAATTAAAAGGACAAAACACCAAGTTGTCATCAGCCTTTTGTCTGGAATTGTGCTTCACTTTTTCACTTCCCAGTCTACTTTTCTCTGTTAAGTATGCCAATCCGAATTTGAATAATTGAACTTCAAAGGGATCTTGTTTTTTTAATCCACTGTGTGTGCTTTCCCAAAGAATGGCTGCCATCCTGCACTAAAAATTGTCTCTGCCTTATCTCAGCAGACAGACTTCTGCTTGTATTTGCTATGGTGATTTTGAAATCTTGCTACTAAAACAATTTCAGCTGTGGACACAGCTGCTTCACAGAGTATATGTCTTACCAATAAACAAGAGAGTGAAGTATATTTAACTGTATTTGCTAGGTGAGTAAGATTACGTTCAACACAGAAACTCAACTTAGTAAACAAGAACCTTTTGATACTGCCGCCGTATACGCAATACGCAGTAGTGTTGCATGATATGGACAAACTAATAATCTTAAAGAGCTAGCCAGAATAATTTGAATACTCATTTGTTATGTTAGTGTTTGCTTTTTCTATTCAATATTTGGATGCTTTTTCTAGAGATAGAGCAGTCAGTGTAAATATATGGAAAAAGATAAAAATAAATAAATTACAGCTGGCTTAGTCGCCAATTTATGAATGTCTCATAAATTAATGCTATTCATCCACATCACCTCGTCCCAGAGTGGAGCAAACTACATTGCTCTCTACATAACCACTGAAGTTAAATGGGTAGAGAAACAAAATCACATATGCGGGAGACACCATGAATGCAGAATAAGTCTGATTAATCATCTCAAATAAGTAAGTACTGTGATCCTTATTCAAGTACAACTACACATCCAATCCACCAACACATTCCAACTTCGTAACAACTTCAGGAGAGAATATTAGCTATTGGAATATTAGCTATTTTCTTCCTTTTTGTATCATTTTATAGCATTTTACTTTATTTAAACATTTTATATTTTAAAACTGTTTATTCTGCTGAAATCACAATCAACAAAGTTTTTTCCAGCACAACTTGAAAAAACGACTCGTGTTTTGATGGCTATAAGCTGTATATCTAGCACATCTGGTGTGACTAAAATTAATTAAACTGGAAGCCAATCTATTGTGTTAGACAGATGACTTAAAGCACTTTTTACCAGTGAGTTTAAAAATGACCATTCAAGTACATGATCAAAAATATACATAAGTATTCAAAGCCTGTAAAATGCTATTCAGACTAGCCTCATATTATTGAAATTTTATTGCTTCATATTGCATTTTTATATAATACCTTGAGGAATATCTGATGTGACATGAAGATATCACATGAATGCCCTGACACATGAATGTCCAAACACCCACGGAAACTCACCTGACTCACTAAGGTTTGGCCAAAACACTCAAAACACTCAATAATCTGCATATATTCTGTGATATTGAATCAATACTGAATCAATAGTGCAAAGACCAATGTCACAATAATAATGAACAAACAATATATTGTGCAGCCTTAATGCACAGCTCCATCTTGCACCAATTCTTTTCCTAAAGGCAGTGCAGCATGAAATACTGATGGGTGAACACTGATCAAAATGAGGGGTCCAGAAAACTCACATCCCTGACATTGTGCAGTTTCTACTGGCTCAGCCAACACTCCTTAAATACTGACCGCAGTCTCTGTACTCTTAGATATGCAGGAGTTGTAATGCTATGTCTCTTGTTGAAACAAACTGTAAAAGGTCAGCGCATTTTTCCTGGTCAATTCCTGTCTCGCTACACTACACAAAGTCAATACCCATTGAGGTCAAAGTGAACATCAGGCAAAATACATGAAAGTGCTTTTTTTCCCTTCATTCTGCAAGACATGAGAAAATAAATAATTCATTTAATCCATAAACAGCCCGGGTGGCCCTCCTCCTGTGGACCAGGGCCCAGAGTCAGTCAGGAGCTGTGAGATATGCAGCGTGTTGGAGAGTGTGACGTCTGTCCAAAATGGCCTGATTAGAACAAAAGCCCCTTGCCAGTTCCAATGTCCTCTTCCTCATAACAGGCTCATCCAGTGCACCACATACACACTACCGGCCCCAGAAAGCCTCATTGTGTGCTCTCGCTGGGGTGCCAGGCTCAAATAATGAGAAATATTAATTCAGACAGTGGAGGTCGTGGTTGGGTTTTTAAAAGCCGATCAGGCTGGAGCCTTTTTTTGCCTCATACATATGCGTCTGCAAGGCCTAGAGACATTAACAGCACTTTATGAGAGGCACAGCTAGTGTGATGCTGAAAAAAGAGAGGTTGTCAAAATTGCTTTTTAATGACAGGTTACAGATTTGAGAGCAGGAAATGTATTTTCCTTTAAATGTCCAAATTCTGCTTGTGCTCTACAATATCCTAAATACTGAAGCTTGAAGAATGTGAAATGGGGAAGAACATAACTTGAAACAGTGGTGGAAGCATGAATACACTGCCAGAGATACAGAATCACATCATTGTTGCTTAGACTAATGCTAAACAAAGTGTGTGCGTGTGTTTGTGTGCTATTCAAGTCAGGAACTGTCTCTTAGGATCTTATTTAGAAGGGAAAAAGATATCACTTCTTTGTCTACTGCAACAAGGAAATACTTTTGTCATACTATAATATGAAGTATTTATAGCAAAACACATGTACTTCAAATAAAGATGTAATGTAAAATGATAAAATTGTAAGACGTTCTGGATAAGAGCATCAGCCAAATGCCAAATGCCATAAATGTAAAATGTAAATGTAAATAAAGAAGACTACATCTTAACAACCATAGAAAATATTTTCTTACTCTATTTTATCAAGTGGACAAGTGCTGCAGCTTTTTCCTACATAATCTCAGTCTCTAAGCAGAGCTTTCAGTTCTTCTCTGACTACACCATTGCTTCACATACTTACATATACATTTTTATATATGTATACATGTGCTCACAAGCTGACATGTTCTGTATACACATGCACAAGTAATACAGCAAAAAGGTAATGAGCAAAAACATAGATAGATAAACTGACAAACAAACAGATAGACAAAGTATGCATAATGTTATACATAGGCATCCTATAGTGTACCATGCCATCTGAGGAAAGCATATTTCCAACAGTGTCCAAATGATTTCAAAATTTCCATGTGTGGCAGCTTGGAGTTTCTCCACTAGGTGGAGCTATTATTATGCAAGTTGCTTTTGTGTGCGTCATTTAAAGAGAAGAAACAGCCACCAATGCAATTTGCAGTTGCAACTTTCAAAACAACCAAAACAGTTTTCAAAAAATGCTGTTATTCAATATTATATTATAAAAGATGTCATTTTCATTGAAGATTTAAATTAAATGAGCTAATGTTAGAAAAAAAAAAATCAAAATAGAAATCAAAAATGAAGACGCATTGAAAATCATTTTATAATCACATCTTGGTATCATGAATCTTCCCAGCCCAGACAGATAGATACGAAAAGCACACTCATCAACTAGGTGGAATAAAATGGAAGTGTGAGGATGCATGTGGTATAGCAAATACTTCCCTTCTTCCTTTTAACTACAAAGCAGAATGGATGGAAATTGGCAGCTAAACACTGCTACACAGCTACGTGGGAGTCTTTCTCCATCTGCCTGCACAGATGGGGAGAAGTTGCTGCTGAAAGACCAACATGAGCCAGTCACACAACTTCAAACACTGGGTCAGAGCAAATATTCAAAAAAGGGAAAAAATCTCTCTGGAATAAAAGACTAATCTTTTCAAGAAAATTGTTCCCATTTCACATCTGTGAACAAACATGAGCTAAATAAAAGATTTTAGCAATGCTCGGCACATCAATGTGTTCTGACTGTCAATGTACTGGAATTGACTGCTTGTTCATTTCCCAAATTGCAATTATCTGATTGGCCTATTGCCGTGGGGAGAGGAAACAAGGATGGAGAGATAGATGCTGGGTGTTTGGGAATTAGGCTTTGGACTGTTGGACTCTCTCGGTGGGAAATCAATGGTGTTTGTTTAATTATTGGGTGAATGTAATCAGTGCCACTGCTGTAATTACTACTACTGCCCAGCAGTCATTACAAAATCATTTGTATCAAGCCATCTCACATTCTGGACTAATTAATAACAGCCTCTTGTAATTGTTTCTGAATTGAAAATGTAAAATATTTACACAAGACATCTATTTCTTGGTTTTTGTTCATTTTTTTTTGGCTAGATCACATATAGCATGAGAAACATACACTCTCGAGCTTTGGACTGCAGGCCTACAGTATGAACAGAATGTTCTTTAACTTTATGGATTTGTCGATGATTGATTCTGAAAGCAGTCACTAAGCATGCCTATACTGGAAGCCATTCTAAGTGTGGGATTAGCAGCGGTAATTGACAAGGGCATTGTATCAAAAGGATTAATTTCACACATACACAGCAGGGGTAGGAATATACAGAAAGATATAGCTCCAATATATGTGTCTTTAAGGTGACTTCAGCATTGGAGGTTAGGGCTCATGGCTGGAAATGAAACAAGTATATTAAGTTAATGACACAATTCCTTCTAATTGCAGACAGATGGAATCTTCACTGGAGCAAATAATTGCTTCACTCCTTAATCACACATCAATTAACAAGCTTAGGATGCCTCAGACCTAACTGGTAGCTAGAAATGCTGATCCACCCAACCATTTTGGCCCACAATGGCCTTGATAGTCTCGTACTAAACATTGTGTGCATTACAGACAAGTAGAGGAAAAGAAAGAGCTGAAGCAATTTGTGAACATGCCTTTTCCAGCAGCTCCCTCAACATGATATCTCTGCAATATAAAACAACCCATCCCAGGCAGCTAAGGGCCTCTGAGCCTGAACTTTATACCAAGACCTCTCAGGAGCTGTCACATGGTGCAAAGGTCTACTGAACACACAGGCAAGCTTCTGGATTGGTATTTAAAGCCTGGCAAATGCAAGCAAAAAAGTTGAGGAGTTTAAAAAACAACACTCTTAGCAGATCCCATGAGTTTCATCTGAGAACAAGGATTGCTGCTGGCCTTACAGTTGGATGCCTTCAGAGAAGTCAGAGCCATAATTCGTCTTCCAAATAGAATCTGCATCTTAAAAATGGAAAGCCCACCTCCAAGCCTGCAGCAGAGCATCAATCCCCACCCTTTGAGATTTCAGCAACTTCCCACATTTGGATCAGCTTGTGATGCCTGAGGTTTGGAAGCATTAAATCCTTCACCAGCAAAGATTCCTCTCAATCAGGAGAAAATCCGTTCATTTTATTTCAAGGATCCCTAAAACGAGGTTCTTGTTTAATCTGGCATTTATTTCAATCACCTGCAAACTGATGAAAATTCACAGGGTGTCAGCAAGCATGTATATTCTGACTCCATGTGACGAACTGGGGTTTGACTTTGATGTGGCTGATTGGCAAGTGCCTATAGAGCTTCTACAAGTGGAAAAGTAGAGCTGCCTTCTCAGCTTATCTGGGTTGTCACTCCAGTCATCCGACATGACAAGACCCGTCCTTGGCCCCTCCTTTCCCCCCCTCTTCTCACTTGCTGTCTTCTGTTCTATTTTTTTCCTTTTTTCCAGCTCAAATAAACAATTCTGCACCACACTAGCCCAATCCCAAGTGGTCTGAAATAATCCCTGGCTGTTGTCTGACTGTCGTCTGACTGTTGTCTGTAAATCTCTGTTGATTTATTCATTTCTTCCAATTCTAGAGCTTTATAGAGGAATCAATTGGCCTGTTAGCCTGCCCCCAATCAAATGCTAGCTGATGAGACAAATGTTCTTTGTCACTGAGTAGTATATAACTGGGGCTTTTTTAGCCCTCCATCGATTACTGATTTCCTCTGCTCAGAAATGCTTTTCAAGCTGTGGGCCACTGAAAATTTATCTCATGTTATCAGCCAACCAATCACTCTCTTGCTTGCTTTCTATCTAGCGCTCACTCTCTCACTCACACAGTCACATAATGTTTTATAAGTCAGCCGTTACGGCTTTACTGAAGCCAAATGCAGATGTCTCGATCCCACATTGTAACTTGTGCAGTACTGGGCAAATGAACAGAAGAGGCACTGTTGATTGACTTAGACCAATTAGCTAATCCCGTTACCACAGACCGTCATGCCGAAGTTCAGCTATGGTGCTATGACACTCCACAAGTGCCTTGTTTTAGGGCAGCTTGCTACCTCAGGGCAGAATCAGCAGCCAGCAAGCTCCCAGAGCTCCAAAGAGAGAGCCCTCCGGCTCCACCTACTGGACACACAGGGTTAAAAGTGAGAGTTTGGCAGTCAGACTGTATCAAGAATGGTGGGTAAGTGGTTGGGGGGTTAAAGGGGTTTGCAGCTGAGCGCATAAGTGAAGGGCATGGGTTCAAGCAATTCTTACCCTTCTTTCCCTCACTTATTCTCTTTCTTTCTACCCGGATATTGTACGAGGCCAGTGTGGCTTTTCAGTAGGTGAACACCAATCAGTTCGGAGCCTGCACAACATTTATCAAACAGACTGAACCCATGACAGAATGGGCCACAGCTGCATGTAAGGCAGAAGAACAAGAAATGGCTCGTTTGAGCCGGCACTCCCACAAAAAGAGATCTGCTTCATCCCGACGTGTCCTTGGATTTAGGCACATCATCACCTTGTGATGAGGTTGGCAAATTGAGAACACATATTCTTATGTGTATCATTTCATGGTCAGGGGAGCAATAGATAGCTGCCAAAAAGGGAACTCAGCATTGACATGAATGGTCATGTCAACCATTTAAACAAACCATGTTTAACTCAATGACAATATTAGTAGCCAGTTTAATGCCCTGAAAGGTTGTTAGCCCAGCCTCATATTCTCCAGGCTCATCTGACAAAGAATGGTCCTGTTAGCCATTTCAGTACTTTCATTATGATGACACTGGTTCTTGACCATCCATACCTACATTCCAATTTCTTTTTAAGTGCCAATAGTCCCTGCTCAGAGTGCTGTAAATGCAAATGGGGAGCTTGGCTTAATTACCTTGGTTTTTGTGACAGCAATAAACAGAGAACCTTGCATGTAACATTGTCACTGCTGGCACTACGAACAGGCAAATGCCCTAGATTGAAAAATTATGTAAGTCATTAATTACCACATAGAATAACACAATCTTGTAGTTTTTCCTATCACCCTCAGGGATTAACTTTTAATTATTCACTCAGACCGCAAATGAATGCAAAAATTACGTAGAGGAAGTGAGATGACTGGATGTCAAAATGCTGAACTGAACGATGTCCATCAGTCTCAGTAATTAGAGAGAGGTGAAACACAAATCCACATGCATATTATGAGCAAAAGTAAAAAGGAGGACAGCACTAAGGCATGGTTCTAAATATGGAGTATGCAGTTATGCTTGTACCTTTAAATTAGCATCAAGGCTTTTGGATAGTAATCTAGAACTCCTCTTTCTCATGTGCTTTAAACACGGCTCTGCCTGGAGTGCTCTAGTGCTCTACGCACGTGTGCCTGTTGGTAGTCCATGCAAGGTTTTGCTGTTTTAGCCAAAGCGGAGCTTTTTACATCTAATGTCCGTCTGCCGCATTATTGATCTACATTTACATAAATTTCACTGCGATGCTGTGTGCTTTTAATGGATAGGCCCGCTTCTTGGCAGGAGGAGACAGAGGATGTTATCTGGCCTCTCAGATGCGGGAGGGTAAAGCGCTTTGAATTTGTGCCCAAGACGAATGGCACAAGGAGCAAAGGAGGTGTGAGCACTGGAGAGGTGTAATCTACCTACAGAGAGATTACAGTGTAGCCCTGAGCTTTCGTCGTATGCAGTGTGGGGAGGTGATGCTGCATCACCAACCATATGATAGCGTTCAGAGTAGGGGAGAGGAACTAGCTATGATTTATATGGCAGCAGAAACTCAGCGGTAAGGACACCTCCACCCTCATGGCAGATTTTTAATATCTTGCCAATATCCAACTCTGCGCTCATGGCCAGTGCTCTCATCTGACTTTGATAAATAAAGCACCTAAAAAATATTATAATAACCTTCATGGTGCAAGTATAAGTGAGAGGAAACAGATAAGTAGGAGTCTGTACAAAAAAACAATGTCAAAAAATAATGGAAATAGTAATAAATAAAATAGTAATAAAATAGTCAAGGTAAGGTATTTCAAATAAAGACATCATAAAGATATTATTTCTACGCAATTGCACAGTGGCATCAGCCTCTTTGGGTTGTATCAGCATCTCAAACAGCACAGCCATAAAGTTTTCCCAATGCACAAAACAATAATAGATAGATTTCTGGTTTTGCTCCAGCTGTATTAAATTCGGCAAGACAGAAAATGCAAACTGGATGTGGACAAATCTGATCTTTTTGGTTTCAGGGACCAGGATGCTGCTGGATTTAACAAGGATTTTCTGCTTTACACCAATCCCGAGTGCAATATGCATTGAGCTGACCCAAAAATCTATTCAAGTCATCCAGTTTTTGCACAACTTGGGCCTTGGACTCACCTAAGCCCCAGGCACTGGAACATCCCTGCAGTAATACAATCTTTCCTTAAATTTGATTTCAGGATTATTTAATTGCACGCTATCTCTGCAAGGGAGGGCAGACAGTGCAACAGCACAAGCATAGAATAAATATGAGTGCATATAATACTGGAAAATAGAGCACACTAGTGTAGGTGAAACTTCGACCTAAATGTTAAAAAATCAATAACTCAGCACTACTTAAAACTAATCCATTTGCACTTGAGTGTTATGATTATAGTTTTAAAAAGTAAATGTCATAATGATGTGAGAAACACAACTATGACACAGTCATGAATAGAGCAGTGTTTGAGTTAATGGACTAAAGTATGACCAATCTTTCAATGGACTTGTACATCTATAAAAATATTATTTAAAATGTAATATGGGAGAAACTCTGAGCACAAACAAATGCCTATGAATCAGCATTTTACAGTGAGCTATATGTATATAAATTCAACTATATACATGAACAGTGAAGACAAATTTAAGAGAATGCCATCCAATGAAAGGCTCTTATCATTTCAGAGGAATTTCAGGGCTTCTGATACAAACTTGACTCTAAAACAAAAGTGCAATCACAGCCAATAACCATTGGATGATCTAGATATTATGCAATCGCAATCTTGTTTACATAGAAATTTTCCATTGACTTCTGACAGAAATAGTTTCTAATACAAACATTTCTGATATAAAGGCTAACCCTGCATTCAACAAAAATACTATTAATATCAATACATCTTAGAATTACTTTATTAATAATATTGGTTTAGATTACACTTTAAGGGTCTATATCAGTTATTATTATATGATTACACTATGTACATTTTTCCTCTTGGTCCTCAGAAATGAAAGATTTTTCTGATACAAATTTTTCACGACAAAGTACAATGAAAGTCAGTAAGCGTTAAATTATGCAAATGTAAATTACATGCACACAAATTGCTCATCGTAATATGGAATACATCCTTACAGCCTTAAATTAAACCTAAAGCTGAAAAGATAGAACTGCATTATATGTCAGTCAAAAAGATGCTCATCAGATTATAAAAAATACATCCTTAGAGTACAACTCACCAAAACTGTTATTAGACTGTAAAAATAAATTAATGAATCGTCCAAGCTGATGACACTCATTGTCCTCATCTTTGCAAGTAAACGCTGAAAAAGCCCAGTATATGTGACCATATAATCTTGGCACAAATAAACAGAAATGCTAAGAGTTGTTAGTGGAGTAAGGCATCAGTTCCTGGCATTAGATCAGTAGACTTACGCTGTGTGGGTCGAAGTGTTCTGTGTGATAATGTTGTGACTGATGTAAAGCCTATGAACTCATGAATTCATTTACCTGACAACCATTAATAGCCAGCCCCAACCTGCTCGTCTGGTCAAACCAAAGCTACGTCCAGCACCCTCTCCTAGACCAGAAAAAAGTCTTGCTCATTTCAGACATTGACGCAAACTTACCTGGTTAAAGAAGCCCAGTTAGTAATGTCGATCTTGGCTCTTTGATGCGGACTCCTACCCCTCTTCTCTGTTCCCAAAGGCAGCTTCTCGTTGCTGTATCGATCTTTCAGCCAGAAAGTGTTATACGGCCTGTTGTTGCCACCGTTTAGAAGGGAGCTCCTATCAGCCTGCCAGTCGCGGCTGCAATGTGGGAAGCTGCACCTTGCTTCTCTCTCTCTCTCTCTCTCTCTCTCCCTCTCTCCCTCTTGCTCTCACTGTCTCGCCTCCTCCTGCTTGCACACTATCTCAGTGTCTCTCCCTCAGTTCAGCGCTGAACTGACTCTCTCTCTCTCTCTCTCTCTCTCTCTCTCTCTCTCTCTCTCTCTCTCTCTCTCTCTCTCTCTCCTCACATTGACACCCCCTCTTCTCCCGCCTCATTCCGCCTTTCCTCCTCTCTCACCCTCACTATTCTATCCCCCTTACCCTCCTCCCCCACATCATCTTGTTCTCCCTTTTGCTCGTTGTATTGATCTCTCTCTGTGCTGGTGCTCTCCTCGTGCAGCCCCTAGTGGGTGTTCCACTAGATGTCTGTTGCCAGTCCAGACTTAATCTCGCAAGGTTTAGCTTAGCGCTGTTCCCACTGAGAGAGAGAGGGGGGGGGGGGTTGTACACCGAGGTAAAATCTTAAAAAATAAAGGTTAGGATCCTTGCAGCAATTGGGAGTTCTGAGAACTGTCGTTCTGATTGGGATAAGTAAGTGTAAGGAACCTGTTTTAAACTTTAAAGAACCTTCACATAACGTAAAGGTTCCATAACAAATAAAAGGTTTTTATGCAAGCCAAAAACCTTTTGCTAACATTTCTTTTCAAGAGTGTACATGAAGAGAAAATGTTGAAAAAAGTAGAGAGCTCTCCATCAGTTCTTTCATTCTTGTGCTCTCTTTCTCTCTCTCTGGTGGGCAAAGTGCAATCTGTGCTGTCAGCTGGGCTGCGGCACCCCCGTCTTCGCGAAACGGAGACGCACATTAATGTTTCAGCAGGCAGTCCCAGGCAAACGAATACAAACGGAGAAGGTGATATCTTATTCCCGCTGGGTGTCCCTTCAGAAACCAAAATTGGTGGAGGACCTTTGTGGCCCCTCCTGGGGGCAAGATGAATCTATAGTCTGTTGATATGCTTTGCCATAAACCCATGATGTAGCCTATGTAGTGGTGCAGCATCAGCTTTGGTGCCTATGGCTACAGGACCTCTAACATCATTACCAGTGGCTAAACAAACATACTGCCATCTCTGAATGCAGAGTACCACACAGCATGAGGCACAGTAACAGTAGACTCATTCTAAAAGCAACTTAAATACATGCTGTAAAAGTTACATGTAAAAAACCCTAATAAATTTAGTCCATTCAGTCCTTTTTGAGGATCTTAGTCAAGAACAAATGTAATAAAAAACTTCGGAAGACACCAGTGACTAAGGCCCATTGTGTATTTAATCAGTTCCACTTTCCATGCAGGTGACCTTTGTAGTTGTATAATTGCAGATTGTCGTCCATCTGTTTCTCTGCATAATTTGTTAGCTCTCTTTATTTCATTCATCAATCTCCAGGACCCCTGGAGCATGCATTATTTGGGTGGTGGATCACTGTCAGCACTACAATGACAATGGCATAGTAATGGGATGTTGGCGTGTGTTGAGTTGGTATGAGTGGCTCAGACATAACAGTGCTGCTGGAGTTTTTAAAACACTCAATGTCTACTCTATTAGAAAGACTTGTTTTCTTGGTCCACCTTGCTGCAGAGTTTTTGCAGTCATGCTCTAGACCTCTGCCAGTGGTCAGCTTCTGGTCACAGTATACTGTTGGTTGGATATTAATGGTATTGGGACTATCCTAAGCCTAGAAGTGACACTAAGGTATTTAAAAACTCCAGCAGCACTGCTGTGTGTGATTCACTCTGTACAGCACATACATCCACACCAACATACCAGTAACATGTTAATGTAAATGCAGTGCTGTGAATAATCCACAACCCCAACAATATTTGCTTACTGGTGGTTCACTTGGGGTTCTGACTATTGATGAAGAGGGTAAAAGGGGGCTAACAAACAAAGCAGAGAAATAAATGGATTACATTCTGTAATCATAAACTGCAAAGTGTACCTATATGGGAAGTGGAGCTAATAAAAGGGACAGGGAGAGTAGATATAAGGTAGGGGTACTTAATGAAGTGGCTTGCTAGTGTACAATGGGAATCTCACCCATTTCTGGAGAGCATAATTAACTGGGCAAAGTAATGTGACTATACACACCACTAGTTGTTAGTTATCTTCCCTGGTGATGCTGTGACAAGTCTGTAATGGGCTCCTGTTTGTTTCTGAGGATTTTTGCTTTCATTTGTCTTTTCAGTAGCTGAAATGTGACTCACCTGGCCAGCTAAGAAAAGTCCACTATTTTGAACATGAAAAGCACTACAGTAACTTTAGCAGCAGGTTTGTTCAGGGATGGGCGAGTAGGTACACTATATTTCCAAAAGTATTCATTTACCCACACAAATCATTGAATTCGGGTGTTCCAATCACTTCCATGGCCACAGGTGTATAAAACCAAGCACCTAGGCATGCAAACTGCTTCTACAAACAAAGAATAGATCGCTTCCAGGAGCTCAGTGAATACCAGCATGGTATGTTGGACCATAGGACACCATCCGTGCAACACGTCCAGTCGTGAAATTTCATCGCTACTAAATATTCCACAGTCAACTGTCAGTGGTATTATAACAAAGTGGAAGCAATTGGGAATGACAGCAACTCAGCCATGAAGTGGTAGGCCACGTAAAATGACAGAGCAGATGCTGAGGCACATAGTGTGCAGAGGTCACCAACTATTTGCAGAGTCAATCACTACAGACTTTCAAAATTCATGTGGCCTTCAGATTAGCTCAAGAACAGTGTGTAGAGAGATTCATGGAATGGGTTTCCATGGCCGAGCAGCTGCATCCAAGCCTTACATCACCGTGGAATGCAGTGGTGTAAAGCGCCTCCACTGGACTCTAGAGCAATGGAGACGTGTTCTCTGGAGTGACGAATCACACTTCTCCATCTGGCAATCCAATGGACAAGTCTGGGTTTGGCGGTTGCTAGGAGAACAGTACTTGTCTGACTGCACTGTTTCAAATGTAAAGACCTCAACTCAACAGAACACCTTTGGGATGAATTAGAACGGAAACTGCAAGCCAGGTCTTCTTGTCCATCATCAATGTCTGACCTCACAAACATGCTTCTGGAAGAATGGTCAAAAATTCCCATAAACACACTCCTAAACCTTATGGAAAGCCTTCCCAGAAGAATTGAAGCTGTTATATCTGCAAAGGGTAGGCTGATATCATATTAACCCTATACATTAAGAATGGGAATTCACTCAAGTTCATATGCATGTGAAGGCAGATGACAGAATACTTTTAGAAATATAGTGTAAGTAGCGTGCTACTTGTAGATAATAGCAATAGCCGCTACAGCTGTCACTGTGTCTTAAGATGTCTTGACACATTTTCTTAAGTCAAGACATCTCAAGAACATATTAAGACGCATGAGTGAAGACATTGTCTTTGTCTTGAGATATGAAAGTTAACGTCCTAAGACATAGAAGTAATTTGTTTGTGTGTCTTGAAGATGAGGCGTGACTTAAGACATCACGTTTTCTTAAGACATAGAGATGTTGTGTCTTAAGACAGTTCAGTTGAGACCAGAGAGTGGTCCATTACAAAACGTCCTGTGGTATGAGTGTGGTATTCCTATGGTACTGCCACACTGAAAATTACAACAGATGATTACCAGGATTACCACATCACTCCCTAATGTAGACTATAATAAGAATATAACAAGTATGTCCTCAAGAAACAGTCTGCTGCTCATTCGCAGAAAACATGCATTGATTAACACAACGTTGCTCTTTGGACTATTTTCAAATGCACACTTGTAACCAGAGACAAGCTAGGAACCAAGATGAAACAACTTTGAACTAACAGGAAATAAATGCGCTTAACAGCTAAGTAATTTAGATATTACATACAACCAAAACTTTACGCAAAAAAGCACCTGGTTCACTCACATCAACATCTACATGTCTATTTATTTTCTTAAGTAGATCAGGGCTGACAAGAATAAGGAATTAGGACATTTAATTTGACCCAACAGAAAGAGAGAACAAACGTTTCTATATACTTTGTTGTTTTTATATACTATGTATAAATTTCAAAATGATCTCCAGGTATTTGGAAAACACAAACTATAATAAACAAAAGTATTTGAATAGCAGTATGTAGCAGTATGTAGACCTATATTTTTTCACCACGTAAAATGACATAATAGATTTTGTTTAAATGTCCAACTTCATACTTTGACTTTAATGTATTAAGACATGACCTCTTTAGAGATGCTTTGTTAAATAATCATGTACATCTGTCTCATGTATTTCAAGGCTTTGCACTTTTCTGCTGTGTCTAGATGAACAACAAACAAACAAACAAAAACAAAAACAAAGCAGCACAGTTCATTCAGTCCAGCAGAGGTGCAAACCGGAAAATAAAAGATCTATGGGAGGACGAACAAATGACTGGCGGGAGTTTAGACCAATCAGAGTGCGGGACTCTCGGTTCGGTTTGAAGTGCGAGTGTCGCGTTTCATTTAAAGTCAAACGCAATCGATACGAGCTGGTAACAGTAAGTGACTCGCTCAGGTCGCTAACGCGAGCCATTTTATCGTGTTTGTTTAGCGAGTGTCAAACCTCGTCCAGACAGTCTCTTACATTGCTTACTAAAACAGCACTGCATGCCTGGTGACGTGTTCAGCTCCCAGAAACGAGGATTTTTCAGCTGCAAAGCCTTCTTCTTCTTCTTCTTCTTCTTTCGGCTGCTCCCTTTAGGGGTCGCCACAGCGGATCTTCTGCCTCCATCTTGCCCTATCCACTGCCTCCTCTGCTTTTACACCAACCATCTCCATGTCCACCTTCAGTACATCCATAAACCTTCTCTGAGGTATACCTCTTCTCCTTCTACCCGGCAGCTCCATCTCCAACATTCTTTGACCAATATATCCACTATTCCTCCTCAACACATGTCCAAACCATCTCAACCTGGCCTCTCTGGCTTCATCTCCAAACTGCTCCACCTTCACTGTCCCTCTGATCTGCTCATTTCTAATCTTGTCCATTCTTGTCACTCCCAACGAAAATCTCAGCATCTTCATCTCCGCCACCTCCAGCTCAGCCTCCTGTCTTTTAGACAGAGCCACAGTCTCCAAACCATACATCATAGCAGGACGCACTACTGTCTTGTAAACCTTCCCTTTCACTCTTGCTGCTATCCTTCTGTCACACTTCTGACACCCGTCTCCACCCACTCCATCCTGCCTGCACCCTCTTCTTCACCTCTTTTCTACACTGTCCATTGCTCTGGATGGTTGACCCAAGATATTTGAAGTCATCCATCTTTACGACCTCTACTCCTTGCATCTTCACCTTTCCACCTGCCTCCCTCTCATTCACACACATGTATTCCGTCTTGTCTCTACTGACCTTCATTCCTCTCCTCTCCAGTGCAAACCTCCACCTCTCCAGATTCTCTTCCAACTGCTCTCTACTCTCACCACAGATTACAATGTCATCTGCAAACATCTTGGTCAATGGAGCCTCCTGCCTGACCTCATCTGTCAACCTTTCCATCACCATTGCAAACAAGAAGGGGCTCAAAGCTGATCCATGATGTAACCCTTCCTTCACCTTGAAACCATTTGTCACTCCAACAGCACACCTCACCACTGTCTCACTATTCTCATACATGTCCTGCACCACCCTAAGATTTTTTTCAGCTACACCTGACTTTCTCATACAGTACCACAGTTCCTCTCTTGGCACCCTATCATATGCCTTCTCTAGATCCACAAAGGCACAATGTAGCTCCTTCTGACCTTCTCTGTACTTCTCTACCAACACTCTCAATGCAAAAATTGCATCTGTGGTACTCTTTCTGGGCATGAAACCAAACTGCTGCTCACTGATCTGAACCTCTCGCCTTAGCCTTGCTTCAACAACTCTTTCCCATACCTTCATGGTGTGGCTCATCAACTTTATACCTCTGTAGTTACTGTAGCTCTGCACATCACCCTTGTTCTTAAAAATGGGGACCAGTACACTGCTTCTCCACTCATCAGGCATCCTCTCACTCTCCAGGATTTTGTTAAACAACCTGGTCAAAAAGTCCACTGCCTTCTCTCCTAAACATCTCCATACCTCCACAGGTATGTCATCTGGACCAACTGCTTTTCCATTCTTCATCCTTTTTAAAGCTGCCCTCACTTCCACCTTACTAATTCTCTGCACTTCCTGATCCACTATCTCTCCCCCCATTGTCCTCCTCTCTCTCTCGTTTTCCTCATTCATTAGTTCTTCAAAGTACTCCTTCCATCTACTCAACACTCTCTGTTCACTCACTTGTACATTTCCCTCTCTATCCTTTATCAGCCTAACCTGCTGTACATCCTTTCCAGGTCTATCTCTCTGTTTAGCCAAATGATACAAGTCCTTTACTCCTTCTTTACTGTCCAGCCTCTCATACAGCTCATCATAGGCCTGAGCCTTTGCCTTTGCCACCATTCTTTTCGCTATGCGACTAGCCTCACAGTACTCCTGCCTACTTCCTTCATCTCTCTGGTTATCCCACTTTTTCTTAGCTGCCTTCTTCTTCTGAATACTCTCCTGGACTTCCTCATTCCACCACCAACTTTCCTTGTCTTCTTTCCTCTGACCAGATGAAACACCCAACACATTTTTGCCAGTTTCTCTCACCACCTTAGCTGTAGTTTCCCAGTCCTCAGGTAGCTCCTCACTGCCCCCAAGGGCCTGTTGCAATTTTTCCCTGAACTGCCTGCAACCATCCTCCTCCTTCAGCTTCCACCATCTAATCTTTGGCTCTGTCTTCTCTCTCTTCCTCTTCTTTGTTTCTAATACCATTCTACAGACAACCACCCTATGCTGCCTTGCTACACTTTCCCCTGGCACCACTTTACAATCTCCAATCTCCTTTAGGTGGCATCTCCTACTAAGGATATAATCCACCTGTGTGCACCTCCCTCCACTCTTGTATGTCACTCTGTGTTCTTCCCTCTTCTGAAAAAACGTGTTCACCACAGCCATTTCCATTCTCTTTGCAAAATCTACAACCATCTGACCTTCCACATTTCTGTCTTTCACACCATACATACCCAGCACATCTTCATCCCCTCTGTTCCCTTCACCAATATGTCCATTGAAGTCTGCACCAATCACTAATCTCTCCTCTCTAGGGACACCATCTACCACTTCACCCATCTTACTCCAAAATTCCTCTTTCTCCTCTAACTGACAACCAACCTGTGGTGCATATGAACTGACCACATTCAAAATTACACCATCAACCTCCAACTTCAGGCTCATGATCCTGTCTGACACTCTCTTTACATCCAGAACACTTTTCACAAGCTGTTCCATTAGGATTATCCCTACTCCATTTCTCTTCCTCTCTACACCATGATAGAACAGTTTGAATCCACCTCCACCTGCTTCCTTTCCATGTAGTCTCCTGGACACACAGAATATCTACCTTCCTTCTCTCCATCATGTCTGCAAGCTCTCTGCCTTTACCAGTGATTGTCCCTATGTTCAGAGTCCTTACTCTAACCTCCACACTCCTGCCTTTCCTTCTCTCTCGCTGCCTTCTAACCCACCTTCCTCCTGTCCTCTTTGATGGTCTTCAACCTACAGTAGTCCAATTTCCACTGGCACCCTGCTGGTCAACAGCACCGGAGGTGATCCACATGATAGTTTTGGCACAAGTTTTATGCCGGATGCCCTTTCTGACGCGTCCCTCTCCATTTATCCGGGCTTGGGAACGGCACCAGAAGTACACAAAGTACACCCCTAATGGCTGGTTTTTCAGCTGCAAAGCCTAACTAATGTTAACTGACTGGATCGAGTGGAATGGCGACTGGAGTTACGACTGCAAGCCTCAGAATCTGCTATTAAAATGGTCAGTAGTGATAAAATGAGATAAGTAACTTGCTAACAGATAGTTGGAGTAAAATAAAACTATATGAATGTGAGACAGATGTTTAGATTTGGCGGGTATTTCAAATATATTGCATGAAGTATTTATTGTAATACAGAAGAGCAGAATGTTTAGGTAACGCTGGGTAACAGTACTTAAATATCTGTGCTTTATTCATTCAATGTATCAATATGTTATTTGCCATTACAGCTGTGTTCAAAATATTTATATGGCAACATCAACACTATCAATGTTTATGAATTTACTTCTTCACTGTGCTTTCATGTCTCAGAGCGCTACAATGCATAGCACACAACATATGGTAAACATGCAGTAATAGAGTTTAGCTCTTATTAATAATCATTTCATGTAATAATTCTCTGTGAGAGACATTAGAGGCATTGAACTTTTCAAATGTCTGGTTCTTGTCTCTGCCACTGTGAACAACTCTGACTCTAATTTTTTCCACAATGGAACATTTTGTATCAACTACTTTTTTGCATCTTAATGATGAAATTATGCTTAAAAATGGTGGAATTCTCCTTTAACACAGCATTTAACAGATACAGATATCAGTAGTAAGCTCACACCTGCTTCAACAGCAAATGATCATTTCTGTAACGTGTGGCTGAAGCATTTTAGAGGATGAAAACAATAGAATTATGAATTATCTAATCAACTTTGTTGTTTTCAATCCTTCCAAAGGAATATCCTCTTTTTAGGCCTCATCCAGTGTGGTGGCAGTCCATATCATTGTCAACACTCAACTGTGCTCTTACCCAAGTGGCCTCATCTTGATGCTTCTTTCAGTACACTGAACATCATTGTCTGAACATTAGCTATGCATGAGAGCTAGGTGCCATGCTGGAGTTCATGCATAGGTATTATTTAAAGCCTTGTCACATTTTTTTGTGTGCTAAATGCCGGAGTCGATTTTAGATGAGTATAAATATGTATACTGTACATTATATTCTACTTATAAAGGGAATATATAATGCTTTCCCTTTCATTTTGTGTATTATGTAGCTTTTTGTGTGTGTAAGATACAAAGTATCTTACTGAAAGTATATGCCAGAAAGAGAAACTCTCTCATAGAAACCACTTTTCTCAGCTGCCTGAGGGCTGAGTTCCCCAGCCCTTTTCCTTTGTTACAAGATGATGTAATCCCATAACATAAAATCCTTCTTGCCCACCTACCAGCGAGCTCGGCATGTCCTTATACAACACAACGCATCACATTGAATATTCCTGAGGTTGTGTATTGGCGCTTGACCAGTCAGAACCAAGTGAGCAAGCTGACTAATCAGAGCGTACTGGGCTCATCAGGATGGAGGGGATGAAAGACACAGGAGCTCTAACAGAGCGTTTCAGACAAAGGGTGAGTAGAGATTTACAGTATGAGGGATAAATAATGTTTCTGGAACACTCAAGCTTGTAAATATATTATAGTAGACCCCAAAAATTTTATTATGAACATTTGGAAATTGGCATAATAGGTCACCTTTAAGTTCAGCCTGCTTGTATATGCAAATCCAAAAGTTATTTCAAATGGATTGTCTTAAAATTAATTTTTCAACAGATGCATTTTCCTCATATCTCTGACAAAGAAGACTAACACAGAGAAAAAACAAAGGAAGAAGCGATGGGCTGTGAATCTCACAGTTTTCTCATTCATCATGGATTTAACTCTAAAATGAGAGATTGGTAACAGCATTAGCAGTGTGATATCAGTAATGTTAGTATTCAGGTATTATGGCATGGACACATGCACATTGAGTTGAATGTAGAAGTATGGAAATACAAAAGTGTAAGGAAATACAAAACTGTAAAATTGTGATTTTTTTCATACCCCTGTAAATTAAATTATTGTAATTTATGTGTACTTATTATTATTATTATTATTATTATTATTATTATTATTGTTGTTATTATTATTATACTCCTTGTTATTTTAAAAGTTGATAAAATTATACCTTTATTAAAAAAATGAAGCAACTGTAAAATAGTAATTGTAAGAAAAACACATTTTTAAGACATTAAGGGTTAATTATTATAAAAAGGTATTTAAAAGCACTGAATTCGATTTTTTTATTTTGCAGCCATGTATTACAAAATAGGTGCATATGAGTCTTCCCACATACTACCACCATGTTGAAGGCATGGTATGAACTCACAAATAAATTTTCACTGATTCCATAAGCTTTTCTAATGCAACAGAAAAATTTAAAGGGGAATTCCACATTTTTCTAAACTTGGCATAATTCTGCCATTGCGATGTAAACAAAGTCATTTAGTGGCTTCATATAAAATGGCTCATTGTAGAGAAAGTTGCAGAATTGGAACCATGTGCCTATTATTGTTATTATTATGAGTATTGTTACTTTTGTTGTTAAATTTGTTCTGAAATTTATGACTATACAACAATATATATATATATATATATATATATATATATATATAAATATATATATATATATATACATACACACTGCTCAAAAAAATAAAGGGGTAGGGGCTCTGGCAGTGCTCCTCCTGTTCCTCCTTGCACAAAGGCGGAGGTAGCGGTCCTGCTGCTGGGTTGTTGCCCTCCAAGGAAGAGGAACAGGAGGAGCAGTGCCAGAGCTCTGCAAAATGACTTCCAGCAGGCCACGAACGTGCATGTGTCTGCACAAACGGTTAGAAACCGACTCCATGAGGATGGTATGAGGGCCCAACGCCCAACGTTTGTCTTAAATCTCTCCCTTTGCCATTGTGTTATCGGCATTGCTGTGACCATTAGTCTGCACATCAATCTTCAGCATTAAAGGTTGGTGAATTATCAGTTATTATTCAGCTGTGCAGGCCTGATTTTCACCTCAAACAGAACCAGGGTCACTGATGAGAATTTTGAGGCTAAAATGTTGCATTTATTAAATGAAGTTTAATAAATGACTCTGAATGTCATGTCTGTACAAATCTTTCCTAAGTATTTAAATTGGAGCAGCTTTATTTCAACAGTTAACAGTGCAGTTGTATTAGAAGTTATGGATAGGCTGCAACTATCTAATATTTTTGGAATCAAGTATTCTGTCAATTTTTTCATCGATTAATCGAGTAATCAGATAAATCACACGTGTGTTTTTAAAAAACTATATCGATATTGTGTTATGCAACATGAAAGGCCTCTTAAAATGAGCAAGCAATTGGCTGTTATTCCTCATGAAAGGGTTTTATTCAAATTCAACACTTTTACTAAATCAAAGCTTAAAGCCTATTTATTC
This sequence comes from Pygocentrus nattereri, assembly GCF_015220715.1. Lineage (NCBI taxonomy): Eukaryota > Metazoa > Chordata > Actinopteri > Characiformes > Serrasalmidae > Pygocentrus > Pygocentrus nattereri. Next base: position 40,158,086 of record NC_051212.1, on the reverse strand, counting down.
AACTTTCAACAAAGTTCTGTGAAACTTTTATGATATACATGAAAAAAACTATGAAATACAGCTTCACAAACATAGGTTAACCTATTTGTCCTTAGCTTTATCTTAATGAAAAAAAGGAAAAGGGGTGTAGTGAATGTAGTCATAAACAAATTTGTCCATCTGTTGCATTTATTATTACTACCTTATGTATGGGGAAGGCGTGTTTTGGGATGTAACCTATCAGAGAGAGAGAGAGTGTGTGTGTGTGTGCGGGAGGGAGAGATGAGGAGAGATAAATTACATCTCTGTAATTTATCTCTGTAGGATCTCTGTGAGATCTTGGTGCATTTGTTGTCTTGCTACTTATTATGCCAGGTCACTATCGACTCACAACACTGGCTACAAATAATTACATATACTGTACGTTCTACCAAGCGCTAGTGTTCATATCAGTTAGCAATCGTAAACATACTTTGTAGAGGCTCAGAGTCCGCTTGGGGAAGTGCAGTTCACGTGAGGATGCTTTCAGTTCAGGTGCTGCAGCATTAACAAAGTACTATTATGGTAGGCCAGGTCAGTTTTACAGTGTATACACTGCACTACATTGTCTGCCTTATGCAGCGTAAAATGGTCCCACACTTTAGACTTTTACGCACACCGGTATCTTTATTTTTTGCCCTATAGAGCAAAATACATTGCGCCACCTAATAAATCTTTGAAAAGTGCGTCAGTTGTGACAGTCCGTGTAAAACAATGATACGGAAGCTGCGCAGTAGTCGGGAATGATATGATAGAGACATTTAAAATAGATGGACTTTGGTGACATTAATTAAACGAAGCCACGAGACAAAGAATTTGCCTCGAACATTGTTTGTAATCGAATTATTTGAGTTACTCAAATAATCATTTCAGCCCTAGTTTGTATACATTAATTTTTGTTAATTGTTGTTAGGAAAAACCTGGAATGATTGCCTTTGCTTAGTCTAAATTTTTGCTGGATAGAACGCCTTTGGTTGTGCAAGTTTGACTGCTGGTTACACTTAAACTTACATTTTGGTGATCCTTTTGGATATTTGATTATATGCAATGTCTTGTTCACACCATCAATTGGACTTGTTTGGTGTGTCAGGTGTAGATACACAAACATGAGATACACACAATTGTGCTTTAAAAGTAGCTAAAAAGCAGTGAATTACTTTTCAAAAGTAGCCACCACATTTTTGGAAAAGTAGCTAAAATTGTAGCTACAGATTTTGGGAAAGTAGCTACAAAGCAGCTAGCTACTATTTTTTCAGTGGCTATCCCAACAAAGGGTTTGTCCTACTGAAAAGTGAAACACTGACCATTGAGTTTTGAGGCATTTGGTTGAATTTTACAAACTTTCAATTGTTTAGATATAAACAGTCGTTCTGAGTGGTATAATACTAAGTGCTCAACTCCAGAGAAACTTATTCAGAATTTTTCACTCCAATTGTGATAGAAACCAGATGCCTAAAGCATTTAATGCCTCTAAAAGCCATTACATAACATGATTACAAATAAGTTATCTGAGGTCTGAGACGCGCTTGCACCCCTTTAGCATTCTGCAGACCACAAGGGGCACTATTAGCACACAAGTCACTTTTGTGTGCATCATTGAAACAGAAGAAACAGCCATGAACAAACACCTGCAAGAGGTCACAAATGCACATTTGCAGTCAAAACTTCTAAAACAAGAGGTAAAATAGTTTGTATAAAAAGACAGTGTTACTCAATATTATACAATTTAACATATGATTTCTATTAAAGATTTTTGTTCATTTACTGCTAAAAATCATATGAGCTGTACAAAACTGCACAGAAAGTAAATCCCCATTTTTAACCAATCAAATGTGATGCTAATTATTTTTAGATATTGTCCCAGGCCTACTTCAATGTTTCATTCACTGTTTTGTTTAAAATGTAGTGTTCTGGAGTACAGAGCTAATAAACAATAAAAATCATGTCCCTGTCCAATTTCTTATGGACTATTAAATCCACAGTTTTTGCAGGACATGTCTCTCCAGTGCTTACATGAGGCCATTTTCTAATAATAACAGTCAGCTTTAATACCTGTTGGGTGATCAATAATTAATCACCCTAGTGGTTTCTTGGTTTTAGCCTCTTGTGTGTAGCTTTGTGCCGTGCGCTGCACTCCGAGTGTTAACTCAGCAGAAAGCCAGCTGCACGATCAGAGCGGTTGTGCTCTTTGTGCTGTTGATGTGTACTAACCTGGGCCAAAGTTGTGGAGAGCCAGTGTATTGTCAGTCAACACAGCTCCGTAGAAAACCACTGTGGAAATCATAAAATGTATTAGAGGGTGTGTATGTATGTGTATGTATGTATGTATGTATGTATGTGTGTAATATATATATATACATGTATGTATATATATATATATATATATATATATACATATATATACATACATACATACATATATATAAATAATAGCAAAACAGCACATTGCAAAATGAGAAAGTACAATTACAGACAGCAGTCCAGCTTCTAAGGAGTCTTCCTCCACTCTATTCATCATTGCTCAGATTCTGACCACAGGACCATTGTTGAGCAGATATTATTTAGTTTTCCACACAGTAGTGATATTGATATGGTAGTGTTATGGCAGTGTGTGGCACTGGCATCAGGCACAGCGGAGTTTTTACACATCGGTATCACTGCTTGGTTGAAAGTGGTCCGCCACCCAAAAACATCCAACCAAGAGCAACTCAATCTGACTGTTGGTGAATAACTAGGTAATGGCTATCAACTTGCTACAAACTAAAGTCTCTAACTGTCCACCAGCATGGTGGAGCTGTCAGGAGTTTCATATGTTGTCCTAGATCTAGACCAAATAAATGTCCGATTCATGGCTATGCGACCTTAAGAGTGATATTGTGTGATATTGTGATATGTGATATTGACTGATAACCTTCTTGACCTTCCTCTTCCACTAATAATGAACATGTGAGAACTGTCACAAACAAATGATCAGCAGGACTAACGCCTGCTCTGCTACGTGGTTTGGTCTGTTATTCATTTGTTGTTTTTTTTCAGGATGCACGTGGTCCATTCATGTGACGTTACTGCGTTAGATATGCGCGGGAGGTTTCAGGGCGCAGGTTCACTCACACCAATAGACCACTGTAGTCGCGCCATGCTCTTATGCACATATTAGGAACTCCGGGTCTAAGTTCCATTTCTCTAAGGCCAGAATGATTAGGGTTTTCGAAAAATTGTCTCTATCGCACCTTGTGTTAAATAAAAATGTTCAGAACCCGATACATTTTGTCCTGTGAACATTCTTCTCTCGAATATCACTGGATTCTCTGAATATTGCTACAAGTGAGCTAAAGCTACTGCACACTGAACTAATGTCATTACACTGGCAGCCAAAATTTACATGTTCAGACCGAGGGCTGATGAAAAGAAGTCAAAACAAAATGAGCTTTCCCTGCAGTTCTCTGTTCTTCATCTGATGCTCACTGAAACTCGATAGTTCTCTCCTTTTAGCTTGATTTGAAAAGATCTACAAACGTACCTGCACTAAGGCTAATGCAGTACAGACTCAGCGTAGCATTCGGTAGCTTTTTGTTTAACTTTTTCCATTCCACCTTAAAGGGTGCATCAGTCACATTCTGAAATACTGCGCCATTTAAGGTGGAGCGGGAAAATTCGAACAAACAGCCTGTGAAAAGAAGCTGACTATGACTTCCGCATAACAGCTGAGTAATATCACCTTCTTTTTGCTGTATCACAGAACCAACAGCTCAGTGTTTTGTCTGTCTAATCACTGTGGTGTCAGAGTTGTGTTGGCTCATAGTCAGCAAACGACCGCATTACAGAGGTCCAGAAGAGTCTTTAAAAGGCTTTCATTCACAGACATATAATATACACATATAATAGAATAGACTGAGCTATAATATCGACAAAGTTATCTACTTCGCAAGCTAGGACGGTGAAGCTGTCACAGCTGCTGCACCACTTAAGGTGGAACGGGAATATTCAAACAAAAAGCTGCGAGAAAAAAGTGTAATTCAGCCTCGTAGTTTTAACACGGGGGTATTTTTAATAATGAGTTTAAGCTAATCAAAATATCCTACATAGAGGTTTTATTTACGAGTATACCCATAAATTTGCGCTATAATAGAACATTTCCATAAGCACAGCTTATCAGAGCACCGTTACAGCCCGCCTTAGTTTCGTGTAGCTTAGTGACATCAGCTTGATGTAGCATTAGCTCACATGTAGCAATATTAGTATTATAGCTCTTTACGACCTCGTAATTTGGATGATCCAGTGGTATTAGGGAGACAAATGTACACAGGACAAAACATATCAGGTTCTGAACATTTTTATTTAAAATTTATTCAAAAAACTCTAGTCATTCTGGCCATAGAGAAATGAAGCTTAGAACCGAGTTCCTAATATGGACATAACGAGGACTACAGAAAGATGCAAGGCTACAGTGGTCTATAACAGATAGGAGTCAGTTAGCCCCGTGAATGTGAAGGTCAAGTAAGAAAGATCAGATCTAAGCAAAAAATCGTAATTGATCCATACGGGTGATCTTGTGAACAAAGCCTAATAAAGAGGCTAGTGAGTGTATTAGTGGGAATGAATGAATTGTGAACATGAGTACAATCTTCAGTAACTTGTGGATAAAACAACTGATGATCAGAAACCAGGGATAAATACAGCTTCCTTGAGCAATCTATGGTGTTTTTTTTTCTTCAGGCCTCTATTACAGTACTGAAATGAAACACCTACACAGTTCTTTAGAGAACTGATCTTGAAAGATGCAGCATTACTTTAAATACATTTTAAAGGCAACCTTAATTTTTGTGATTCAGAGGTTTATTACCTTATATTACATGAATAAAAAGCTAAATTGTGTATTAGAAGAAGATTACTGCAACCGAACAGTTAAAATTATTTTTTTCCAATCACTACATACAAAGTAGATTATTTTATGAGTATCAGTAATCAGTAATAGCATTTATTTCAGGCAATTACTGTTCTGATAAAGCTGTGCATAAGTGGATCTTCTATTTTCATTTTTGAATTTGCATGAGGACAGCTTTCTTCTTTCTCTCTCCTAGACTTTGAGCTTGGGATAGGTCTATAAATTTAACAAGAACTGGGTTTAATGATTTGTGCAAGTCTTGCCTTCCTGCAGTAAGAGCTTCAAGTTGGAGGCTGTTGTCTGCTTTGACAGACCGAGGACCAGCTCATAGACCTTTCTACAGGCACCATTCATTTATGTATTATTAAGGTTCTGCCCTCCGTTCTCAAATCCTAGGCATAAGGAATTGCCTCGACAATGTGTTGTTTTGCTGTGTTAGAGTGCTCATTGAAAGGTTATGTACCAGCTGGTTAACTAAATACAATTTCACTCCTTTTTCTTATTGAAATATACACTGACCATGCAGATAAAGAAAGCAAGGAGGTCTGGAGAAAGAAAAAAAGGTCTGGAGAAAGAAAAAAAAAAACTCCATGCACTGAAACCTGTAATGCATTGAATGTACTACATTTAAAACCAGGTATTGACAAATGTAAGTAAAGTGAAAGACATTTTGTTGATATATTTTACTTGTGTAAATGATGTTATGGAAATGAAAGGGGAAATTTCTAATGTTTCAAAATTCTTGCTTAGAACCATTCAGAGTGGTTTGACGTGAAATGTACCATTCTAGAGAAATGGACAGAGGCAGAATTGTTCACCATGGTGGTAATAGGAACCAGATGTCCAAAGCAATTTATGCCTCTTAAAGTTACCTCACAGAAAGCTATTACATGAAATGGTTAATAAAGGGATGTCCAATCTTATCCTCAAAGGGCTGATGTGGTTGCAGGTTTTTATTCCAACAAAGCAGGAACTCACTGGATCAGTTGTTTGAAGCCTGACCAACTGATTAAACAAGCGGAACCAGGTGTGCCTCTGTTTGTTTGGAATGAAAACCTGCAGTCACACCGGCTCTTTGCAGACAAGACTGGACATCCCTGAGTTAATACGTTGTAGTGAGACACTCAGGTTTTGCAATAGTTTTGAGATAGTTCAAAAGAGAAATGGTTCCATGCTGGGAGAGGCAAAAAAACAAAAAAAAACAAAAAGGTATCCACATCCACAAGGCATGTGCAAAATAAATCCCAGAGAAAAGAAGTCCTGGACACATTGTGTGTGTGTGTGTGTGTGTATGTATATATATATATATATATATATATATATATATATATATATATATATAGATAGATAGATAGATAGATAGATACACTGCTCAAAAAAATAAAGGGAACACTTAAACAACACAATACAACTCCAAGTAAATAAAAATTATGTGAAATCAAACTGTCCACTTAGGAAGCAACACTGATTGACAATTAATTTCACATGCTGTTGTGCAGATGGAATAGACAACAGGTGGAAATTATTGGCAATTAGCAATACACACTCAATAAAGGAATGGTTCTGCAGGTGGGGACCACAGACCACTTCTCAGTACCTTTGCTTTCTGGCTGATGTTTTGGTCACTTCTGAATGTCGGTGGTGCTTTCACACTCGTGGTAGCATGAGACGGACTCTACAACCCACACAAGTGGCTCAGGTATTGCAGCTCATCCAGGATGGCACATCAATGTGTCTGTCAGCGTAGTGTTCAGAGGCTGGAGGCACTACCAGGAGACAGGCCAGTACACCAGGAGACGTGGAGGAGGCCGTAGGAGGGCAACAACCCAGCAGCAGGACCGCTACCTCCGCCTTTGTGCAAGGAGGAACAGGAGGAGCGCTGCCAGAGCCCTGCAAAATGACCTCCAGCAGGCCACAAATATGCATGTGTCTGCACAAACGGTTAGAAACCAACTCAATGAGGATGGTATGAGGGCCCGACGTCCACAGATGGGGGTTGTGCTCACAGCCCAACACTGTGCAGGACGCTTGGCATTTGCCAGAGAACACCAGGATTGGCAAATTCGCCACTGGCGCCCTGTGCTCTTCACAGATGAAAGCAGGCTCACACTGAGCACATGTGACAGACATAACAGAGTCTGGAGACGCCGTGGAGAGCGATCTGCTGTCTGCAACATCCTTCAGCATGACCAGTTTGGCAGTGGGTCAGTAATGGTGTGGGGTGGCATTTCTTTGGCACAGCCCTCAATGTGCTCGCCAGAGGTAGCCTGACTGCCATTAGGTACCAAGTTGAGATCCTCAGACCCCTTATGAGACCATATGCTGGTGCGGTTGGCCCTGGGTTCCTCCTAATGCAGGACAATGCTAGACCTCATGGCTGGAGTGTGTCAGCAGTTCCTGCAAGATGAAGGCATTGAAGCTATGGACTGGCCCGCACGTTCCCCAGACCTGAATCCGATTGAGCACATCTGGGACATCATGTCTCGCTCATCCACCAACGCCACGTTGCACCACAGACTGTCCAGGAGTTGACGGATGCTTTAGTCCAGGAGGAGATCCCTCAGGGGACCATCTGCCACCTCATTAGGAGCATGCCCAGGCGTTGTAGGGAGGTCATACAGGCACGTGGAGGCCACACACAATACTGAGCCTCATTTTGACTTGTTTTAAGGACATTACATCAAAGTTGAATCAGCCTGTAGTGTGTTTTTCCACTTTAATTTTGTGTGTGACTCCAAATCCACTCCATTGGTTAATAAATTTGATTTCCATTGATTTTGTGTGATTTTGTTGTCAGCACATTCAACTTTGTACATTCAGATCTAGGATGTGTTATTTGAGTGTTCCCTTTATTTTTTTGAGCAGTGTATATATATATATATATATATATATATATATATATATATATATATATATATATATATATATATATATATATATATATATAAACATACATACACACAAGCTTCTGCCACCTGTTGGTCAGGAAGAAAACAGAGAGGGATGGTGAAAAAATTCAAAAAAATTCAAAATTCAACATCCTCATTCAAGCCAGAATACTCTGTAGGTTTAAGAGTGTGAATCCAAAATGTCTCCCTCTGAAGTAATTGCCTTAATCTATAACCTCCTCTAATGGACTTTGGAGCAACCTCAACGGCCATTGCTCGTAACAAGCTAGGGGTCGGATGTTTAGCTGCCTTATAATGCATGGCCATAGGATAGTTAGGGTTCTGGGTAACATTAGAATTCTTATGTTCAGATAATCTCTAAACCTCCTTTTCGTACAGCCAATACAAAAACAACCACATTCACATTCTGTGCAAGTCTGTGCACTACAAAAGAAGTATTACAATTAGCAAATGAATGAAGTTTGAATGATTTACCAGAAAACAAATCCACAAACAAATCATCTCTGGTCATATTGGAGCAATGACTACACCCACCACATCTAATCCTCTTAATCCCCCTGGCTGACCTATCCTTTGCACTATTACAGAACCTTTATCCAAAAATGTTGACAATTTTATAAAACCCTTTGTTTCAGAGCTACTATAATTCCTACAGGATACAACACATGTATTCAAAAAGATTAAGCATTAAATTAGATTTGTTTCTAGCAGCTTCTGGACCAAGAAGAACCTCTGTTTTGCTAAATTGAATAGAAGGACATTACTCAACATCCAGGCTTTTATGCCTTTTATACAGTCCTCTGTCTTATTAAGATGGTTTATCATATTGTTTGGTTGATACATACAATTGTGTATCATTAGTGTAGCAGATGGCACATAATGTTGCGTTTATCAATAATGGTAATCACAGATAGCATTTAGAATGTGAATAATAGAGAACATAGAGCTGAAACATAGCCTTGTGGAACACCATATTTTACTTTTGTACAAACAAAAGATTTTCCAAAAAGGCAAGAAGAAGAAACCATGAGATGTTTCTTTAAAAAAAAACTCAAAAAGGCATTGTGCACAGCAGGGGAAAGATGAACTGATTAAGAATGAATGCTGTCCATTATAATTCTTCCTTGAGTAGCATACCAGTGCAGCACATATACCCTTCATAATATATAATCCATGGAGTTTGCCATGGTCATTCATATTTCCTAAAACTAATATCATTACCATGCTTTCATTTCATGCGACTTCAAACAGACTTAAACAAACAAACTCAAACAATCTTAGTTTATCTCATTTGTTATTCATGAAAGTATAAAACTATTTATGATAGAAGTCTAGAACGATGGACTGTCTAGCACAACCAATAACTGCAACTGACACATTTATTAATCTCTACTACAGAATGTAATGTACCCATACTTTTCATTTTGATGTTTTCTTTTTCTGAGATTCTTAATCAATATATGTATCAGAGAAAATTCTGTGAGATGTTTATCCTGAAGGGTTCAAAACAAGTTCTTATCAATGGCTCAAGTACATTATAAATGCTACTGTAGCACTTGCATGAGTAGATGTACTCTGTTAGTTTTCAGCACTGTGAGAAGGTTGCTGTGGCAAACTCTGACAGGATGATTAAGACCCATATGTCAAGCTCTCCAGAGGCAAAGCGGGGTCTAAATGACCTTGAGGACCTATGCAACATTGATCCAGTGCAACCAATTAACCAGTTCAACAACTGATGTTTCATATGATCAATACCTCTCTCCAAACAGTTATTGCCACCTCTTACCACAACATATCATTTACCAAGTAATGCTGCACAGGCAAGACCACTACAAATGCTTTGCATTTAGCAAAGTGGTACAACTTCAGTGCACTAGGGAGAGATATGTTGGGTCCAACAAGAAATGGTATGATATATATATATATATGATAATATAATTACTGCTGATAAAGAAATATTTCCTTTTTCTACACAGCTATTTAAATATTTTGGAATTACCTGTAATAATACTAATATATATTATTGTTGTTATTATTATTATTATTATTGTTGTTGTTGTTAAAACCATTTGTCTGGAGAGTAATCATTTACTCATCAAAAATATTAATATTAGAATAAATACAAAAACATTGTAAATATGTAATTTTGTAATTTGTGTGTTACATGAAGCATTTCCAAACCTCTCCTTGAGAACTTACAGTATTGACAGTTACAAGCCAATACTTAGTATATCTATCTATCTTTTAACAAAGACAGCGTATCACCCAGCGGCGACGAACCTCGGCGAGGACGGCAGGGAGAGAGCCCCGAGTGTGGAGGGGGCGGAGCACTAAGCCCAAGCACCCCGACGGACGCGAGACAGGGGAGTGACAGCGGGAGGAGGAGGAGGAGGAGGAGGACGACGACGGTGCCGGCAAGGAGCCAGTCACGAGCCCCGCCGCCTGGGCCCCGCCCCCGGTTATGCTTCACTACACCTCGCGTTTGACCTGCGCGGCCGAGCTGCCGGCTGGGGACGGTAACGGGAAGCCGGAGCGGCGAGCTCTCGTTCCCTCTCGGCTCGGGTGCTATTTTTTGAAGAACATATGTATGCCCATTTTGAATTTGATGCAACCAACACATTTCAGAAGTTGGGACAGTGGCAAACAAAGACTGCTGAAGTTGTGTAGTGCTAAAAAGAACATCTGGTGGTTAAATGACAACAGGTCAGTAACAAGATTGGGTGTAAAAAGTGCATCTCAGAGAGGCGAGAAGGGATTCACCACTCTGTAAAAGACTTGCACTATGTGCTTGTGCACAATTTAAGAATAATGTTTCTCAACATACAATAACACAAGAACTTTCGCCTTTCATCGTCTACGGTACATAATATCATTAAAAGAAATAGAGAATCTGCAGAAATCTCTGTATGTAAGGGGCAAGCCTTGCTGGCCATGATCTTTGAGCCCACAGGTGTAGGAGTAGGTACTATTTGGGTGGTGGATCATTCTCAGCACTGCAGTAACACTGACGTGGTGATGGTGTGTTAGTGTGTGTTGTGCTGGTATGAATGGATCAGACACAGCAGTGCTGCTGGAATTTTTAAGCATCTCAGTGTCATTGCTGGACTGAGAATAGTCCATTAACTAAAAAGATCCAGTCAACAGCGTTCTGTGCCACCAATGAAGGACTAGAGGATGATTAGCTCAAACTGTATAGCAAGAGTTGAGTTTGTCTCTGGCTTTTCATCTGCAGGGTGGACCAACAACGCAGGTATGTCTAATAGAGTTGACAGTGAGTGGACACAGTGTTTAAACACTCTAGCACTGCTGTGTCTGATCTACTTGTACCAGCACAACAAACACTAACACACCACCACAACATCAGTGTTAATGCAGTGCTGAGAATGATCCACCACCCAAATAGTACCTGCTCTGTGAGGGTCCATGGTGGTCCTGACCCCTGAAGAACAGGATAAAAGGGGGCTAACAAAGTATGCAGAGGAACAGATGGACTACTGTCTGTAATTGTAGAACTACAAAGTGCACCTATATAATAAGTGGAGCTGATAATATGGACAATGAGTGTAGAAACAAGGAGGTGGTCATGATGTTATGTCTGATCGGTGTATATTCATATTTTCCACTAAAGTGACTAGATGTTTTTTTTAAAAAAAGCCTCAGCTTGACGAGTTTTATGTTATGTTTATATCATGTCTCATTCTGTAAGTTTATTGGCTGGTGACAAAGCAGAAATTCAATTATTATTGACTTATGGAGACCTGGAGTTTTCCCGCTATCTGATTACCCAACTGCATGTAAACTCGGCAAACAGATTACTGACAAACTTAGATTTTTTGCAATTATCAAATTAATAACTGCAATCATACACAATTCGCAATCAGTGCATTTCTGACATTTCATTTGTATTTTATGTGTTTCTCTCTGTTTTAGTTTTTTAAGAACATGGATTGAACTAGATTGTATCTGCCTGTGTGTGCTAACCCTTGCCCCTTGCCCTCTTCAGCCATCTTACATACAGTATTGCTGAAAAACATTTATTATTATTATTATTATTATTATTATTATTTATTAAAGTTTTGAATGGTAGTATGCCAAATTCTACTGAAAAACTGGAGTTTTATGTATATGTATGTGCCAGAAATGTGTGCCAATTCAGAATTTGGAACTTCATGTTGGAAATTTTTATGTGGTGAGCTTGTAGTGCACTAGTGGTCTAACAAAACTATATATGTAATACAATGCTGTTCGTTCAGTTTTCCAGGAAGTGTGCTATTCAGTCATTTTTCTTGGAATTCCAAAGTCTGGTCTGATGCATTCATTAAAGTCCCTATGAAAAGGGGGTTTAGAAGGAAGGTTTAAATTAGCCCCTGCCTTTCTGACTGACGGCAGAAGCAAGCTGTGATCGATACACTTTGCGCGTGATTTCACATGCAGGACTGCCAGTGCCAATAATCCAATTAAAGCAGCAGCCACAGACACTAACAGGGACACTAAAAACACTGACCTTGCTATGGTAAATAGCAGTAAAACTACGGAGATGGTAATCAGTTGTAATAATGTTACAATTTGCACAAACAGGGTAAAGACTGATAATCAACCGGCTGAAATTGTGTTGTAGATTGATGTTTACAGTCAATTCTAAGTATATCTTCAAAAAGGCCTGCTGAGGGAACTGAACTGTTTCTCTGTAAGTAGGGTTTATTTAGAGCTAGTCTACAGGAGTTTGGTTAAGAGCGTTTTGACATATAATATATGTACTTGGTATCCTTAAGGCTGCAGATAAGACCAAGCTGTCTAAGATTGTGACTATGGCTGGGAAATCATGCGTAAACCACAGAACAGTTATGTGAGATATGTTTGTCTAGTGGAAAGAAGAAAGCCTTTCTTCTACTACACAATTGTGGGGGATCATACTCATTCTTTGTTCGACAAATTCAATCTAATTCCTTCAGGAAAGTGTTACAGTGCAGCTCGGACCCCCAAAAAATATTTTTAAGAATGAATTTATTCATTGTGGAATTTTTCTAAAGAACAGAATGGTAATGAGATGCCAGTGTAGCCTTATTTGAGCCAGACTTCAAATAAAATCCCTGCACCATCTCTTAAATGTAGCTGTGCTCACATATTAAGTGGACGTAAAGAAATGAATCACATGTTCAGGCTGACCTACTCAAACCTTTCTTTTCCTAAGCCATTGCTTGCAATAGTCATCACTCACCTTGATCATATGAATGAAGCCAGCATATAACTTTGACAGGCACTTGTTTGAAAAGCAAGTTTCTTTTCTGAGTATATCGCCACCTCTGACCCAAGTATGATACATTGTAGATGGACAGCATTATTGGTGGATAAAATGGATAAAAATTCCATTTGTGGATAAAAATTCCATTTGGATCAATGCAGATGAACACCAAAACCCAAAGCCCACAAGAACATCAATAGCATGACACCAGCAGTGATTGTATATGAGTAAAATAAAGCAGCTATACTGAGCCAATCCTTTTCCTGATTTTGCACACCAACAGCTCACATCAAAGCATTCAAATGGACTGAGTAGATCATTATTTCACATCTAAGACAGTATCTGACTGTTATGAAACCCCTTCGGGTTTTTTTCTTCTCTTTGGTCCACTTTTCTTATGCTGGTAAGTAAATCACGGCTCACAGAAAATGCTACAACTATGGGGACATCATTAAAACATTGCCTTTAAACACAGCGCTCTCCACATGACATATAAAACTCTTGGCCAATTAAAATAAATGTGTTCGCAATGCAAATCAGCTGCTGCTCCCACACCTTCTCAATTAAATGATGACAGCAAATGGACTGGTAATTTCTTTAAGGTCAGCAGAGGGCTCGCCATCAGACGCCAAAGGACTACAAAATCACCACTGTTCAGACCTCCGCTCACCTTTTCTGTCCTTGTTGCTGAGGCCACCTCAAGTTTAAAAAATCATGAGACAGTCCATTTTCTTCTTCTAATTAACTGACATCTTTTATGCACTGCATCATTACTTGACATAGATATAATTATTTTACCATGTAACATGCCTGTCATTTCTATACAACACTGCATCAGGGCTCTTAATTACAATACATAAGGTCTAGTTGGATGGGATGTTTTTCTGATCTCAGGAAATCTCACGCATTTGATTGCTTGTGTAATGTTGGTGTAACTGTACATATTATTGTTTAGTTTATAATTAGGGCATTATAGTACAAATAAGGGACAGAAAACATGATGAGATGATAATAATTCAAAACATGCTTTTCTGAGTATATCATAGGTATCATTAGTTAGACAAGTGCACAACTGCATGTGTGTTAAACAAGATTAGGACTAATTATACAGAGACTTAAACCAATAACAACAGCCAACAACCATGCGTACTACATATTAACAAGTAAGATATTAAGATTAAGTGATACTTTTTTGATCCCACAACCGGGGAAATTCCACCTCCGCATTTAACCCATCCGTGAAGTGAAACACCACATACACACTAGGGAACGCACACACTAGGGGGCAGTGAGCACACTTGCCCGGAGCGGTGGGCAGCCCTATCCACGGCGCCCGGGGAGCAGTTGGGGGGTTAGGTGTCTTGCTCAAGGACACCTCAGTCATGGACTGTCGGCACTGGGGATCGAACCTGCAACCTCCCGGTCACAGGGCCAGATCCCTAACCTCCGGCCCACGACTGCCCCCCATATCAGCCCTTTATGCAATTATCTTATTAATTTATTCTTCACAATCTTTTGTTAAGAGTGCTCCCAAGTGGTGAAACCATTAAGCATTGGCTGTATTGTCTACCTGTGTGGGAAGGATGGCAGATAGATGCAGTGGCTTGCTTCACACAACTTAGAATGCTAGTCTTCGCCCTCCCAGCATGGAAGACCCAACAACCTAATGGGTGGAACTAGCAATAAGCAATTCAGGGAGAAAAAAAGTGTTTGTAGTTTCTCTAAATCTTTCTGAAATAGCCTACACTTGTAAATTCTAAATGATAAAACATCACTATACTCACTTTATACTCATTTTCATCTCCTTTTCAAATGTAGCTATACTGTTGCCTGACTGCATCTAGTCTGTTTTGGTTGCAAACCTCAGAATATAAAATATTCATATCAGTAATGTTATATTTCATATTGCCTACTCTTACAAATGTGTGTACAATGTACAAATTTAATTTTTAAACATCAAATATTAGTCACTGCTTAACTCCACATATTCCATTTATAACCTCAGTTAGTATAAGCATGCCTGTGAGTTTTTTCCCCATGATTATTTCATGATGTTTCTCCACTCCCTCCCTATCAGCCTGGTTGTGTTTCTAGGTGCCACCTCTGCTCTTTCAGCGTCCAGCAGCACTCATGGGAAAATCCTGCCAAGTACAGCAGTACTGTACAAAGAGGCGATCAAGTCGACAAGCTGCTGGCAGGCTGCCGCTGCACTACCCTGCAACAGATGGAAGGCTAGATTGAGAAGCCACAGTTATTTAGAGAGAGGGAGCTAGCATATCTAACTCAAGTAATGCCATCATAAGCCCCACCATAAACACACCTGAGAGGGCTGCAGTGTGTTTTCATGTCCTTTAGTGATCGCAATCATCATATTAATGTTATGCTATTATTCCAGCAGGAGCCTCTGTGTGAAAGATGCATGAGTTCTTCACCAGCGCTTGCCATTTAACCCTTAGAAGTCCAGTTAATACATTTATTTTGCTTTTACCTCATATACAAATAATGTAACAGATTCCAGTCAGCACTTCTGATATTTTGCCATTTGTGTCAATGTTAAAAAAGATATAAAAGCAAAAAGTTGACTGGCTTAAATGAGACCTATTTTACAATTTTTTTATTTAATACAATTATGTGTCCTCTGAAAGACATCTGAGATGAGTGGGAGTAAAATGTTTTAATTTAGTTTATGTATAGTGTGTTTTAAACTAGAATTTTCCCATCCATGAAGAAGGGATCATTTTCTGGGGGGCTTCCATATTTAAATGAGATGACTCTCATTGCTTGACCAAAAACATTTGGGTTGGTGTCATCATTGCACGTGTCACATAGCATAGTGCTGCTATAGAATGCATATAGGCCTTGGGCATGTATGTAATGTTGTGCTGCATTATCTAGCAGTATTATTATGGTGTGCCACATATTGACAGGGATCGTTGGATCATGCTGCAAATAGTCACACTGCAGGAGCTTAAAGAAAGTTGTTTTATTGTGTTCTTTCAAGCTTGTCATGCTTCATATTGAATCAAATAAAATGCAAATATATCTTTACCAACCCCATAGCAGTTTAAATGCTAATTTGTTATAAGAAGAATACAAAGCAACTATCCAATAATGAAATTCTGCATAGAATGAGACACTCCATTATCACTTCATTTACATTTTGTGAAAAAAACATAGGACATAACAATAAACAGGGTTGATAAAGATATTAATACTAAGGTCACTAGAATGATCAAAAAACACTTAATATCTTCATACTGAAATGCAGGTAGATTGGAATGAAAGGTGGAAAGTCATTGTTCAGTCTCAGACCATGAAGTTTTCACGCAGTGATAAAATAAAAAATAAAATAAAAGTTTAAGAGGCTCAAGTACATAGTATTGAGAAGAGAATGGTCTTAGCTTGAAAATTTGAAGGAGTACTTCCAGGTCCCTTTCCTTCCCTCTCTGCTGCACCCCAGCCCTGCCTGCAAAGCCTCTCACTACAGAGCAGGCAGCCATGAACATTCAAGCTAGCAACCTTGGCAACTAGCGCATAGTTATTTCATTGCTTAGATGTTAGTCTGATAACAGAAACTCTAACGAATAGTGCTAAATAATCACTTAACCTCTTATGAGAACACCTAGCTGTGAGAGCACAGGCATACACAGCTAGGGTTCATACGGTGATTGCACTAAAGAGTCTAGATCACAAAAAGCATACACAACGTCACAGTGTGCCATCGTGCACCTTTTTTGTAAGTTGGCACACACCAGGTTTGCACACTATCCCTTGAGTCTTGCTCGACACTTGCTGCAAAAGTATGGGAAGGCCTACACATTAACAAGTAATGAAGGATGAAACAGTAGACACATATGCATGCAGAAGACGTGTGCACGGCCGGAGCAGGAGTGGAGTTTGTACAGTTTGAAATTCAGCAATGTTTGAAGCAGAAACAAAGAAATATAGACTACTGAAAATTATTTTCTTCCAGCCTCTAGTGTGTAGACACCTTTAGCCTTAGTGCAGTGTTGCCAACTCCTCAGTAAGGAAAGTAGCTATTGGCTGTCCTAGAAGTCGCTAAATGACGTTATCGCCTAATTTGCATAATGGTCTATTTGCGTGTATTTGAAGCTGTAGAATAAAGGAAGAGAAAGGTGAGTAAAAAACACCCTAAATATGTTAGAACATGACTTTAATATTACATAATATTACATATTACATAAATCATTTTTACATACATTACATAAATCAATTTTGTCCTGTGTTGTTAAATGTTAACATATCAAATTTAATCAAAAGATTGTTATGTGGGGTGTTCCACCCTGCTGCTCTACGCTCAACCCTCCTCCTTTATCCGGGCTTGGGACCGGCAAAGTGACCTCAAAAGAGACACTTTGACAGAATTACTTAGTTTGTTTTCTGTCTTTTTTGTTTGTTTGTTTGTTGTTTCATTTTTTAACATATTTTTAAATTTATATTTACAAAGCCGCCGCTGACCCCGCACTGTAAATAGGGGTCGGTCTGATTAGTGTGGATTTGTTAGCCTTATTATTATTTTTATTACTCTTTTGATTTGTTAAAGAAAGCTTAATTGTCATATTGTCCAACTATAAGGCTGGAATAGATAAGAGCTGAGAGTCAGCGCATAGGGTATGTGCTGACTAACTGTGAAATGCAGAAGGAAGTCAGATAACAGGAAAAAGCTCGAAGCAGATAGTAGCAGACACTGGGATCAGCACATCATACATGTGTTTCATCCTATCAGATAAGCAGAGCCATTGTGTGAAAAGCGGGAGAAGTTGATAAACACAGGAAACACCTTGAGCTGACCGTTGTACCTACTTATACCTCCATGATATAGTTTGGTGAGATGTGCTAACACACACATTTGAGGCTTGATGGTATCTACTGATATTTTGGGTAAGGGAGGAGCTTTCATGCGAGTATAAAAAGGGAGTCAGATGAATAGAGTTCAGAGCTTACTTGGGAGATACATGATGCATGTTCTCTGTTTGTAACCTCTCCAGAATTCTGTAATAAAACTTTGTTAGTTTCACTTCAGTCTGATCTACTTGTCTCATTTTTGCATCAACGAACACGCAGAACTGGTTTCGTCCACATTAGCTCCTGTTAATTCGCCTCTTATTTTGCCCTATTTTTGTTTATTCCCTGAATCCCTGCAATTCAATGTAGGAACGTTGGGGACGTTTTCCCCACAATATCTGCAAAAAAAGAAGACCAACGATATGAAACAGTTTGACTTACTGCTTGTATTGTGCTGACTGCTAGCGAAATGGAGAAGGTGAATAAAACACAGAGCAAAAGAAAAAACAACATGGACTCTCACTCGGGCCACTCATATTCAAACGAACTGAACTCTGACGAGAATATGCAGCAGGAACTTACAAGACCCTCTGGAGGAACTGCTGCCATCTCTTGCAAATACTCGCAAAAATTCGCTTAGCGAGCTCCAAACCAACCTTGTCATGGCTCTAACAAAAATCAACAAGAGATCTGATAATCTTGAACGGTTAGTTCAGGCAAAGTCGAAATTGCTGAAATTAAAACCTCTTTGAATTTTGCCTTCGATGAAATTCAAGAGTTCAAAAAAGATAATCTGAAAGAAAAGTGCAAAAAGCTGGAAATCTATGTTTCAACCCTTGATGAAAGGCTGTCAGAGGTGGATTGTTACAAGAGAAGGTGGTGTCTGCGGCTGTATGGTTTACCCGAACAGGAAAGTGAGGATGTGAAAAGCAAAGTGCTAGATGTCTGCATGAGGCTGGCACCGGAGCTGGAAGACAGCGGTAAAATGGCCATCGATGTTGCCCACAGACTGGGCCGACGTGAGGGAAACAGAGAATGAGCTGTGAATATTCTCTTTGCATTTCGCTGGATCAGGGACTTGATCTGGATGAAGGCCAAAAACAGCGTCTACCTGAAGGATCGTAAATTGCGTTTTGGGGAGGACCTAACAAAGATGGAGAAACAGATGAGGTCTCTGCTCTGGCCACAAGTCGAACAAGCTTGCAAAAACGGCTAAAGAACCCTTTTCCGTGGAGCGCGGGCTTTTATCGAGGGTCGAGAGATCAGATGCGTTGGTCACAACTAAAAGGCTGGTAATTCCCCTGAGAGGGGTTGAACTCTAACTTGATGGCTGAAAACATTTCACAGCCTTTATAACTAAGTTTGTTTACTGTGTGCTGCAGTTTGTTATGAGAGTTATGGTGAGTGATGTTCAGATAAGATGTTCAATACTTTTCATCATAGTACAATTTTCATCATAGTACACTTACACTTCAACTATGAGAGACAAAATGAGAAAAAAAATCCAGGAAATCACATTGTAGTAGGACTGTAGTACAAATCCTACAATATGATTTCCTGGATTTTTTTTTCTCGTTTTGTCTGTTATAGTTGAAGTGTAAACCAGCCATTAGGGGTGTACTTTGTGTACTTCTGGTGCCGGTCCCAGGCCTGGATAAATGGTGAGGGTTGCGTCAGGAAGGGCATCCGGCGTAAAACTTGTGCCAAAACTATCATGCGGATCACAAATATGATTGCCATACCGGATTGGTCGACTCCCGGGTTAACAACGACCTCCTCCGGTGCTGTTGACCAGCAGGGTGTCAGTGGAAATTGGACTACTGTAGGTCGAAGACCATCAAAGAGGAGAGGAGGAAGGTGGGTTAGAAGGCAGTGAGAGAGAAGGAAAGGCAGGAGTGTGGAGGTTAGAGTAGGGACTCTGGACAATCTCTGGTAAAGGCAGAGAGCTTGCAGATGACATGATGGAGAGAAGGAAGGTAGATATTCTGTGTGTTCAGGAGACCAGATGGAAAGGAAGCAAGACCAGGAACATTGGAGGTGGATTCAAACTGTTCTATCATGGTGTAGAGCGGAAGAGAAATGGAGTAGGGATAATCCTAAAGGAACAGCTTGTGGAAAGTGTTCTGGATGTAAAGAGAGTGTCAGACAGGATCATGAGCCTGAAGTTGGAGGTTGATGGTGTAATTTTGAATGTGGTCAGTACATATGCACCACAGGTTCGTTGTCAGTTAGAGGAGAAAGAGGAATTTTGGAGTAAGATGGATGAAGTGGTAGATGGTGTCCCTAGAGAGGAGAGATTGGTGATTGGTGCAGACTTCAATAGACATGTTGGTGAAGTAAACAGAGGGGATGAAGAGGTGCTGGGTATGTATGGTGTGAAAGACAGAAATGCGGAAGGTCAGATGGTTGTAGATTTTGCAAAGAGAATGGAAATGGCTGTGGTGAACACGTATTTTCAGAAGAGGGAGGAACACAGGGTGACATACAAGAGTGGAGGGAGGTGCACACAGGTGGATTATATCCTTAGCAGGAGATTGGAGATTGTAAAGTGGTGCCAGGGGAAAGTGTAGCAAGGCAGCATAGGGTGGTTGTCTGTAGAATGGTATTAGAAACAAAGAAGAGGAAGAGAGTGAAGACAGAGCCAAAGATTAGATGGTGGAAGCTGAAGGAGGAGGATGGTTGCAGGCAGTTCAGGGAAAAATTGCAACAGGCCCTTGGGGGCAGTGAGGAGCTACCTGAGGACTGGGAAACTACAGCTAAGGTGGTGAGAGAAACTGACAAGAATGTGTTGGGTGTTTCGTCTGGTCAGAGGAAAGAAGACAAGGAAAGTTGTTGGTGGAATGAGGAAGTCCAGGAGAGTATTCAGAAGAAGAAGGCAGCTAAGAAAAAGTGGGATAACCAGAGAGATGAAGGAAGTAGGCAGGAGTACTGTGAGGCTAGTCACACAGCGAAAAGAATGATGGCAAAGGCAAAGGCTCAGGCCTATGATGAGCTGTATGAGAGGCTGGACAGTGAAGAAGGAGTAAAGGACTTGTATTGTTTGGCTAAACAGAGAGATAGAGCTGGAAAGGATGTACAGCAGGTTAGGCTGATAAAGGCTAGAAAGGGAAATGTACTAGTGAGTGAACAGAGAGTGTTGAGTAGATGGAAGGAGTACTTTGAAGAACTAATGAATGAGGAAAACGAGAGAGAGAGGAGGACAATGGGGGGAGAAATAGTGGACCAGGAAGTGCAGAGAATTAGTAAGGTGGAAGGGAAGGCAGCTTTAAAAAGGATGAAGAATGGAAAAGCAGTTGGTCCAGATGACATACCTGTGGAGGTATGGAGATGTTTAGGAGAGAAGGCAGTGGACTTTTTGACCAGGTTGTTTAACAAAATCCTGGAGAGTGAGAGGATGCCTGATGAGTGGATATGCAGTGTACTGGTCCCCATTTTTAAGAACAAATGGTGATGTGCAGAGCTGCAGTAACTACAGAGGTATAAAGTTGATGAGCCACACCATGAAGGTATGGGAAAGAGTTGTTGAAGCAAGGCTAAGGCGAGAGGTTCAGATCAGTGAGCAGCAGTTTTGGTTTCATGCCCAGAAAGAGTACCACAGATGCAATTTTTGCATTGAGAGTGTTTGTAGAGAAGTACAGAGAAGGTCAGAAGGAGCTACATTGTGTCTTTGTGGATCTAGTGAAGGCATATGATAGGGTGCCAAGAGAGGAACTGTGGTACTGTATGAGGAAGTCAGGTATAGCTGAAAAGTATGTTAGGGTGGTGCAGGAAATGTATGAGGATAGTCAGACAGTGGGGAGGTGTGCAGTTGGAGTGACAAATGGTTTCAAGGTGAAGGTAGGGTTACATCAGGGATCAGCTTTGAGCCCCTTCTTGTTTGCAATGGTGATGGACAGGTTGACAGATGAGGTCAGGCAGGAGGCTCCATGGACCATGATGTTTGCAGATGACATTGTAATCTGTGGTGATAGTAGAGAGCAGGTGGAAGAGAATCTGGAGAGGTGGAGGTTTGCACTGGAGAGGAGAGGAATGAAGGTCAGTAGAGATAAGACGGAATGCATGTGTGTGAATGAGAGGGAGGCAGGTGGAAAGGTGAAGATGCAAGGAGTAGAGGTTATAAAGGTGGATGACTTCAAATATCTTGGGTCAACCATCCAGAGCAATGGACAAGTGCAAAAAAGAGGTGACTAAGAGGGTGCGGGCAGGATGGAGTGGGTGGAGACGGATGTCAGGGCTCATGTGTGACAGAAGGATAGCAGAAAGAGTGAAAGGGAAGGTTTACAAGACAGTAGTGCATCCTGCTATGATGTATGATTTGGAGACTGTGGCTCTGTCTAAAAGACAGGAGGCTGAGCTGGAGGTGGCGGAGATGAAGATGCTGACGAGGCTGGACAAGATTAGAAATGAGCAGATCAGAGGGACAGTGAAGGTGGAGCAATTTGGAGATAAAGCCAGAGAGGCCAGGTTGAGATGGTTTGGACATGTGTTGAGGAGGAATAGTGGATATATTGGTCAAAGAATGTTGGAGATGGAGCTGCTGGCTAGAAGGAGAAGAGGTAGACCTCAGAGAAGGTGGACATGGAGATGATTGGTGTGAAAGTAGAGGAGGCAATGGATAGGGCAAGATGGAGGCAGATGATCCGCTGTTGTGACCCCTAAAGGGAGCAGCCGAAAGAAGAAGAAGTCTCTCATAGTTGAAGTGTACCTATGATGAAAATTACAGATCTCTCTAATCTTTCTAAGTAGGAGAACTTGCACAATCAGTGGCTGACTAAATACTTTTTTGCCCCACTGTAGTAATGGACCCCCTGGGATCAATAAAGGAATCTGAATCTGAATCTGAATCATAAAGGATAGATATCCAGCTAGACCTCGCTCCCATACCAATTGTCTAATTATTTTGTCTTAACTTAGATTTGTTGGACATCTTGAGGGCAAAAAATCCAGATTTACAGTTATTTACCTGGAATAATAAGTATTTAAGTCTTTAGTCTAGAATTGATATGTGGCTTGTTTCAAGGCATTTAGAAAGCAAAATTAAGACTGTTGATATAAATCCTGCCATATTGTCAGACCATAAGATGATAAAGATTCACGTAGTTTTGAAAGACAAACCATCTAGATTAAAAAATGCAACATACTGGAAATTTAATAATCTCTTATTAAATAATGATGAGTTGGTAAGGGGCTTAAGTAGTCTTATTGATAAATACTGGAAAATTGCTTTTGACAGTAAGGAATACAGGAAAAATTGGGAGTTGTTAAAATATGAAATAAGATGTTTATCAATAACTAAAGGGAAGGAGCTTGCTGTTAAAGAGTAAGAATACAAAATATAATACAGAAAATATCAGCTATGTACAACAACCAAGGGGAAAATGCAGTTGATTTTAAAGAACTTGAATGTCTGCAAACTGAGCTAGTTGATTTTTACAAAGAAGAAGCTAGAGGTGCTTTTATACGTTCCACAGAAATGCATGGAAGAAGGAGAAAAAAACTGTAAAGTTGAAAAGTGCAAAATACTTAACTGAAGATTGAGGAAAAAATATGCACTGACCTAACTGGAGTTTCTAATGATCTTTGTTGCCAATTTTTATAAAAACCTGTATAAAGCTTTACATCACCAAGACAGTCCACAATTATTTAACTCACCTAGGAACCATATAATTGCTGGTGAAGAATTTAAAACAATTTGCTCAGAAAAAATAACATTGGAAGAAATTAGAAATAGTATTCTTAGACTGAAAAATAATAAATCACCGGGTAATGATGGACTGACTTCTGAATTTAGATTATTTGTTGATAAAACCTCAGTTTTCCTTCTTGCAGTTTACATAGAATTTTTTATTGAGGGAGAGTAACCCCCTAGTTTGAAACAAGGGATTATTACTTTAATTCCAAAACCTAATAAGAACATATTGTTAATTGATAATTGGCGACCTATTACGCTCCTAAATAATGATTACAAAATCATTGCATCTGTTTTGACATCTTAAATCAGGTTTAGACTTATAAAAGGTCGCCATGTCTCAAATAATATCCGATTGATACTGGACCTAATTGATTATAGTGATCTCTTGGAAGGTAACCCTTTTATTTTATTTCTTGATTCTTGAAGGCATTTGACACAATAAGCCATACATTTATTTTTGATACTCAGCTTTTTTTCCAATCTGGGCCACCCTTTTGTCCATATGATTAAACCTTATATAATGATATAAATAGTTCAGTCAAACTGGCTTATGGAATGTCACCCAGATTTTGTGTAAAAAGAGGCATTCGTTAGGGATGCCCTATTAGCCCATTACTTTTCCTTCTTTCCACTCAAACTTTTTGCCTTGTAATTGAACAAAATTCATTTAAGGGCATTAATATTGGGTATATGGAAATCAAAATCTCACATTTAGCTGATGACACAGCGTTATTTCTCAACAATAAAAAGGAAGTCTCTAAAGCTCTTGATGTAGTTCAGTTTTTTTCAAAATTTTCAGGTCTAATTAAATTAATGTGAGGTCCTTCCCTTAAATAAATGCGATGTCAACTCTATGTAATATTCCAAAGACGTTGTTACTTACCTTGGTATTAAAATGACTAACAATGTTAAATATGAATGACTTGAATTATATTCCTATAATCAACAGCGTACAAAAGAGGTTTAATATTTGGTTGGCCAGAGACTTATCTATACATTGTCGTGTCCTATTAAGCAAAGCAGATGGGCTCTCCAGAGCTGCTTATGTATTTTCTGCTTTAGAAGCTCCTAAATATGCTATGGGGCAATTAGACAAAATTATGTTCAATTTCATTTGGAGAAACAAATCTCACAAAGTAAAGAAAAGTGTCCTAAAAATAATATAGCAGATGGGGGTTTTAATGTTTTGGACTTCCCCACACTCAACCAAACTATTAAAATCAACTGGCTTAAATGATTCTTTAAAAATCCTACAAATATATGGAATTCTATACCAAACCTGCTTTTTGAAAAAATTGGTGGATAAAATTTTTTATATATGTGCCCTTACAATATAAATAAACTACCTATAAAATTATCAGCCTTTCACAGACAAGCACTGTTAAATGGTTAATGATTTACAAACATAATTTCTCACCTCATCAGATGTTACTTTGGAACA
Source organism: Pygocentrus nattereri (assembly GCF_015220715.1). Classification (NCBI taxonomy): domain Eukaryota; kingdom Metazoa; phylum Chordata; class Actinopteri; order Characiformes; family Serrasalmidae; genus Pygocentrus; species Pygocentrus nattereri. Next base: position 40,133,093 of record NC_051212.1, on the reverse strand, counting down.
ATAAATACATTATCAATAAGGGAAAATCACTGTTCTTACATTTGTGGTATAAAAATGACATTTTGTTCATTCACCAGTTACTCAACGATAATCATAATTTTATCTCATACCCTGAATTCTGCAACAAATTTGGAATTATTGGTTCAAAATTTGATTTTAAAAGGGTATGTGAATCTATTCCTGATTGTCTTCTTTGCTTAGTTAAAGTTTATTACAAGATTTCAGATGCTTTTTCCTTACATAATTACATTATTTCTTTAAATGGAGTAGATATAGTAGACAAGAAGTGTAATAATGATTTTATTATGGAGCTTTTGTCTCATAAATCTATTCCCTTGTTAACCTTTAAGTGGTCAGCTCAACAAAGAAGGAACAGTCGTTTAATTTGGACTCTTCCTTACAAATATGTGCTCAATAACAAAATAAAAGCCTAATTTTGTTTAAATAATTATTGCACACTTTCTGTAAATCCTATAAACTTCATTTCACTTCTCAAATATCACTGTGTTTGTCTGCTATATGATATATTTAACTGAAATTGCTGATCCGAACAACCAATGATCCGAACAAACCAAGGAAAATCATGAAAATTATCAGGGGTGCCCAAACTTTTGCATACCACTGTATGGCTGTTTTTGTTTATATTTGTTGAATTGTATTGAATATGCATATCTAAATTAAAAAAAAAAGTAGCAATTAACTTTCACAGAGCTTTCACACAGGGGTGGGGGGCGTCTGGGTGTTTGACGCTGTTTTAGTTGCCACAGACCCTTGTGACTTTAATGACGTGTCAGATATAAGTCTTTGTTGTGCTTCGGTACTCAAAGTTGTGAACTGACTCTTGTTACTTCACTCTCCTAAATACTGTAAAAACTGAAAAGTCACTGACATTGCATATTTGGACAGGCCTAAAATCACTGAGAAATACCCTAATAAATATATTACCTCCCCACACTACCCAAACTAATCCCTCCAAAGGTGAACTTCAGTTAGATAACTAATTTTGCTGGCTGAATGAAGCCAAGTCCAGGTTTATTTATATCACACTTGTTACAGCAGGCATTGTTGCAAAGCAGTTTTACAGAAAAATCTGGATCCAAGCCACCATGAGCAAGCCAACTCCCTAAGAGTAAGAGGAAGAAACCTTGAGAGGAACCAAGGTTCAACAGAGAAAGCCATCCTTCTCTGATTGACACTGGTTAGCAAAATAAGAGCAATATGACCAGAGAATAAGGTTTTAATATTAATATAAAATACAGTAAAATACAAAAAAGGGGAAAACATGTTATGCAATGGTTATGATTAAATAGTTCATGTCTGTGTAGTAGTAGCATCAACAGGGGGGTCAGTGGCATGTGGATGAGGTTTGTCCAGCGTTATTACATGTCTAGCTATTACAACCTAAACTTACAGAGAGAGCCAGAAGGCAACAGAGACATGAGGGTTCCCTGAAATGTCAGCGCCCCTCTGCTTCACTGTCAACAAACTTGAATCAATGCGTGAGAGCAGTGGGATGACAGCGCTCCAAGTTTACCATAATACTCTAGGTCCATGAACTGCCAGATATGCCCCTTTTTTTTAAAAAGGAGTACCACAAGCTTGACTAAACAAGTAGATTTATAGCCTAGACTTAAAAACTGAGGCCAGAATGTTGTAATTTGCACATGAGCAGTGATTGACATTCCATTCTTGTGAATAGCAGGCGCACTAGGAGCACTTTGGAGCCAAAAAGCCTGATTTTTTCACAGATTATCTGTCTCATACTACTGTCGGGACATAGTGCCTGTTTTACTAAGCGTGACAAAAAGTAGTTTTTATACAGGTTACTTACTGCAACTTTAATGTATTTCACTCAGCTACTGGCAGAAAGTAACCTATGTGTATGTGCATGTATTCAAGTGTAAAAAGAAAAGTTAGCACCCCATAACTGTTTACACTCATGTCTCAAATCTGTCTTGTGAACATCAGCTTAACCTGTGTGTATTTAATTACATAACAAGTTATACAGTGAATAACATGTGTATTCTGTTTACTTTTGACAGGTTCAACACGTCCAACATTTTTATTTATTTTTCCTAACAAAATAATAGAAATTACATAAATACTAAGGTAAACATAACATCTTTTCATCAAATTCAAATTGTATAAAATATTTCCTTTTCTGCTTCCAAAAACAAATGTGGCATTGATTGAAAGTTTAGCGTCTGCACTTTTAATAGAATTTCTCTGCTTTTTCATTAAGCTACAAGTTACAAGTAATTATTGTTAAATTTTGATGCTTTTGATATTGCCAGATATGATTGCAACTTCCATTTGGCTTTTTTTGCTTAGCTGTTTTTCATTTGCTGGGGTCTGCAATGTCCTTTTTGATCCCTTCTCCACTCTATTTGCCCCAGATACTTTCAACATCACTGTTGCTGTTTTATCTAGAGTCAAGCCATTTGAAGCTGGACAAAGGAACAATGGTGTTTCAGTAAATCATCATGTTTTTTTTGTTGTTGTCATTGTTGTTTATGCTTTATGTGCTTGCAGCTGCAAATATCTCATGTAGATTATAGTGAGCATGTTATTATCAGCACCTAAATCATTTATTAGCTCCATTTGCATTTGGTGACATGCAGCTGGTCAGGAAACAGGCTATCAGCTGCATTAGGAAAGAAACCTGATGTGCTATGCTAAGCACAGTAACCCCGCATTAGATTGCTGTGACCTCTATGCTGAACGTTTCATCACTGTCTACCATAATTAGACTCACTGAAAATGCAAATGGGCCTCCCCTGATGCACAAATGGGTTGCATAGAAAAACATGGATATGTTGAGGCAGACTCAACACCACATGCGCCTTCTCAGTTTATAGGCCTGATGATTTGCGGTGAATTAAAAATGCATGCCACATAAATCCCTATTCCACGGCTATGGTTGGAAATTTTTTACTGTTGCCAGCTAATTTCACTCGTGAAGATTCCCCTCCTCAAATCTCCCTGAAACACATCTCTCATCAAGTCATGGTGTGAGACACAATAACGCAGTTTCACTGTTCGCCGAATGGGGAAATAATAGGTTTCGCTTTCTGCCAGCATTCTAAAATGAGAAAAGGCTTTTGTGTCTTGGCGCCTGCTCCTCTCTTCTTGCTCTCTCCCCCCCTCCTTCTGCCCCCACCCCCAACCCCCTGCACAGGCAGAGCCCCCCTTGAGCTGCTATCTCTGCCCTCAAGCTTTCCACCTAGTGTAACATTTCCTTGCAGTGGACATTCTCCATGCTCATCCGACACCCTAGAGAGTCCCTTGCTGGGGGTATTTTTCCAAAGGTAAATCCTTTCTGTCTCATGCATGGACCACCACTGAAAATAAAGCCTGCCAACCGGGTGACATCCAAGTGTTTGTTACAGCCTGAAAATTGTAATGCAGGCGATGCTCGGTTTATGTCCACATCTCACCTGTTCGTCATGCCATCATGTTGAGGTATTAATGCTAAAGTAATTTGTTCAATGTAAATTTTTACATAAGTAATAGTGAATTAAAGCTATATTGTTTATATACAAATATACAAATTAAAGAAAGACAGCAAACTATTTCATCAATGTTCTCAAGGAGAATGTGCGATGCATGGTGGTGTGAGAAAATCACACAACGGGTGTGTAAAATGACAGAGAAGAATATGCTGCCCATCAATGTGGTAAATAGTGATGGCTTTCGAGAGCTGCTGAGGCAAGCAACTTTCTCAACAAAAATGACAAGGACATTTAGCCACATGACACAGCACTAAAGTAAAATGACTCTTTTAAAACATCATGTTGCTTCTGTTAAGCATAGTCTACAAATGTGTTTGTTTACTAACTGTAAGCCTATGTAGTTAACTTAGGGTGCATTCAGACTTAGCAGGTTTGAATCGATTAAAACGAGTCCTGATGCTATTGCTCTGTTCGTGTGGTTCATTAGAGTGAGAAAGTTGACATCTGAACTCTGGGGTGCCCTGAGACCAGAGCATATAAACGGACCGAGACCCCCTGAGCAGGTAATACAGACAAAAGAGAGCTCTTACTGCTCTAATATCATAAGACAGAAAAAAACAACTGACAAAAAACAGAGAACAACATGATTCAGAAAGTTCAGTAGATACTGTCACAGCGATTGAGCATCATGAAATCTATCCAATTGCTTTGGTATATTTAAATGACTTTTTTTTTACAAAATGTAGCATGTTCAAGAAATGTTGATTTTAGATTAATTGTTCTAAAGCAATTTATCACATGTTATTTATATAGACTCTTCTTGTGAAGGCTGAGGTAGCCCGCTGGCTGTGTTTATGTGTAGAAGAGGAAGAACTGGAGTCCATCTAGCTCTGATTCAAGAGAGGCAGACATGAGCTGAGTAGCGAGCAAGCTATTAGAGAAAAGCTGAGCTTATGCATGGCATAGCTGTGACCAACAACAACTGGTTAGTAAAGCAATATGACTTGTGAAAAAGCTCTTTAATAGCGATGAACGCTAAGGAAAGATAAGCAATCAGATTTAAAATATTACAATGTGTCACTTCTGCTTTGGTCTGGCCCAAGGAAACCAAACTACAAGTATTAATGCACCGTTAGTTGCATGGAAAAATAGAAAGCTACTGACATTGTACTGATTATTGTTTAAACTATGCATATGAACTTCAAGCTATATGTTCATTAACTTGGTCTAATATTATGCGGTAAATATAAGTACATTATATGGACTATTACATTACTGTCATATCTGTTATGTTAGGCTGGATTTTTTATTTAAAACACATTGCTGTGGTTCACAATTGTAGATTTGAAGATTAATGGTTATTTTAGCCACAGAGAACAATGAGGCTTAAGGTAGCTTCCCATTCCCCAGAATGCTCGTTCCACCTTAAATGGTGTAGCAGTTATATTCTACCACTACAAACTGCCACAAGATGCTGTCTTAAGCTTTATCAAAGAACACAGTAACAACATGTCTGTATGCTGTCCAAGCCAGTTTGTCTGATCAATAAACATAAATATTACTTTAGTATTAGCAGAAGAAGAAGCACAGGGGTAGCCATCATTCTTTAGCACTGTGCATGTGCTTCTCTGCCTCCAAAGTCCAAAAGTCCAAAGTCGTCAAGCTTGCGACAACACCCAGCACAATGTCCTCTCACTGTAGCACTACTAACCGCTCTGCTACTCTCAATGGCATCACCTTCCGTTTCGGTTTGCCACCCTCTCGTGCTCCAGCCTCATCATAATGCCTCACTGTGTCAACTTCGGTTTCTCTTTTGCTTGTCCTAGCCTGCACCGGCCTCCAGTCTTGCCACACCGCCGAGTCTCACCAGGCTGTCTTCCCCATGGAGCCTTGCAGTGCCATCCCTATTGTCACGGCCTTTCGCTGGCTATCCCACTTTTGATATCAGTGTAGGATTGATAGTACAATATGCTTAGTGTTTCATAAGCCTGTTTAGAGTTGTTTTCAAGCAACCATTCATCCGTGACTTCAGTGGCAGATTCATATTAACAAATTTGTCCCCCCCAGTGTCAAACTCATTCCTACACCCTTGGAACATCATTGTTTTATTTCCAGTTCTAGTGACTGGTTTTTCAGCCTTGCTCCATGTTTGCTGTTTTATGGCTTCTTGTTTCCCCGTTTGGGCCTGCTCCTGGTTCTGTTTATATGGATATTCATCCATTTACTTTTCAGTTATAGCTGCAAGTAGTTTTGTTTGTTTGTTTGTTTCCTTTCTGTGTCATCTTGTCTCCATGACTCCCACATTGCAATAATGGTCAGGTTTTTTTTTTCAAAAGAATATGCAAAAAGTAAAAAATTCTAGATGAATTTTATGCAGCTGAGCTGAGCTGCAACCAGTGATATTTGTTCATATATGGCACATATAGTCAAGTAACATGCTGTATATTCGAAACTCTATATCATACCACATATCATTATAACGGTTGAAAAAAACATATTTTCAAAACATGGGGCATGAGATATAATCATGTTACTTCAAAAACAGTCTTAGACTGCTCTGAGGCGAATAACTCTGCATATAGTATTGCTCTGGACTGAACTTGCTTTTTAGGGACAGCATTAAAGCATCTAGCACTTGGCAAGGGAATTGATTTGGCACACTGTAATGAAAATGTAGAGTTATCTGACAGTGCATGGCTGCCGCAGGCTTTGAAAATATATAAATAAAGCATAATTTATAAAATTAGGTGTTTTCTATGCTCAGATTATGATTTATTGTCATTGTTTTTAGCAACTGAAGGTAAACAACCTTAAGCTCTCAGCACTCCCACTTCGATGTCCATGTTAAGGACATCATCACCATAACAATAACAACAGTTAAAGTGTAAAATTAATTCCAATACACAAATGAAAGCCGAGTGGGCTGTTAGCATTTTACAAATGAGATCATGCTAACACGTTTTACATTCATGTTAGCCACATTAATTTTTCTCATTCATCATTCCTTTGAGGTTGTCAGTGGTCATGTGCTTGTTTGTTAACTAAATTATGAGAATATTTAGCTTGTTAATGTTATGTTGTAATGATAATGTATAATGTTAATAAATGGTTTTATTTGATAATGTGACATATTTGCCAGTTTAAACGCTCTATTGCTCTCCCAGAAGTCTCCCAGAAACTGTCAGTGGCTTTTGCTGAAAAGCTTGCAACGAGAATAACAATAACATTTATGCCGTTGTCTTCTCAATGCATATCATCAAGAAAATACAGCTTTTGATGATGACTAAGCCATTTCATAACTGAATTCTTTGTTGGTTCACAGTCGACCACAGTGCAACGCTCTTTGTTGCCAGCATGTTTTTGAAGTCCAGCCACTCTCACTGAGTTCTTTGCTGAAAAATAGCCACTTGTGATGCAGGCGGCACAGTGTAGCCGGCAGAAGATCCTGCTGGGACATTTGACGAGGCTGATGACTGCGAACCACCACATTAATATTTACCAGCTCAACTGATGTCAGAGATATTTATACAATATCAACATCTACATGCTACAGCTGCAATAGATCTTTTATTTATTTTAATTAAGAATGTATTGATTCTATAGTATATTGTACAACATTATCTAAAGTCATGCCCTGCGATGGACTGGCGACTTATCCAGGGTGTATCCTGCCTTCCGCCCGATGACTGCTGTGTTAGGCTCCAGCAGCTCCGCGACTCTGACGGAGAAGCGGTTTAGAAAATGGATGGATGGATGGATGGATGGATGGATGGATGCTGCTTGTAATGTTTCTATTGGACTATACTCCTCGACCTATATGAAAACATTGGTTCAACTAATTTGGTTGATTCTTAGTGGACACAGTTTGTTGTTGTCAATGTATGTTTTTTCTTGAAGGCATTTGGTAGACAAATTTCAAATAAGAACAGCTGTCAGATCAGCATTGCTAGTATAACTCAGCTTTTGGCCATGGGCAGCAAAGGCATGGGTTCCTTGTCAGGGTGACTGACAGGTTGGGAAGACTATGAAAATGAAAAAGCCCTGTTATTGAATGCCTTTTCAAAGTCATTCTACCACGGAATGAGTGCAGTATGCAATATGTAATTGCAAACAGGAGTGGCACTGATTCCAAATTACATTTGAATTTTGCCCTCTTTCTAGCTTGGTGTTCTCTTTGCAATTTAAGTGCATTATTAGAGAGTGAAAATGTAAATAAGATAAATTACTTTTCATAGCATTTTGACACAATTATTGCATAGTCACCTTAAGCATAAATATGCAATTTTGGAAATACATTTCAATTTAATAAAGCTACTCATAACAAATCTAAATATTTGTGTAAATATAATGTCAAAACTAGTATACCAAATGGCAAATTAAATTCACATTGTTAATTTTCCATTTTGAGCTTAAGAGTGCCTATTTGAGTAGGAAATTAAAACACCTACATACAAATACTTTGCCATTTTACATATTACATTTTAATTTTGATAAATTTGAAAAATAAAAAAATATTGTACCACTGGGGAGGAATTACCCAGAATAAATTTTTGTTTTGGTTTCTGCTAATTAGCTCATATTTTTCTTTTTTCCCCCATCAGTTGCTAAACATATTTTTTATGCCATAACCTGTTATTTCCATGCTCAAGGTTAGTTTTGAATGCATACACGTCATTGTTGTTTTAACTATGAACATATAAGTTGTTTATAGTTGAACCTTTATTGCTGTCATATTGTTAAACGGGGGTTGCCTTATATTGGGCTTCCAAGTAGGTCATATTAAAGTTTCTGTGACCAGAAAGGGCATTAATCATCAACACATTATTTAAATGAGGTAAAAAGACAGAAGGTTTTAAGCCCTCTGTAATGTGCAAGAATATTGTGCTACTTTAACTTAATTCTTCTGCCAGGGTCAATAGGCTGTCCACGCAAAGACGTAGCTTCCTCTTGTCTGTCTGGCATGCACATCTGTGTTTTACTCTCGTTGACTGAATGCCCCAAAAGAGTGCGATCAATAGCAGGCACCTTTGTCCCACTAAATGTCCTTCGATCAATACAAAATGGTTCATTACAAATGTTTCTGGGCCTGAACGGATCCGCAGCTCAGGGAAAGTGCCTGCGGTCTGATATGCCCAAGCACCATTAGATTAATCTCAATGTCATTCAGCTTTCTTGAGCTGAGATACAGAAATTTATCTCACATACAGCAGAGCAGAGCCTTAAGGGGATATTTGATGAGTTAAATGAGAAATGGATACACATGTCTAGAGGACTGACTTCTGCTGCTGATCACGTATGGTTCTATCCGAAGAAGTGCAGTGATTTCTATAGTTACTGGCATTAAATAGCAAATATAGCATTACAATTCACCACAGAAAATACACTACTTGTTAAAACTAAATTAACATCAAATGTAATTAACAGAAAAAGTAATATTGAATTATTCTTTATCAATGCAAAACTAATTAAATTTTAAACAAATGTAATAAATAACTACAATTAAACATGGTCTCATTCAGCATGCTCTAAACAAAAAACTGAAGGGTAACTCCCAATTTTTCAAATATTTCTGCATATTTCAATAACTGAGATCTGAAAAGTCATAAACGTGTCTTCTTTTTCTATGCACTGTTTATATTGATAAAATAGTTTTACTACATTTTATGCCAAATCTTAACCTTTTTTATTTCTATTGTAAAGCAATGTCTCAGGCATCAAGCAGCATATTTTTAACAATTGTGTTTACTGTCTTGCTTTGAGGTAGCTCCTAGAGGTCTGGTTTCTATCATCACCTTTGGGAGCAATGCTTGTCTTTCTACAATAGTGCATTTTACATCAAACCACTTTGAATGTTTTTTTTTACATCTTAATGATGTAATTTTACACATTATACATACTTTAATGGTAAGTCGAGGACATACAATGACAACATTTCTTTAAAATGAATATACAATGGATTAAACTGGCTCAAACCAGGTTTCTCACACCTCTCCTAGTTATTCATTCCACATATGTTACCTAAATTGAATCTTCATTTGAATGTTGAATATCAGTCCTGGTCCTGGAGTTCTATCACCCTGGAGATGTCAGATCTAACATACTCTGGCTCTAATATTCAGATGCCCCTGATGACATTCATAACCTGGAATAGGTGTTTTAGATTAGGATTCTAACTAAACTCTAAAAGGTGGTAGATTTCCAGGATCAGGATTGAGTACCCCTGTTGTATTTGCTAATGACCAGTACTTTGTCCATCTGGACAAAATTGGCATACACAATTTGATTTGTATATAAACAAAATATAACATCAGCAAGATTAGCCTATTTAAATTAAGAATGAAATGCATTGAAAACGAAAGTACTGAATTATTTACCCCACTGTAGTATTGAAAATGCAACAAACCTTCGGGACATTGTGCAACACTAATTCTGAGTGATTACATGCCACTTATTCTCTTTTTGTGTAGGGTTCGATTAAAGCAGTTCTTTGTGTGTTTAGCACTCTGTCCCCTCCCTTCTGTACTGTACCTCTGTACCCAGGAGAAGAAAAGAAAAACATGAAGAAACGGAAACAAGTGCATATAGAAGGAAATCACTGAAGGCTTGGAGGAGCCACTAGAGAAGCTCTAGCAAACTAATTGGTTTTTGTTTGGTCATAAGAAGAAGAGATGCATCATGTGTTGTGTGAGGTTCACCGTCGCAGTTCTGTCAGAGTGAGCAACAGCTTCAGTGAGCCTTTCAGCCTCCATTGGGGATTTCTATTGAGGCTGCTAATATAAAAGTTGGGGTGGGGGTTGGCGGAGCTCACACAGGCTTTCAGAGCGACTCTACAGAAGCCAGAGAGAATCTTTTAGGATCACTTCACACACAGTGCACATGCATACACAAACACACGCGCACACACAACACACACACACAGCATAAAAAAAGCATTAGAACTGACTCATAATTCAAAACAAACTATTCACAAGATGTAGTGAATATATAAATATATAAAGAAGAGCACCAGTGTCCAGTGTCTAAATGTGTATTACATCTGCAGAAATGTAACTTTCTCCACAGCTACAAATAAGAATATTTTTATGTTACCACAATGTGGGACCACCACTGATCAAATATTATTTGAGTGATGGATTATTCTCAGCATGATATTGTATGTGTGATGCTGATACAAGAGTGTGAACCTCTTTCCACTGCTGGGTTCAGAATATTCTGCAACCAAAAATATTCAGCCAAGCCATGCAGAGCAAAAATATATGCATGTTTATTTTAAACATCAAAATATGTTTGCCATATTTGTGAGTACATGTGCTCACCAAATTTCCAAATTGAGAAAAAAATGTATGTAAATATACTTCCTTAGAACGTGAGAACAGTGGTCAATTGGGCTGTTGATATAGAGTTTGAGGAAGACTAACAGAAACTGTGTATGGAAAAAGGTGAGCTATAGTCTGTAAGAGTACACTTATAAAGTGTAACTACAGAGTAGGTTTGTCTAATAAAGTGCACCTCTTATAGTACACTATATGGCTAAAAGTATACGTACAGCTCTCCTAATTATTGAGTGTCAGTTGCAGGCATGGCGGTGCGGTGGGTAGTGCTGTTGCCTCACAGCAAGAAGGATTATTTAACTGCAACTGTTATTAACAATATTACAACTAATAATAATAACAATACATCTATCATTACTGTGCCTGATAATAATAATAATAATAATAATAATAATAATAATAATAATAATAATACCACTACTGCACCTGATAATAATAATAATAACAAGAATAATAATAAGTATTATTATTGTTATTGTTGTTGTTATTATTATTATTATTAGTAGTAGTTTTATTACTAGCATCTCTGGGCAAGTGGGTTTTTTGGGGAAGATGGCAAGTGTGTGCAGACATTCCCATTAATGCATAATATCCTTCCTGTCCATGAGGTTTACAGTAGTTTATGAAGCATGTTTCCAAATCTGATTGGATGTCATTGAACACTTGGCAGTGTTGCACTGAGGTGAAACATTTCATAGGTTTTAGTCAATGTGAACATCTTTACCAGAACAAATTCTAATACATTTTTATATAACATTGCTGAAAAGTAGTACAACCCCAATTCCAGTGAAGTTGGGACGTTGTGTAAAACATAAATAAAAACAGAATACGATGATGTGCAAATTCTTTTCAACCTATATTCAATTGAATACACTTTATTGTTTTTTGCAAATATTCACTCATTTTGAATTTGATTCCTGCAACACATTCCAAAGAAGTTGGGACAGGGGCAACAAAAGATTGGGAAAGTTGAGGAATGTTCATAAAACACCTGTTTGGAACATTTCACAGGTGAACAGGTTAATTGGAAACAGGTGAGTGTCATGATTGGGTATAAAGGGAGCATCCCTGAAAGGCTCAGTCGTTCACAAGCAAGGATGGGGCGAGGTTCACCACTTTGTGAACAACTACATGAGCAAATAATCCAACAGTTTAAGAATGTTTCTCAACATGCAATTGCAAGGAATTTAGGGATTTCAACATCTACAGTCCATAATATCATCGACAGATTCAGAGAATCTGGAGAAATCTCTGCAAGTGGCAAGGCAGAAAACCAACATTGAATGCCAGTGACCTTCGATCCCTGCTTATTTCAGGAAGACAATGACAAGCCACCTTCTGCATGTGTTACAACAGCGTGGCTTAGTAGTAAAAGAGTACGGGCAGTAGACTGGCCTGCCTGCAGTCCAGACCTGTCTCCCATTGAAAGTGTGTGGTGCATTATGAAGCACAAAATACGACAACAGAGACCCCGGAGTGTTGAGCAACTGAAGTTGTACATCAAGCAAGTTTCAGAAAGAATTCCACCTACAAAGCTTCAACAATTAGTGTCCTCAGTTCCCAAACGCTTATTGAGTGTTGTTAAAAGGAAAAGTGATGTAACACAGTGGTAAACATGCCCCTGTCCCAACTTCTTTGGAACGTGTTGCAGACATCAAATTCAAAATGAGTGAATATTTGCAACAAACAATAAACTTTATCCATTTGAACATCAAATATCTTGTCTTTGTAGTGTATTCAATTGATTATAGGTTGAAAAGGATTTGCAAATCATCGTATTCTGTTTTTATTTATGTTTTACACAATGTACCAACTTCATTGGAATTGGGGTTGTAGCATGGACTACTAAAAGTACTAAATAAACTGGTGTCATTTTTCTGTTTAAAATTTTGCATCATCATCTACACAATCCCCTTTTTAGATCAGGGATCCTTACAGGTTCAACAAGCTTGCAGTTTGTGTGGTGGTGCATACATAAGTGCAGAATTCATGAATATGTACTACAGTAAATAGTGCGGTGAATTAAGATGGGCCATGGGTCAATCTGAAATCCTGCTGTTAATGTAGATTGACTTCCTTAATTAAGGCCTTACATGTTTCACATTCTGCAAGTGTACTCCCTGTCAGCTCAGGGGAGATACATATTTACATTAAGGAGTTTGAATAATGAATGTTTTAAATAGTCTCCATGGAATCAGCCAGCTCAAAAGGAATAACTAACGTGAATGGTTGGAGGACAGACAGAAGGCTGCTGAGGAAGATATTTCTGTAAGAGATGTTCTCATTTATCTTGTGTTTGTTTAATCTCATACATAATCTTCTTTTATCACTGCTGATAACCTCATATAAATATGAACAATGAGGAATTTAAAGTACAAACCTCATTGATTTTATGATGTTTGGAGGGTTTTTTTTTGTCTTAGCCACTTTCTTAATGCTAAAATTAAAACTGGTTCTAGAAGTCCAATAGCTGTGTTAAGATTGTTGTGTCTGTTCTTGGGGTTGCCTGCTTTTTGTTGGGTTGTTATAATCAGTGTCTCACACTTCCCTCCAAAGCTCTGCTGATTAGCTTAATCAGCAGATTATATCAGTGCCACAAGCAGTTGCATTTTTGGGAGGCATCTTGTTAGTTAGCAGCTACTGGCTTCATAAGTCTTGCTAAGGGTAATAAAAGGGCATTGTAATGTCACTCTATACTGACGTATTTACACAATATATGCAAAGAAACAGACCAAGTAGCTGCTGCACAGATATCCACAGCGAGTGCAAGGTGTTGAAATATTTCAGGCAGACTGAAAAAACACCAGACCCTGCAATAGCCACCGGACGGTTGGGCTGTAGAAATCTCTCACCTCCTTTCAGCTTCTGTTTCAACAAAGGAGCTTTTATAATTGGTCTGTCTGAAGAATGGCAGCAGTCCACATAATGCTTCAAAGCTCATACACTCATTTGATATACTTGTATCAGCACCACATACACTACCATGTTAGTGTCAGTACTGTGCTGAGAATGAGCCATCACTCAAATAATATCTGGCTCTTGGTGGTCCTGTGGTGGTCTCTTACAGTGGTAGACAGAATAGAGGGCGGCTGATAAACTGTGCAGCAACAGATGGGATACAGTCTGTAAATGTAAACTTACACAGTGCATCTATAAGTGGCCAATTAGTGCAAGGTACAATGTAAGTGTTTCTAACAACCTGGCAACTGAGTGTGATCTAAAATGACCCAGACTGAGTTCAATCCATCACCTTGTTTTGAGTGTCTACACTAATTTGAAGTGTAATATATGATGTATTGATTTATGAATTACAGAACACACTTTTCAGACATAATATAATATGCATTGATGGAAATATCTAATTAAATATAAAGACAAATAGTAATAGGCTTTTAAATCCCTTAGCTCCTAATGTTATCTATTTCTAGTTACAGATGATCTATCTTTTATAATATAGGCAATTGTATGCAGAATGTGGTGGTTCAGTTTTTAATGAAAAAGAAAATTAATTCTTTGATGTTTGTGCTGGGAAATAGGTTAGCGAAGGCCTTGTAATTGCTTTGAACTTTGAAAGTCCATGTATCTAATTCTTCATATAGTTATTCAGTGAAACTTGCTTGGATTCTCTGGAGGGACAGCCTGCTAATTTAAGTCAAGCTCTATTAACCTAGCCTATCTCTTGCAGTGTGAGAGGCATCAATAATAACAAGATCTGAGACCAGTATTTAGCTGCTGTGATTAAACAGATGTGGGAGAGGACAATAGCTTCTCTCTTATCAGGGACATTATTATTCTGATGTTTAAGAAGAATCAATCTAATTAGCGCAAGAGATGGTCTAATAGAGCAACTTAAGAAAAACACCCAAAAGTCTATCTTTATAATAATGACAGTAACTTTATTTATAGAGTACTTTTCATAAATGTAGTGGCACAAAGTGCTTTGCAAAACTTTACATACACAACTTACACAAGAATAAATGTTTTCACAGCTTTCTTAAAAGTAGACAGCAAACCTGTCAAAGGTAAGTTCCATTGTTTAGATGCATGATAACTAAAGATGTCTCTCCAATTTCTCTGCAACAAACATAGACAGAGAGACATTCAGTCAGGTATAGAGGGTGCTAGGCCAATTTAACTTTAAAACAACTATGACTAAAAGGACTGTAAAAGATAACTCCTCATAAATTGTTAGAAGAGCTCGGTAGTACTTAAAATTCCTTGAGCCAATAAACTTGCCTGTTCATACTCTTATACAAATATTAGTGCACCCCTGGTCAACTTACATATTTTGCTGCTTCTTAAGTTTAAACATTCTCCATAGAAAACATACTTCTGTACATTTTAATGCACAATTTCTGTTTATTTGCTGAATTTAACATATTGGTAAAAAGGAATAAAACATTCAGTGTTGCCTGTTGCGCATTTGATAATTTGTATTTTTTTTAGTATGTTAAACTGCTTCTAATAAAGGCATGTACTGATTTTTCTTGCATCGCTCTGGGGTAGAAAAGGCTTAACTTGGTGTAAATATAATGTGGAAATAAAAACAAAAACAAAGGAAATGAGCAATGATAGTGAAGATAGTGAAATGAATCCCTGCATCTGATGGATAGGTGTCTATGGCTGCTAAAGAGATTGTGTGAAAAAGAGCAAGAGAATGAGAGAGGTCATCTGACAGCAGAATGGACGAGGGCAGCGTGACTGTGGCTCATCTCATTGAAATCACGCAGACAGTAATTAATGTGGCCACTGGGACTCTGCTGTGGTGTGAGGGCTGCCACTGCACAGTCCAGCATTCTGCCCTTGAGGCGTATTGATGCTGGGCATAGACCCTGCTGCGAGAGAGCAACACCATCAATGTTGCTGTCCACGGACAAGGTCATTACTCATTTTGGTCAAGGTACCATAGCTTCCGTGGTACTAGATTCCTTCCATTCAGTGGTTTCATCTGACTTCTTTAAAGAGCGGGACCAAAGGTGATTGTTCTATGACATCACTCCAGAGAATCCTTTTTGTCACCCTTATTTTTAAGAGAGTAGCTCAAACTTGTGGAAGCAGGCTTTCAAGAAAAGCCTTCATATGATTTAATGAAACAGGAAAGATGAGTTTTCTCTTATTGTGTGACTTTGATCTCTCATGTGTCATCTTGTCTTGTTTGAAGAGGCTGAAAGCACAAGAAGGATGCTTTTTCTTCCATAGCCTGGAAAGATCTAGTGCAAATGAAAGGGCTACTAATGAATAATTCAGCTGGTCCACAAGCTTGAAGTCCTTATCTTTGATTTCAGTTAAAAGACTTTTTTATTTATCCAATGAAGGACTATAATATAATCCTTAAAGGGTTAAACTACTACACCATTCCCAAGGGGTTCACATTGCCCCCTAGCGCAGCGCCCATAGGAAGACAGTCTTAAGAGGTTTCATTAAAATGTCTTGATTGATATGCTACAGTTGCATCTGATGTTAAGCTTACACAGCTTAGAGATATGTATGTCTATATCACCCAATCCATAATCCAGGATGCTTTATTCAATTCACTGGGCGTTTACATAAATTCCTAGGTGCTCTAATTCTCAAAAAGGCCATAAGTACACCAACCAAACAAATTGTAACAAACAGAAACATTTGTTTGGTATGCCATGCCAATGAGAATCTTTCCTTCACTCTGATTAATTTCTCTGGATTGTCAAATTGCTGTATAATTTAATCACAGCAGTGCAAACAAAGTCAGTCATGGTGGTTTGGTGTGAAATGCTGCATTCAACTACTGGCAGAGAGGTACATGAAGACATTTTTAAGGAAAAATAGTACATAAAGAAAGCTTTTTTGGGGTTTCTACTGTTAGACAATCATCAACATTTCATAAGAAAACTCAAAAGACGATAGTAAACAAAGTGGCTTCATTGTGTTTTTGACATTGTGACCCCTGGTTCCACAATTGCAAAAAATGTGAGTTGGTAAGTTTCTGTATATTGAACCATTTCACGTCAAACCACTCCGGATGATTTTATTTACATCTATATGGTTAAGTTATTCAGAACTTTTTGACAAGACAAACAAGAAGATAGTAAAAATGTGACTCAGTTTGCTAGACTGAGTGACTACCATAGAAATCAACGAGGATGGCTTAAGTGGCCAGTGACCTATTCTTTTACTCTTATATGACCATTCTAATGGAGAAGCAGGACACTTGCAAGGCCAGTGGTTGTCCTACTTTAAAGGAGGCCAGGAGGTTAGACTGGGCGTTTGTGATCAGTGCTTTGACATCTGCAAATTTAATTATGTGTGTGTGTGAAAGCAGACCCGCCTGTAGGCATGACTGAGAGCCCATCAATGTGCCGTCCTTGACTGGCCCAAGGTCAGACAATGAGGACTGCCTCACTCTATCGGGCACCCATTTCACTTGCACTCATTCAATGGGCAGTAAGGCAAATGAAGAAAAAAACGACCTCCCTGAAAATGTACAATATGCCCTGATAAAGTCAATCATCATCATTGTAGAAGGCCCATAAGGTGTAAAGGCCAAGAATAAAAGCATTTCAGATAATAATAATAAAAAAAAAGAAAATTAAAGGAGGTCTGTTCACACGAATTCACATTTCATTCAGCTAAAACTTTCATCCACCAGTTAAAGTATTTACTCGGTTGGATAGTTATTTCAGTGGCTTGAAAAACCTCAGTTTAAAGTGTGATGAAGTAAATCCTCTTAGGTGAATTTCACCTCCATGGATGAGTTACTTTTTTCTTGCCAAAAGAAGACATTTTAGCGAAATAGTCATCCTTTCAATGCAATTACTTTTCATCCTTTGTAAACAAACAGGCCATGAAAAGCTGGTAATGCCTTGTATTGATTGGACATCATAAGTATCAAGGATATGAAGGTGTTATGTGATCATCCAAAGCCTTCAATAGTACATCTCAACAACCTCAGGTATTCGAAGGAGGTTGCCACTGTTTTGAATTTACTGCATGCAGAGGAGTTTCAGACTGTCAGTTCCAGTCAAAATAATTGAAAAAAATTGCACAGAAAATAAATACATGGAGTCACATCATAGGCGGAGATCTGTGCTCAGTTTGAAGCACAATTCCTGATAGAGAAATGCCTTTAGACTGAAATGATGAAACATTTCTTTAAAAAAAAAAAGTTTCCATATTGAAATGCTTTCAGAGGTCGTAAAGCATTCTTGCATAAATAGCTCCTTTATGCAAGGGAGAAAAAGATAAATTCTGACTTTCTAATTATTCATCTTGTTATGTAGCCCATTGCCAGAAAAATTATTCAACAAAATTACAGATCATAGATCTAATCAATTACCACTTTTAGCAAATATTTTAGAATTCGGTCACTTGTATTGGTAATCTAATTGAACAACGCTTGCAACATCTAAAATGAGCTGTTATTTGAATTGTCACCTTAATATGTGCCTGCACCATTCACAATCTATTGCACCACAAATAACAACAAAGGAGGATGCTGAGGCAGCATTGTTGAACTACAGCTTTGGCCAGTGTTACTGCTGCATCATTTTGACACATATAATGCATTTCCTTTGCCAGTATAAAGCCCTTTATGTCTGCTATATCATAGAATCAAAGAATAATAGACTTTCACTCGAAGTATAGACACTGGCATCTGCACAACTAAGAGGTTTAATGCACAATTAGATTCTCTGTTGCCTTTAAATTAGCACTATACCATTGTTGATATTTGAACTCAACAGCAAAACAAACACACCCCTCCCTTCAGAAGCTCCACCTCCGAATTCATGGACGCACATTGTGGAGGTCAACACGCTTTTTTTTTTTCTAGATGTTTGTGGCCATAAAACCTTTCACAAACGTTGTGCACACAAATACCATGAGTGAACAAAGACACAGCAAGTAATGTAACTAACATTAGCTACATAGTGGGCTAGCAAACTGTTACTACAGTTGCAATCACAAACATTTGCAAACTGGACAAAACAATACTGACCTATTGATTCAGTGCAACAGCAAAAATTAGTTCATAATATATTGCTCTGTCCAGACCATTTTTTGACCTCATATTTTATATAAAAGCTTCAAAATAAACAAAATGTTTAAAGGCAAACTTTGGTTTTACCTATAGATTGTCTGGTCTTGAAGCAAGGGGGATGTACATACCTCAGGCCCTAATAAGTTCAGACAGGATGTGAAAAAAAGCAGTGGTTTGTAAATCCACTATAACCTGTTGTCACGTTTGGCTCCTCCCACTCTATTGGCTTTTTGTTTACTTTTTGATTTTCCACGTGCGTTTGTTGTGTTTTGAGTTCGGCCCCCTTGTTTCGCTACTCCTTCCCTGATTTGTTCCACCTGTTTCCCCACCTGTCCCATCGTCTTGCACTTGATATTTAAGTCTTGTGTTTGCCCTGGTCTGTGTTGGTCTTTGTTTGTTGGATGTATGTATTGTATTCTCATGTTTGGTTCTTGTTTGAGGTTCTGTGTTGTTTATCATGTCTGAACCCCGATCTGTTCATATTGGATCTATGACCCTGGACTGTCTCAACCCTGATTTTGGATTTGCCCACAATCCAAGTTGCTTATCTCAGCATGTGCGGCCGCCTCATCGCTCCACATTACACCTGCATATAAACAAAAAACAGTACAAAGATAAATATATTTAAAGTTTTACCTCATCAAAATTATTATGCTTTGCAAAAACAAACAGACAAAACACTTTTATTTTAATTGTTTTTAAAAACATAAATATGTGATGTAATCATGTTTAGGTGTAAAAAGAACATCCAAGAAAGTCCTTTATGAGCAGCGATTTTGATAAACCTTTGTCAGTAAACACTGTTCATTGCTGCATCCACAAATTTAAGTTAAGACCATTTATTTCAGCATGACAATGTCAAGCCACATTCTGCACATCTTATAACAGCATTGCTGTATAATCAAAGACCACAGGCCTTTCTGCCAAACGATGGAAGTAAGAGAGGTAAGCCAGTTGTTTCAATCCCCACAATAGGTATTTCCTGGTTGTGATCTTGGGCAATCCACTTCACCTACCAATTGTCCATGCTGGACATACGCTTGGGTCCATAAGAAATTAGTAATTTTGCATCTGTACACCACCACAATTGATTTGAAATTAGGCAATCAAAATGAGACCAAACTGTAAACTTTCAGCTTTACTTCAAGTGGTTTAACAAAAATATTGCATTTACCACTTAGGAATTGAAGCCATTGTTCACACAGTTTCTCTATTTTTACAGGTTCAAAGATAACTGGACAGATGACTGATAAGCAGTTTTATGGCCAGGTGTGGCCTATTCCCTTGCTATTTCATTTCATATTGAGTAGATGAAAGACTTGGAGTTAATTCCAAGTGTTGAATATGGATCTGGTAACCGCTCTCAATATGTGGTCCAAATAGTTGTCGATGCAAGTGAAACACAATAATCTTTAGGCTGAAAAACACAGAATGATAGCAGAAATGTTAGGAATGTCCAAATCAACAATCTTAAAAGGCACATTCTTAAAAGGAGGGAATGCATTGGTGAGTTCAGCAACACCAAAAGCCTGGAAGACCACAGGAGAGCATTAAAGTAGATGATCACAGAATTATTCTCTGACAAAGAAAAACTCTTTCACAGCATCTAGTCAAGTCAAGAGCATTCTGAGAAGCTTGGCATTTTTGGACAGATGAAACCAAGATTAGCGTGTACCGGATTGAGAAGGAAAGGAAGGGCATGATCTGATGATCTGAATGATCTGAAGCACACCACATCATCTGTCAAACATGGTGGAGTGCATGGGATGTGTGACAGCCCATGGAAGCTGGTGTTGATGACATTGATGACATGACTGCTTTTAGAAGTAGCAGGATGAATACTGAAGTGTATAGAGCCAAAATTTCTGCTGAGACTCAGTTAAATGCTGCACTCTGATAGAACGGTCCTTCACAGTGCAGATGGATAGTGACCTAAAATGTACCATGAAAGCAGATAAAAAGCTTCGTAAGGCAAAGAAACGTTCTTAAATGACTGGGTCCGTCACATGACCTCAACTCAATTAAGTTTGCTTTTCACTTACTGAAAAGCAGACAAGCAGACTTACTGAAAAGCAGACAAGCAGACAGACAAGCAGGAAGTAAAGGCGGCTGCACTAAATGCCTAGAAAAGCATCTCACGGCTGGAAACTTGAATTTAATAGTGTACATAGGTTCCAGACTTCACGCAGTCAAGGATTTGCATCAAAGTATTAAAAATAATCTTTGTATTTATAATTATGTTGTAATGTAATCAATAAAAAATATATAATAAATGTAATAAAGAGGACATTATTGGTTAATATAATGGTTTTGGTTAAAGCCCTTGAATTGAAGCTGAATGGGAGTGTATATTTACCAAACAACAACAACAACAATAATAATGATAATAATAATAATAATAATAATAATAATAATAATGTTCATAAAGTAAAATAGCAAATATTTCTGTCTACATTAGCATTTCACATGCTCTCCCAACTTTTTTTGTCCAACAACTTGAAGCCTCTTTTCAAGATTACACTGTAAATATTAATGAATTGACTGAAATTTACTGTCAACTTAGTTGTGTTCATAGATGAGTTCAGTTACCTGTACTTTATTGGACACAACTACAGGTGATCCTTACACTCTGGCAAGAACTTCCATAGTGCAGTCGGTGTATTTACAGTCAAATACTACAGATATTCCAGCTACAGCACTGCCCCAAAAACAACCAACTCATTCACTGACTTCGGCTCTTATATAAAGAACATCAAAGTCATACTAATCTGCTGCATGGTTATTATCTCACTTTTCTATTATGTCTATTTACAATAACTCCCAATATTCCCTGCGAAATACAGTAACCACCTAATTTAATAATAAAATTTTATATATTTAATAAAATGTCTATAGTGTAGTGCCATTTGAGTATGTTTAATCTGTTTATACAATGGACCTAGATGGCACAAATAGCTTTAGGTCATTCTTACAATTTCTCCTCACTAATCCGCAGCTTGTGCACAGCTTTATAAGAACTCTAATCACTCCTATTCCAGAGGTTGTCCATCACTGTGACTGACAGTGATAGTGAGCCATTGACACCTTGTGGCTAGATACTGCCTTGGGAATGGTGTAATGGATGCTGATTTTCTATGGGACGGATAGACAGTGCAGTGAAACCCTGATTGTTAAGGGGATCAGGTTGAGAATGGTACCCTTTTCTCTGTTATTGAAGAAGCCCCTTGATTGAATAGAATTGAATTGCTCCTGCAGTCCCATTGCTGGTAACTAGTCTCTATCATTCATCTGGCACCTGGAGAATCCCTCCTCGCTGCTCATCTCCTGATACAGTATGTGTAGAAGTGTCACTCTGCCTCCCAGCAAGGATTCAATACATTCACCACATTAAGCTTTGTCTTTTTTTTCTAGAATTCGTTATTTCCTGAATAGTTCAACTCTAATATAACTCCAATGTAAAAAGCCCATGTCATGGAAAACTAATTTTTTTTTAAGTTAAATGTACTAAACTATTGTTAAAGTTTCAACTGATGTTGCTCACTCCTCTGTTTATCTAGTTCTTATATGGAAACTAAGCTGCTAAAACTGCCTGTTTTGAATTTATAATGACTGTGATATAATTTGTCACGGCAGGAATTGTCAACTGATGGATAACAGTCCAGATATGGACCTAGCAAAGTATTTCAGCAGATTGAATTGAGCACTTATAAACAGTCTGTAGCAAAGCTGGCTGATGAATGTAAAAATTTCAGCTGCTTGAACCTGCATGGTTTCTGTTGCAGTCCTGCGTTGCTGTCCATTTAGTATGGGTGCATTTAGGCATGACTTAGACAAAGCAGCTCATCAGAACAGAGACAATAACACTAGATAGCAAATCAGAAAGCAAATAATTTCACATATTTTTGTAGATTTAAAATTAAATTTTCTACACTCATTTTCAAGAAAATGGTTGTACCCAGAAGGAATCAACCGACAATTAAACTTGGGAAGGTTTGACATTGTGAGACATGTGATTGATTCAAGTGCTTGTGATGAAAGGTTGGGTATTTTCGCTGTACCTGACTGACTATATAAAGTCATCACATTATGCATGCTTTCCATTCTGACTCATTCTTCATTTGCAAGTGAAGTATGCCTCGGAGTTCAAAAGCAATTTGTTGAGCAGATGGAAGAATTAAAATTCCCATAAAAGGACTCTGGGAAGCAGGATGGACCGGTCATGTGGATACTGCTACAGCACACTGTGGGCAGCAGCGGATAGGAGAAGGCACACACCAGCAACATGAAGGATCTTGGAGACCTACACAAACCACAGAGAGGGAGAACTGGTAGATTGTCCGGCATGCACGGAGTGAACACATAATTGCGTAAATTCAGCAAGAAGTGATGCCCTCCATGAGTCATCCTGTCAGCACCTTTGGCAGCACCATTGGCAGACGGCTGCACCATGCAAGACAACATGCAAGCAGATCTTTACAAAGATCTTTACAAAGACTGCCCTCAACGTCACTAAAGACTGCAATGGTGTTGTGCCAGACAGTCATGAAGTGACTCAGAATGGCAGTGGGTCATCTTCAGTGACAAGTCCTGCATTTGTCTTGGTGGAGATGGCAAAAGAATTGTCAATATGAATGGTTTGTTGTCACGCATCACACATCCAGAAGGCCTGATGTCATGCCTTTCGTCTTCATTACAGGAACTTTGACAGCCCAAAGTTATGTTAAAGAGGTGCTGCAACCAGTGGCCCTACCTTTTTTGAACGCACACTTCGGTGTGCTATTCCAACATGACTACTTTCGTCTGCATACTGCTGTCGTCTCAAGAACTTGCCTTGATGACACAGATGCTATGCCATGGCCAGCAGCATTGCCAAACCTATCACCGATTGAAAATGTATGGAATGCTATTGGACACACTATCAACACTCCACAAAATCTGCAGGAAAAACATGAGAATACAAAGCTGCATGGGATGTATTAAAGGACACCATTAGGAACCTATACAGCCCCATGCCGAGATGGTTGAGAAACGTTCTAACCATGCTGTTAACATAAAATCACAGGTTTTTCACAAACACTGTATCACTCTGCTGAGATACCATTGCTAAGCAACGACTTTGACAGCTGTGAGAGAAGCTCACACCATTTGAAAGTTTTTACTTTGTACTTTGCGCACACACAGAACGTGGATGACATTTGACCTACTGCCGATTTGGTCAGACTCTGAAGATGAGACTACACTAAATTCAGAAATTGTCAGTTGGTCTGTGTAAGGAACTGGAGAACGAACTGTGTAGCAAGTAGGCAGATCTCTTTCAGTGGAACAAGCTGCTCGTTAAAGAACTATAATTTGGTTAATTTGGTTATAATTGCTTAAAAACTACATTCAAAATGAAAGTTTGTCAAAACTGCCTTATTGTATTTAATTGGTTATCTGTACTAATCATTGATGGTTAAGCATGTAAAAATAACTATTGTCACCATTCAATTGTGTTAAGTTTTTTTATCCAGAACTTTGATCTAACTGGATCTTCTTAAGTTTTAGTTAAATACCTCTGGTTTATGCATACATTTCAGCCCAGATTGCATTTTGAATGAATGAGGTGCACCATGAAGAAGGCACAATACAGGGCAGCTAATGAAGACAAAAGCTATTTACATGTATAATTCTTGTTTAAATTATGTGTAAAGAGGCATCAGAAAATAGGAAGCTAAAAAATTACTGTGTTTTTTTTCCTCCCCAGTTTAGTCTAATTCCACTCGCTAGTTAGGTCTCCCGTCCCATGATGCTACCAAATTGGGAGGGTGAGGGCTACCACATGCTTCCTACAAGACACATGAAGTGAGCCACTGTATTGTTTCAAACTGCCATTAACACAATGTCATTAGACAGATCTATATTCTTATAGTAACTGTCAATTCTGTGCACTAACAGATGCCCATTTCAGCTATTTTGGCAAATCATGGAAGAAAGCAAGCGTCTTCCTTCTCACCCAAAGAAAGCGAGGTCAGTTATGCTGTCTGGGACTATAGGTCATGGATGTCTGTGACATCACTGAGGACTGAGCCCCAGGAAAAATTTAAAAATATGGCCCCTTTAAGCCACGTGAAAATCACATTCATTAGTAAAATCACATACATTATGCATTATTCACTAACAATGCGCTCAATAAAATAATACAATTTGACTCATGTATGAAGAACCTAGTTTTATCATGGGAACTAATTTCAATTTGATTCCTTGTGCCTAAGTGGCTCCATGCAGGCCTTTGAGAGCATGAAAAGAGAATTTGACAAAAATATTGATGCTGCTAGAGCTGCGTACTGACAGTATGAAAAGACCACTGGGGAACTCTATCCTTTATCATTAATTCTTATGACCCAACAGTTTAATTTATTTGTCTGACACTATCCCAAAATGTTATAGAACTGATTTAATCATACTAGAAGTGACTACTAAATCAAATCTCTGCAAACTTTCACAGAATTCTATAAGATTCCAGCTGGCTTAAAAAGTGTATCACATAAATGCCTCCATGAATGCTCCAGTACAATATGGTATGGAGTCTATGCACATGGTTGCTTTTTTTCCCTCCACTCTCATCAAATCCAATTACTCCCATGGCCCAGAGGGCTTGGTAAAGAGAGGGAGAGGCGGAGAGAGGGCACTTCAAGCTGACACATAGCACCCACCAGCCCAGTGGCCTCTGCACTAGTGTTTGTCACACGTGGCTGTGTGGGTCTGGCTCGTCTAATTCCCGCTGTTCTGCTACAGCCACATGACAACATTCAGGAGCAAGAGAAAACTGAGTCTAAATGCCAAGTATCTTCGCTCCAGGCTTTTCTCACAGCTGTCCTGTGGTTTTACACAAACTCAGGCCAGTAGAACGTTAGAGAGCCATGTCTCGAAATGCAGCAGCAGAATATTAATGCACATAGCCTTTATGCTACCTAAAAAGGTTATCTGGTCTAGAGAGCTTATATGAGCAATCAATGAGTATTACATCCAGAATTTGCAGTTTTTATAACCCAAAGCTCTTGTATACACCCAACAAAATGGACACCTTCCCTGCTATTTGGCATTTTCTGATTAATGTTTAATTTTCACTTTTCCCTGTAAAACTCTTGTCGAAATAAAACAGCTATTTACTAATACACTGGGTAGCTTTTGGTTCATACCAAGGTATCTTCCTTGGTATATGGAGGGTTGGGGGTGTTGGGTTCCTAAATAATAATTTGACACATTTCTTTTTCAAACTATTGTATGGAGCCTTCAAAACAGCTTTGTTTTTTATTTTTTTTATTCAAAGGTGGTTTCAGCAGGTAAACAGTTTGAGTGTTGATAATTGCTAACATCACAGCAAGGGAATAAAATATGTGGAGCTTGGTATTATTCCAAATGTAGCACTGTCGCAAATAGTGCCATAAATTAAAGCATTGAGCCATTTGAGACCACTTTGCATCATACCTAATAAAAACCCCTACCTGTCATAAAAACACATAGTCTGGGTTGGCTTATTGTGTCAAAATTGTAACAATATTTTCCACTAAAGTGCTGGCCACAGCAAATCTTCTGAACAGCCTCATTGCACCTTACCATAGATTCGTCCCTGGAATTCAAAGAATTTCTTCATTGCATGGAGGTTCTTTAACCTTTAATAAGGTTCTTCACACTCACACATCTCCTATGCAAAAATGTTTCTCTAAAGAATCATGCATCGAAAGGTTTTTATAGGGAAGTGTACTTTCATGCAATTTTTGTGAACTTTCACACACATATACTGAAGCTTTTTAAAAGGGTTTGGAAAGTGACTCCTCTATGGCTGGATGATGGTGATGGTTCAGAGATACATTCAACCATGTGTCTTAGCTCTTCTTAGACACATGGTTGAACGTATCTCTGAACCATCACCATCACGCACGCTGCTGTAGGTTCTTAATTGCCTCTTTGCAGTCTGACATCCAGCAGCCGCTCTTTCACCTCTCAGAAGACACACCATCATTATGCAACAGGCTGATGGCCGAGGATAAGGGGAGAAAAGGGGTATTAAAGATGCTATTTAACAGCATTCTCCAGTCTCTGTATTTTTTATTTATTTTTTTTTATTAGCAGCATATTTTTGTACAAGCAACCACCGCAAGCCCATTCACCATAAGAAATCATCCACTCAGACAACTAGAATGGCCCATCAGGTAGCATATAAAAAATGAGCAAACAGCACCATTTGTACGAACATAAAGAGATAAAGTAGCCCGGAAATGGCATGGCCGCAAAAGATGGGCTATTTTTGGAGTTGTCAGATGGTAGAAGCATTAGTCAGCACTTTTTTCCATCTCGCTTTGCTTATCATCCTCTGTGCTGAGACACAATGAGAGTCCCGAGGGGTGGCAATGGCAGAGCAGGGCAAGGGCAGGCACTGAATTCATTATGATGAACAGGCAGCATGATTTTATCACTGATTACATAAGATTAGTATTTTGGGGAACACTGCATCAAGATCTGCCTACTAAGCAAAAGTAAAAATGTAATCTAAACTTCTTATAAACTTTTAAAAAATGTTAAATAAAGACAAATAATGGAACACAAAACTTTGCTGCGACACAGTAACCCCTTTTCATAGGGTCACCTTAAGATCTTGAGACTGAAGCTTTAGCATTAGCTACCCTAATGATAAAGATCTGTAGTAATACTCCAGGAGATTGTACTACTAAAAATCTTTTACATAAGTGAAGAAAATAGCTAATAAGTCAATTTAGTTTATAGCTAAGAAGTTAACACAAACAAACATGCTTTTAGGCCAGCTGCGACACACTTTTTCAGATTGGCATATACAGTTGTATGCAAAAATGTGCACCCCTGATCAAATGATGGCTTGTTGATTTACTCTCTACATAGACACATATGTGGAATGGATATGATATATACATATATAATTTTCTGAATTCTACAAATAAACAAATCTGTTGACTGTAGAGGATGTGTAAACTTAGTTTCACTTAGAAAATCAACATACTATTTAATCTGACCAAGGGTGTTCAGCAAAAGTCTGTATGCATGTGGGCAGATAAATGCTATCAACATTAGACGCAACTAAGGCTGTTCAGACTGCAGCCAAATCAGATTTGTTTCTCAAATCACATTGCAAATAATCAGATTGGATTTGTGTGTCCAGATATCACCAGCCTGTCTGCATGAGTTGTTTTGGTAATGACATAGGCATCAGTAACTACGTAGCTATGCAGGTGACGTGGATTTCAAATGCAGATGCAAGTATAGCATTTCACCCTCCAAAAGTCTCTTCAAACCTCTGACAAAATACATGATTATGTGGCGGTCTAACTGAAATTTCCATCACTCTGGACTTGACATCGTCATTGTCGCATTGCGAGTGTTGACTGTAGAGGATATATATATACACACACACACACACACACACACACTTAAAAAAAAATAAAGGGAACACTCAAATAACACATCCTAGATCTGAATGAAATATTCTCATTGTACAAAGTTGAATGTGATGACAACAAAATCACACAAAAATCATCAATTTATCAAATTTATTAACCAATGGAGGCCTGGATTGGGAGTCAAACACAAAATTAAAGTGGAAAAACACACTACAGACTGATCCAACTTTGATGTAATGTTCTTAAAACAAGTCAAAATGAGGCTCAGTATTGTGTGTGGCCTCCACGTGCCTGTATGACCTCCCTACAACGCCTGGGCATGCTCCTGATGAGGTGGCGGATGGTCTCCTGAGGGATCTCCTCCCAGACCTGGACTAAAGCATCCGCCAACTCCTGGACAGTCTGTGGTGCAACGTGGCGTTGCTGGATGGAGCGAGACATGATGTCCCAGATGTGCTCAATCGGATTCAGGTCTGGGGAACGAGCGGGCCAGTCCATAGCTTCAATGCCTTCATCTTGCAGGAACTGCTGACACACTCCAGCCACATGAGGTCTAGCATTGTCCTGCATTAGGAGGAACCCAGGGCCAACCGCACCAGCATATGGTCTCAGAAGGGGTCTGAGGATCCCATCTCGTTACCTAATGGCAGTCAGGCTACCTCTGGTGAGCACATGGAAGGCTGTGCGGCACCCCACACCATTACTGACCCACTGCCAAACCAGTCATGCTGAAGGATGTTGCAGGCAGCAGATCGCTCTCCACAGCGTCTCCAGACTCTGTCACATCTGTCACTTGTTCTCAGTGTGAACCTGCTTTCATCCGTGAAGAGCACAGGGCGCAAGTGGCAAATTTGCCAATCCTGGTGCAGACACATGCACATTTGTGGCCTGCTGGAGGTCATTTTGCAGGGCTCTGGCAGTGCTCCTCCTGTTCCTCCTTGCACAAAGGCAGAGGTAGCGGTCCTGCTGCTGGGTTGTTGCCCTCCTACGGCCTCCTCCACGTCTCCTGGTGTACTGGCCTGTCTCCTGGTAGCGCCTCTGGACACTACGCTGAGAGACACAGCAAACCTTCTTGCCACAGCTCGCATTGATGTGCCATCCTGGATGAGCTGCACTACCTGAGCCATTTGTGTGGGTTGTAGAGTCCGTCTCATGCTACCACGAGTGTGAAAGCACCACCAATATTCAAAAGTGACCAAAGCATCAGCCAGAAAACAAAGGTACTGAGAAGTGGGCTGTGGTCCCCACCTGCAGAATCATTCCTTTATTATTGCTAATTGCCAATAATTTCCACCTGTTGTCTATTCCATTTGCACAACAGCATGTGAAATTAATTGTCAATCAGTGTTGCTACTTAAGTGGACAGTTTGATTTCACAGAAGTTTGATTTACTTGGAGTTATATTGTGTTGTTTAAGTGTTCCCTTTATTTTTTTGAGCAGTGTATATATACACACACAGTGGGGCAAAAAAGTATTTAGTCAGCCACTGATTGTGCAAGTTCACCTACTTAGAAAGATGAGAGAGATCTGTAATTTTCATCATTAGGTACACTTCAACTATGAGAGACAATATGAGAAAAAAAAATCCAGGAAATGACATTGTAGGATTTTTAAAGAATTTATTTGTAAATTGTGGTGGAAAATAAGTATTTGTTCAATAACAAAAGTTCAGCTCAATCCTTTGTAACATAACCTTTGTTGGCAATGACAGAAGTCAAATGTTTCCTGCAAGTCTTCACCAGGTTTGCACACAGTGTAGCTCGTATTTTGGCCCATTCCTCCTGCAGATCTCCTCTAGAGCAGTGATGTTTTGGGGCTTTCGCTGGGCAACATGGACTTTCAACTCCCTCCACAAATGTTCTATGGGGTTGAGGTCTGGAGACTGGCTAGGCCACTCCAGGACCTTGAAATGCTTGTTACGGAGCCACTCCTTTGTTGCCCGAGCGGTGTGTTTGGGATCATTGTCATGCTGGAAGACCCAGCCACGTTCCATCTTCAATGCTCTCACTGATGGAAGGAGGTTTTGACTTAAAATCTCACAATACATGGCCCCATTCATTCTTGAGTTGAGTTTTTACCAAAAAGATCTATTTTGATTTCATCTGACCACATGATATTCTCCAAATCCTCTTCTGGATAATTCATATGCTCTCTGGCAAACTTCAGATGGGCCTGGACATGTACTGGCTTAAGCAGGGGGACACACCTGGCACTGCAGGATTTGAGTCCCTCTCGGCATGGTGTGTTACTGAGGATAGCCTTTGTTACCAGATCTCTGCAGGTCATTCATCAGGTCCCTCTGTGCAATTCTGGGATTTTTGTTCACTGTTCTCATGATCATTTTAACCCCATGGGATGAGATCTTGCATGGGGCCCCAGATCGAGGGAGATTATCAATGGTCTTGTATGTCTTCCATTTTCTTACAATTGCTCCCACAGTTGATTTATTCACACCAACCTGCTTGCCTATTGTAGATTCACTCTTCCCAGCCTGATGAAGGTCTACAATTTTCTTCCTGGTGTCCTTCGACAGCTCTTTGGTCTTGGCCATGGTTGAGTTTGGAGTCTGACTGTTTGAGGCTGTGGACAGGGGTCTTTTATACAGACAACGAGGTCAAAGTGGAGGACAGAAGAGCTTCTTAAAGAAGAAGTTACAGGTCTGTGAGAGCCAGAAATTTTGCTTGTTTGTGGGTGACCAAATAATTATTTTCCATCATAATTCACAAATAAATTGTTTAAAAATCCTACAATGTGATTTCCTGGATTTTTTTTTCTCATTTTGTCTCTCATAGTTGAAGTGTACCTATGATGAAAATTACAGACCTCTCTCATCTTTCTAAGTAGGAGAACATGCACAATCAGTAGCTGACTAAATACTTTTTTGCCCCACTGTGTGTGTGTGTGTATATATATATGTATATATATCTGATTTTTCAGTGTCCATTCTGAGAAATATGATTTGTGAGCATCCATACTGAGACATCGTTTATAACTGGTCACTTCATGCGTCTTGAGTATCAGAATTATATCTGAATAAGGCCAAGCCACCAAAAATGCTATTGTAAATGCACCCAAGAAGTATCCAACACCTGTCCCAGGACAACTGAAACCAGAGATGAATTTGACTACCAAATGTAAATATATGTGGCTAAAATCGTATTAGGATACAATCCAGATACTAGTCACTTGAAGTGACCAGGTGAAAACAGGTAAAAATCTGATGGGGATCGCACCTCAAACCACCTCTAAAGGTGAGTTGGATGCAATTTGCAAAAGATTTCATATGGCTTATTGCTGTTCAGACGATCAAACATTAATCTGGATACAATCTGGACATGCCAAAAATCGGATGGCAATTTTGTCTGGCAATCTGAACACAGCCTAATCTGGATCTAGCCTATTAAAGAAAATGTAACTTGATAAAATGATTTTAAAAAGCCCTTTGCCTGCCAGACATGGACAAAGCCTATTGTAAAAATACTGGCCCATATTTATCATATTTCTCAGAGCAAGAATGCTCTGGGGTCAGCTTCTATATAAAACTGAATAATTACATGAACTGATGAGACTTGATGTTAGATCAGTATTCTTACTCTGAAATGCTTGATATATATGCACCATTATACAGACCACTGCACAGAAACTTTCAGATGTGTAGCTAAAGCATGATTTTTAAACAAGGACAAGAACCCATGGCATCCATCTGCTTTTGTTCTAGCAGCTACTTCCACGCAAAATCTGTCTCAAAATGCTATTCAGGTTGAGCTGTAGAAAATCAATCAATTCTCACGTATGTATCCCTGAGGATGAGCAAAAAATTCTGGAAGCAAATGGGCATTTTAGTGAGAGATCTTTTGATGTTGATAGTTTTGCTGCATTGAGGGGACCAAAATAATGGGCAGGCTCTCCGTCGACCCAATTTAGCGGAGACAGCAGGGGGAAGAGGTTGTGTCAAAATTTTTGCATCCCTGAGCAGAATACCAAAGAATGGATTTGAGAGCAGGCAATGGAAGCCCTTGGAGCCCTCTGTGCGGATTTTGCCTTTCCAACAAGCAAAATGAGCAGGGCTGGCTAAAACTGCTGAGAAATCAAGCATCCAGATGGGTTCACAATGTGACATCCTGGGACCAGACTGGCAAACTTATTAGACCGCAGCTGAGGTATAACTGTCTCCATATCTGTCAAGTTAAAATGAAACGAAGGTGCAAATCCAGGGTATGGAGCAGTCAGCTCTATATATTCAGTAATGAATGTCAGATCATGGCCATATATTTAAATCTTTTATCAAGAACATATAATCACATGGTTCTATCCAAGAGATAAAACAGGCCTGAGATAATTATCGTCAAAACACCAGGGTTCCACTGGGTTATTAAGAGAGAAGAGCTGTCTTCGTACACCCCCGTCAATAACTTTCTGATCAAAATGACATTTCTGAAATCTCTTCGAGTTGCACAATGTAGTTGAAGGATACAGAGTGATCATGGATTAGCTAAGGTGCTAGTGTGTCATGCATGTAGCTTGTGACAGTTTGTGCAGTGATTTTTCTATTTATTTATTTTTGCTTGTTTTCATGACTGACATAGTTAAGTTATAGATGGAAGCATTGTTTAGATGGGATCTTTCACATTAAATGGCTGGAGGTGACACAGATTCAGGGGTCCCGAGTGTCTTGTGATGGTGGCTTGTTAGAAACCCCACATTCAGAAGATGGCTGCATGTGTAAAATACAAATGAGCATGTTCACTAGAGATTTATGGGTGGGGCCTCTCCAACATCTTAGTACACTGCTGTCACAGTATGTTGTGAATTTTGAAGCACAATTGTACAACTGAGTGAGAGAAACTGTTGATGATTTTATCTATTAATGTACATTTATCTGGGTGGACTACACAATATTAAGCTAAAGCCCCCCTAAAACTGTCATAGCATGTCCCTGGTGTCTTAACTCCAGTCCTGCCCTCCATCCATCACAGAATTGGTTTTTTTTTTTTCCATTGATTTACTGATGGAACCTTGTCTGTTATCCGGAGACTCAAAATGCACTTTTTAGCACAGTATAGAAGAATGAACAATGACTGTGTGCCTGTGAAAATCCATTTTTGACATCCAACAAGCAGATCTTGGCATCTAACTTAAAAGAACAATGAAAAATATTCTCCATCTCACCAGTGACTTTAGACCAGAAGTCCTCTATATGGGGACAATCCCACAAATAGTGATATAGTGATCCAACCGCTGTATGACATTTGTTACAATATTTAGAAAGTTTTGGATTCATCCTATTCCTAGATTCTGGTGTGTAAAAAAGACGGTTTAGTATTTTCAATTGCCTTTCCCAATCTGCATTACTGGCTAGTGCATGCAAGGGATGTCCACATACAGTTCTCCAGTCTTCCAAATCAATTGTACAACCAAGATCTGCCTCCCATAACCTTTTAACCTTTTCTGAATTGTCCATATTGGTATTGCATAACACATTATAGAATTTTCTTGACACAGCCCTTAATTGAATAATGTCTCAATAATATCTCAATAGGTGAGATAACAAAGCCTCCTATAAACTTCTTTAACATGGTATGTGTAAAACTTCGTATCTGTAGGTACCTTAGAAAATCAGACTCCGGAATGTCAAACTTATCTCTAAGCTCTTGGAATGAGAGGATATCCTCGTTCTGCACTATGTCTCCAATCACTTGTATCCCTTTTAAATTCCAGCCACTAAGCCCAGAGTTGAGACCAGGGGAGAAATCTGGATTTTCATGTAGGGGAGTTAATAAGGAAAAGCAGTTACTGAATCCTTCTAGTCTCCTTATTTGCTTCCAGGTATAAACCATGTTCTTCAGTATCATATTGTTTCTTGTTACCTCTGCAGCAGTAGCCTGAGATATATAAAGAAGATTATGAAGGGGAATATTTTTTAGCGAAGCCGCCTCAGAGCTAATCCAAGTCGAATTGGGATCATTGATAAACCATTCTAGAATATATTTAAGCTGTGCTGACAGCTGATAGAGTTTCAGTGAAGGTGCTCCTAAACCTCCCAGTTTCCAAGGTAGACTTAGAAAACTATACCTTAATCTTGGTCTTCGGCTCGGATTAATATCAGAAGAATTCTTGAGAGCCATGGCTTCACTTTTAGAGAAATTAATTTTGTACCCAGAGAATGCACCATATGTATTAATGATCTCTAGTAATCTAGGAATCGACTGCTTTGGAGAACTTACAAATAATAGAACATCGTCAGCATATAAGGAAATTTTATGCTGGCGATTCCCCAGAGTAATACCTTGAATGTCCATATTCTGCCTTATGGCTGTAGCAAGAGGTGCCATAGCAAGTGAGAATAATAATGCACTCATTGGGCAGCCCTGTCTAGTACTACGACCGATATTGACATTTGTAGACCTACAGCCATTTGTTATAACAGCTGAAGGTGGGGAAGTGTAAAAAATCTGTATCCATTTGATAAAATTATCACCCAAATCAAATTTAGACAAGGTAAAAATTAAATAAGGCCATTCCAGGCGATCAAAGGCTTTCTCAGTGTCAAGTGAAATGACTAAAGACTCTGGGCAATAGGAAGATGCATGTTGAATGATATTTAGTAGCCTCCTGACGTTATGTGAAGAATACCTGCCCTGAACAAATTTTGTTCCCCGTTTGATCATTAGCGACGAGAAATGGCAAAACCTTTTCTAATCTTAGGGCAAGAATTTTAGCTAATAATTTAAAGTCTATATTCAAAACAGAAGTCGGTCTGTAGGAGGAACATTCTTCTGGTGGTTTACCTTTTTTTAGCACTAACGAAATATTAACTTCCTTTAAAGAGGCGGGTAGGGATCCCGACATGAATGAAAATGTTATCATTTCATGTAGAGGTGATATTAATGTGTCTACAAATCCTTTATAAAATTCTGCATTACGCCCATCCGGACCTGGTCTTTTGTTATTAGGCAGCAACATAATAGTTCTCTTTATCTCCCCGACACTTATTGGTCTACATAGATCTTCTTTTTGCTGAACAGATACTTTAGGAAGATCCAATCTTGAAAAAAAATTAATCAAAGCCTCCCTAGAGTCAGATTTTAATTGAGATGAATATAGCTATTTATAAAAATCCCTAAAAATGTCGTTTATTTTGTTGTTGGCATATTTAAGGTTCCCCTTCGTATCTTTAATACCATATATGCTTTGGTTATATGATCTGCTTCTTAATAAATTGGCCAGGTATCTATTGGGTTTATTTGCAAACTTGTACATGTGCTGCCTAGCAAAGAAGATAGATTTTTCTGCCGTCTTTGTCAATATTACCTCTAAGGAGGTTTTAACTGTCTGTAATTCACTTAGCAGTTCATCTGATGGGAAAGCATTAAACCTCTGCTGTATATCATATAATTCAAGCACTAACTTCCTCTGTTCTAGTCTACTATTCTTTCTTTGACTAGCTGTGTAGGCTATCACCAAACCTCGAATATAGGCTTTAGCTGTATCCCATAATATACTAGGTGAGACATCTGGTGTATTATTTTCTTTAAAGAAATATCCTAGATGCTTATCGAAGTATTTCTTAAAATCAGGATCATGCACTAGAAATGGATTACACCGCCATGGCCTACTCTGGGCTGCCATATTAGGGATATTCATCTCAATAAACACCGCTGCATGATCACCTATCGAACACGCATTCTGTAGTGACACCTTAGGAGTTATGCTACTAGATTTGTGAACTGGGGAAAAGAATGTAAATTATTTATCATTCGGGTGTAGAACACGCCAAGTATCAGCCAATCCAAATTCATTACAGGTTTCCAGAATTGCTCTGGCTCTACCAGACATTGCTTTCTGTGATGGGGGAATCTATCCAGCTGGGAAGAGAAATAACAGTTAAAATCCCCAGCAATCACGGTATTATCACAAATCCAGTCTGCAAATTTAGAGAAAACAAGGGAAATAAAATCATTTGTTTGCACGGGTGGGTAGTATACATTCACAAATGAGACTGCCTGGCCATATAGAGTACCTTTTTACATAATATATCTACCAGCTTTATCAGAGATGGTCTGTACCTCTGAAAGTGGCAGCCATCTACTTTTGCTACCAAAGGAAGCTCCATACACATCCCCCACCCAATCTCGCTTCAATTTTAAATGTTCTTTATCAGAAAGATGGGTCTCTTGCAACAGTGCTATGTGAACCCCTGAAACTTTTTTTTCTCTTAATCGGGTTGTGTATTCCTCTTACATCCCAACAGCATAAGTCTAGCCTTATCACTCATATATTAAAATATATGTATATATTCACACATATGTTATCTTTTCGTCTCTGACTGCAGTTTCAAAGATCCTTACTCCCGGATTATACGGATAAACATAATAAAACAAAGTAAAAGGAAAGAGGATAAAAACGCTTCTCAAAAAACAAAAACTATGTACATGTAAAGTAATCAGAACAAACCGTTTGGGGTAGACTATGGGCATTTTTGCCCGAACTCTGTAACAAGTTCTGCAACAAGTTCTGAGAGATGGTCATCCTGCAGCACGTCTTTGGGAGCACCTCGCAGCCCTAACAATTAAAGCAAAAACCAAAGCAAGTGTTTTTATAATGCACACCATTCCACATAGTGCAGACCGACCGGATGAAGCAATTTGAATGCTTCTGAGGTTGTCTGAAGAAACATCTAACATCTTGGAAATTGTGGAGCTTCACAATAACTGCACGGGGACGCTGTCCTTGTAGAGGGCGGCGAGTGGGAGCGCGGTGGCATCTATCCAGCTTCACGGATCCATCCTTGAATGGGATGTTCACTAGCTGAGGAATCCAGGTCTTAAAAATGAGGTTGGATTACTCCCCTCGGCTCCCTCTGGTAAGCCCATGATGCGAATGTTGCACCGTCTTGAGGACCTCAGCTGTAATCCTACTAACTAGCTCGTCCATGCTGCTACCACGCGCCAAGCTGCCATCAATGCCCTTAGCCGACTCAGCTCTAGCATCAGGAGACGAGGGTTCCACTGTGCTCTCCTTTGATGCCTTAGGCACTAGAGTAAGCTTTCTTTGTCCCACAGGCATGGTGGTGTACTAACTCAGAACTTTTGTCTATAAGTAGTCGAATTACACTTGTATTTATCTGTAATATTCCGGCGGGCTGCAGTCGCCAAGCTGCTAGTCCGCCATTTGCATCATGTGACCCCCCACAGAATTGTTTTTTGACATTGTTGATGTTGCCTCATGACTCGGAAGTGTGTACCACCTACATCACAGAAGTGGCAGGACAAATAGAGATGGGAGCAAAAAGGAATTTTCCCACTGCAAGACTAGCCTCAGTGTGCCAATTAACTAGCTAAAAAACTTTGCAATGCAAATTTTGTTTTGAGACATCTCAAGGTTACAGGTTTACAGGGTTACATACATAAGTAAACGTTATTTTGTCTGGCTTAAGCTCCAGACTTAAAATGAGAACCTTGAGCATTGCACTTTGTCTTGTCCCCATT
Organism: Pygocentrus nattereri; assembly: GCF_015220715.1. Classification (NCBI taxonomy): domain Eukaryota; kingdom Metazoa; phylum Chordata; class Actinopteri; order Characiformes; family Serrasalmidae; genus Pygocentrus; species Pygocentrus nattereri. Next base: position 40,095,397 of record NC_051212.1, on the reverse strand, counting down.
GTCTTCTTCTTCTTTCGGCTGCTCCCTTTAGGGGTCGCCACAGTGGATCATCTGCCTCCATCTTGCCCTATCCATTGTCTCCTCTACTTTTACACCAACCATCTCCATGTCCACCTTCACTATATCCATAAACCTTCTCAGAGGTCTACCTCTTCTCCTTCTACCCGGCAGCTCCATCTCCAACATTCTTTGCCCAGTATATCCACTATTCCTCCACAACACATGTCCAAACCATCTCAACCTGGCCTCTCTGGCTTTATCTCCAAACTGCTCCACCTTCACTGTCCCTCTGATCTGCTCATTCCTAATCTTGTCCAGCCTTGTCACTCCCAACGAAAATCTCAGCATCTTCATCTCCACCACCTCCAGCTCAGCCTCCTGTCTTTTAGACAGAGCCACAGTCTCCAAACCATACATCATAGCAGGACGCACTACTCTCTTGTAAACCTTCCCTTTCACTCTTGCTGCTATTGTCTGTCACACATCAGCCCTGACATCCGTCTCCACCGACTCCATCCTGCCCGCACCCTCTTAGTCACCTCTTTTTTGCACTGTCCATTGCTCTGGATGGTTGACCCAAGATATTTGAAGTCATCCACCTTTACGATCTCTGCTCCTTGCATCTTCACCTTTCCACCTGCCTCCCTCTCATTCACACACACATGTATTCTGTCTTATCTCTACTGACCTTCATTCCTCTCCTCTCCAGTGAAAACCTCCAGCTCTCTAGATTCTCTTCCACCTGCTCTCTACTCTCACCACAGATTACAATGTCATCTGCAAACATCATGGTCCATGGAGCCTCCTGCCTGACCTCATCTGTCAACCTTTCCATCACCATTGCAAACAAGAAGGGGCTCAAAGCTGATCCCTTATGTAACCCTACCTTCACCTTGAAACCATTTGTTACTCCAACTGCACACTTCACCACTGTCTCACTATCCTCATACATTTCCTGCACCACCCTAACATACTTTTCAGCTACACCTGACTTCCTCATACAGTACCACAGTTCCTCTCTTGGCACCCTATCATATGCCTTCTCTAGATCCACAAAGACACAATGTAGCTCCTTCTGACCTTCTCTGTACTTCTCTACCAACACTCTCAATGCAAAATGTGCATCTGTGGTACTCTTTCTGGGCATGAAACCAAACTGCTGCTCACTGATCTGAACCTCTCGCCTTAGCCTTGCTTCAACAACTCTTTCCCATACCTTCATGGTGTGGCTCATCAACTTTATACCTCTGTTGTTACTGCAGCTCTGCACATCACCCTTGTTCCTAAAGATGGGGACCAGTACACTGCTTCTCCACTCATCAGGCATCCTCTCACTCTCCAGGATTTTGTTAAACAACCTGATTAAAAAGTCCACTGCCTTCTCTCCTAAACATCTCCATACCTCCACAGGTATGTCATCTGGACCAACTGCCTTCCCATTCTTCATCCTTTTTAAAGCTGCCCTCACTTCCACCTTACTAATTATCTGCACTTCCTGATCCACTATCTCTCGTCCCGTTGTCCTCCTCTCTCTCTCGTTTTCCTCATTCATTAGTTCTTCAAAGTACTCCTTCCATCTACTCAACACTCTCTGTTCTAAATAAAAATAAAATAAATAAATAAATAAATAAGTAAATTAAAAAAGAAAAAAAAAAAGAGAGAATGGAAAAAAAAACAATTATACAGATATACATACATATACATATTCACATATCTATACATATACATATACATATATACACCCAGACATAATTCTACTATTTGCTGCTACATACATACACATGTTTACATATCTATACATATGCATATATACATATACACCCAACCACCACACACAATTCTACTGTTTGCAGCAATGTGTATATGTGTGTATACGCGTCCACGTGTTATGTGTCATGGAATGTGCTCAGCAATGAGGGCAAGAAGCCGCAACCATGCCCCGTGGTCCAGAGACAGATAGGGAAGGACCCGGGGGACCCGGACCATCCACAGCCCATTAGGAACTCAGGAGAGCCAGAGGCAATGAGCAGCCCACCCCCCCGGCAGGCCAACATCCCCAGCATGAGCCGAGCATGCAGCCCCCGAGGCCCCAGGCGCCCGAGACCGGCCGACCCCCGGCAGGACCCCCCCCATGCCAAAGAGGCCCAAACCACCCCCAGGACACAACCGCCAAGGGAGCAGGGTAGGGACCACGCCAAGATGTCCAGCCATGCACCCAGGGACCCACAGGACACCCATACCCCGGGGGGGCGGAGTCGGCAAGCAGCGGGGAGCGGTGGGGAGGGGTAACTGCTGCCCACCACCATGTACCACAGATGTCCAGGCTCAGCAAGTCATAGACCCAGGCCCAGCTGTCCACACACACATGCTCACATGCACCCACACACACCCACACCCGCACTCACACACGCTAGTCACCCACTCATGCACACACGGAACATACATGGACTCACAGTGTCGGCGGGCGGACACCAGCACGGGCCAGCAGCAACCCAGGGAGGCAGCCACCCCGGCCCCGAACGACCGGCCAGTCCCCCCACCAGGCAGGGTGCACCAAAATGGGGTGTGAGAGGACCCCCCCCCCCCCACACACACACTCAATATGTGTGCGAAATGAAAAGAATGTGTGCGAGCTACAGTGCAATTAAAATTGGAGGGACAGAGGCAATGTGGTACTGAATAACAGCACACTGCCACACTGCCCCCCAAGGCCCTCAATGTCTAATGTGTAAATAAAATTGAGGGGCAGGTAGCAGTGAGCAGATAAGTGAGGTCACCTCAGCAGCGCCACCCACCATCCACTGAGTGACACACCTGCCCCCCAAAGCCCTGTGTGTACTGTACTGTGTCATGAAATGTGTCATTGTAAGGGGGAAAAAAGGGGAGGAGTGGGACATCACGCATCACCGCGAGTAGGGCCAGGTAGGTGGCCCTACTCACTGCAGCATGGGCCCCCCAGAACCCCCATGTGTAGTGTGATGTTTGACTGAGTGGGAGGAGGGGAAGGGTCAGGATAAGAAAGACCGAGAGGCAGAGAACTACCCCTCGGAGGAAGAGAGCCAGCTGGCGCTAGCTCACTAGGCACCCCGGTTTCCTACACCCGGCCGCGGCGCAGGGAAGGCCGGCCCTGGTCCCGAAGCGGCCACGCCTCCAAGACACCACCGTGCTCCAAGCCGGCGCCCGCCCACACAGCTGACACAGCACAAAACATACACCCCTCAAGCACACAAGAGACAACAATTATCACACATACACATACTCATGATTACAATACACATACTCACAATGACAATACACATACTCACAATTACAATACAAACACATACAAACACACACACATACATACCAACACAAACACACTCACCCGCAACAAACTTCACACCCACCCATATACACGCAGACACAGTGGTCCTGGGTCCAGAACCAACCGGCCCTATGTGGTTGTCCCCCTACTTGAGTGCCCCACCTCTCCTCCCGGGAGGCATCCAGAATCCCGGAATGCCAAACAGACACCCCGGCGCGCCCCAGACCCCCCACCACCCGGCGGTGCGCCCAGGGGGGCACAGACCCTTCCAGCGCAGGGAGGAGCCCAAACGGGAGACGGGCGACCCCAGGCGCCAAGGCCCTAGACCCCGCACCCCGGCCCACACAGAGGAGGCCAGCCCCCCGGACGGGGCCAGCTCCCACCCCCACGGGCCCCCAGATCCCCACCCCAAGACCGTGAGCACACACATCCAGGCCCCCCACCATCAACAACAGGGCCTGCACACAGAAACCGCAGAGCGGCAGCCCCCATCTCCAGTCTAAGAGCCATCAGCCCACCCGTTTCTATGTTTAATTCACTTATATCACCTAAAATGCACACGTTTGGTGAGACTTGGATATCACAATGGAACCATGTGGATAAGTCTTCACATATCGTCTGCCAAAATCTCTGAACAGGCATGCAAGACCATATAGCATGCATATAATTTTCAGTATAATTACCTGTGCAGTTAGTGCATATATTTGTTTCTCTGAAGCCCATTTGGAACATTCTGTGCCCTGTATAATGTATTCTATGGAGAGTTTTGTATTGTATAAGTTGTAAATTTGCATTTTTAGTCATTTTAAAAGTGTTTAGACATATCTGTGTCCAGAAGTTTTCATCCGGGATGATGGAAAGATCTCTCTCCCATTTTGTAATTGGAAGGGATATTGAATCATTAATTTTTAATAATAACTTGTATATTTTTGATAACAGTTTAGGGGTATAGAGGTTTAGAAAGTCTGTTATCCACACAGGGATTTCTAGATTTAGATTATTTAGATTAAATATTGCCTGTATGATGGACCTCAATTGGTGATATTCCAGAAATTTGCTACTGCTAATTTCATATTTTAAAATAAGATCTTCAAATGAAATAAAGGTCCCATCATGAATAACATGTTCTAAATATTCTAAATATTTATTCCTTTTTCTTGCCATTCTGAAAAATTCAGTACTGTCTTTTTCCGACATATATCGGGATTGTTCCAAATGGGTGTTAATTTACAAGGGATTAGTGAAGACTTAGCCATCTTTAAGAATTCCCACCAGCCTATCAGGGTGGTGCTTATTGTAAGGCTTTTAAAGCAATTGCAATGTTTAATGCTGGAGCTAATGAGAGGTAAGTCAGATATTTTCAATTTCCCACAGAGTGTTTGTTCCAGATCCAGCCATGGACTGTCTGAACGGTTTGATTTCATCCACCTTGAAACATACTGTAGTCTATTGGCTAAAAAATAGTTCTAGACCACCGCTGCATTTTAGCTTTTGTAAAGTCTTCAAGCTTATTCTAGATGTTTTACTTTTCCATAAAAATTTAGAAATATATGAGTCTAGCGATTTAAACCAAGCAATAGAAGGTTTATTAGGGATCATTAAGAACAGATAATTTACTTTAGGCAGAATCATCATTTTTATTGTGGCAACTCTCCCCATGAGAGATATAGGTAGAGAGTTCCAACGTGTGAGATCGTCCTCTATTGTTTTTAGTAGAGGAATATGGTTCAGTCGTACCAGATCTAACAGCCTGGGAGAAAAATTTATACCTAGATATCTAATGTTACCCGACTGTAGTGATGTAGTGATGATGTTCTGAAATTTACAATTCAAAGGCAAAACTGTTGATTTACTCCAATTAATGGAGTAATCTGATACAGATGAAAACTTATCTATAAGTGTGATTGTCTTTAGAAGAGCGGCTTGTGAGTTCCCGAGGAAAAGTAATACATCATCAGCATAAAGGCTTATTTTATGGTCTGTATTTTCTGTTTGGATTCCTTTGATTTTTACATTCTGTCGGATTTTTGCTGCTAGTGGCTCAATGAAGATGATAAACATTGCGGGAGAGAGTGGGCAACCTTGTCTAGTTCCCCTCTGCAGACTGAAGCTTTGTGAGATAAGATCATTTGTCCTAACCCGTGCATTTGGAGAGCTGTATAATGTTTCGATCCAGTTTATAAAGGATGGGCCAAATCCAAATTTATGTAGAACTGCTAACAGAAATTTCCAATTTACCCTGTCGAATGCTTCCTCTGCATCTAAAGAGACTACTATTTTTTCTAATTTGTTAATGGAACAGTAATCTATTATAGTTATTAGTGTGTTATCGGCCGAGTGCCGGCCCTTGATAAAACCTGTTTGGTCCGAATGTATAATAGATGGAGTGATTTTTTCTAATCTTCTTGCGAGAACTTTGCAAATAATTTTAAGGTCTACATTAATAAGAGAGATTGGGCGATAGCTAGATGGAAGTGTTGGGTCTTTGCCTGGTTTAAGAAGCAGGCTAATGTTGGCCGAGTTCATGTTTTTTGTGGATTGTGTGGTTATTCTTGATTTGAGTCACCATCCTGAAAAAAGTAGGTTCTAACACAGGCCAAAATTCTTTATAGAATTCTGCTGGGAAACCGTCTGGGCCTGGGGCTTTATTATTTGGAAGGTGCTGTATTGCCTTATAGAATTCAGATGATGAAAACGGTGTATCAAGAGTTGTAATCTGATCCTCATTTAATTTAGGAAGATTTATGTCATTAAGAAATTCTTCAATTTCAGCATCAGATGGATTAATCTGTGATGAGTATAAGGCTTCATAAAAGTCTTTAAAGGAGTTATTTATTTGTTGTGGGTCATGAGTAATATTACCGACCGAGTCTTTAATAGAGTGAATAGCTGTTTTTTCTTTATTCAGTTTTAACTGATTGGCCAGGAATTTTCCAGATTTATTTCCATGTTCAAAGTTTTCCAGATGCAACCTCTGCAACATAAATTGTGTCTTCTTATCAAGTATTTCATTTAATTCCAATTTAAGTTTCCTCAAGCTGTTAATTATATTTTCTTGTGGTGATGCAGCATAGGCATTTTCTAAAGATTTAATTTTCTGTTCCAATTCTAATATAAGTGTTTTTTCTTTATTTTTCTTATGTGCGCAGTAAGAAATTATTTTACCCCGCATTACTGCCTTTCCTGCTTCCCATAGAACACATGGCGATATTTCCAGCAGATTATTTTGTTCTAAGTATATAGCCCACTCTCGTTTAAAATAATTAATGATTACATGTTGGACGCAGAAAGAAAAGGAAAGGGTGCTCCAAAGTGACAAATATAGCAAAAGAATGAGAAAAAAAAAAAAAAATAATAATAATAATAATAAAAATAAAATAAAAATAATAATAATTACTTAACATGAAGTCCACTATGCTGACTGAACCGGCATTAATTGTTATATACAGACATGTAAAAAAAAAAAAAAAAAAAAAAAAAAGATAGAGAAAAAAGGCGTTTGTGTACACAGGTCACCTGATCAGTATAGCCATGGCGTGGTTTCCTGGTCGCGATAGAGCTGTCCGTTTATATAGAGTTTGTCCACCGCGATGATAGCTCGTGAACCTTCTTGAATATGTTTTTTTCCGGAGAGGGAACAGGATTTTGCGTCGCTCCAGGATCTCTTTAGGAAACTGATCGTTGACGCTGAAATCCGTTCCTCTCAGCTCCCGTCCGTGGCTCTTCACCAGCTCTTTCTGCTTGAAACGTTCGAATTTGGCTACGATTGGTATGGGTCTGTGTGCCTCGGGTCGCTTAGCTCCTGTACACGTTCGAAGTTGATGGTTTTTACGGTGTCCTCCGGGAGCTTCAAGTAGGATTGCAAAAACTCCTTCACTGTCGTTTCTGGGTTTTCTTCCGATTTCTCCGGTAGACCCGAAAACACGAGGTTAATTTACTTAATTATGTATTTATTTATTTATTTTTATTTTTATTTAGTTGTCTGTTTATTTACTTATTTTATTTGTTTTTTCTCTTTCTTTTTTTATTTATTTATTTTTTTCTATTTATTTATTTACTTATTTAATTATCGTTATTATGATTTATTATTATTATTATCTTTTTTTTTTTTTGTCTTTCCTCCCTTCTTCTCTTTCTTTCCTGTCCTCTTTTATTGCCTGTCAGGCCTGGCCAAACAAATAAAATACAAACTTTAACAAGAATAGGCTTTAGTAACCTATAGAGCTTTTTCTTGTGAAAACAAATATGTTTGGTACATCAGTACATTCGGATTACCATTCCGATTGCAAAAATGGCCAGACATGACAGGTTAAAAAAAAAAAAAAAAAAAAAACACTCTCTATTCACTCACTAGTACATTTCCCTCTCTATCTTCTATAGTTCTGAAATATTAAGTATCAAAATAAATTGGTACGTGACATTAAATGTATTTATTGCTCTGGCTTATAAATGACTGATATTTCTTTGGGGAGGAGGGGGGGCAGATTGTGAAGATTTTTGGACAATTTCTGCTGCTGAAGTCTCTACCTGCATTCCAACTAAACTACAGTGACGGTGTGCTGTATTTCTAGACCTCTGCCTCACACATTTTCAAAGATGTTACTGCCCTCTGTCACCCATGATCAGGGTTGGGATATTGACATATTGCAAATATTGGAAATGTGTATTCAGACCCAGGTCCATTTTGAAAAAGCAGTATTTGAGCGGTATTTTTCGGTTTCTAATGGCATGTAAAGACAAAAATTGCAATTATGCAATTAACACCTTCTTTACAGACTCGAAAGTTTCTGCTAAAGCTTAAGTAGATTGATAAATCATTGTAATCAGTTTTTAATCTCAGTATTACTGAGCTCTTTTAAGGAATGATCAGCTGAACAGTCTCTATGTTAACCTAGTTTACAACAACCTAGTTAACCTATTGACTCATCCAAGCGTTTCATGGCAACTTCCAAGCATGCCATTAACCAAAAGTTATATAGCTCCTTTAAGTGAGTTGATCAGTTTTTAGCTTGTAAGATTGCATTTAATTACAAACAAAGGAATATTTCAGCTGCCACATTACATCATTCACATCAATATTTTCCCTCGCAGCAAAATATCCTTCTTTTAGCTTTTGGAATGCAGCTTCTGTTTATGTTGGCTTGATCCCTCTACCATCTAAGCGGTCAAATAACAAACTGTACTAGAGCTAATTGCAGTATGTCAGAGAGAGGTGGGGGGATTCCCCTCCACAGCTCTGCAGTTCGCTATCACCCTGATATTAAGGTTCTGTTACACACCTGTTTATCGTTTGGGACTCATTATTGAGTTTTAAATAGCCTCTTGCTTTGTTTTTCCTTGCGAAGTCTTGTTAGGTTCCTTACTGCAGTTGTTCTTATTCTGTGGTTAGTTCAAGTTTTTGATGCCTGGACTATTTTCTATTTTATGGATCTTGTTTTTTGGATTTTCCATTGGTTCTTGTATGCCTGATTGCATGTGTTTATCCGGGTCTAATAAAGCTGTAAATAGTTCCTCTCTCTTTGTCCATTGTTACACAGTAATGGAACAGGACTTGATCATGGGATAATAATGTGCAAGGAAAACATACAGCTATACTGTGCAGGTTGACTGCAGCACTGCAGTTGAGAAGCATTTAAGAGTTTCAAGAGTTAAACTAGCAGTATTTCAAATGACAGAAAAAGAACTAAACTGGCAGCACTACCATCAAATACACTATCATAAATACACTTATAAACAGCTTGGTGTATGTCTCAGCACTGCTAGAAGCCACCTTTGTAAAGTCAGCAAATTGCAGTCAGGGCTAGCTTAGACAAGTTTACCTAAAGTAAAGTTCTATATTGCAAAAAATGCTGAACTAACTGAATTTTGAAACCAGTAAAACAACAGTAAAAGACTATATCCGAATATCCAAAATAGTATTTCACTGTAATCGATACATTGAATTACCCTATATCAAGAAACAGTAAACAACTTTAAATGGTATTGCTGTATTGTGTAGAAAATATACAATTTAACTGTGAAAATACAATGTTTTGCTAAAATTAATGGGAAAATACCATAATGTCATAAGCTTATTTAAGTAATTACCTTAAAATGAATGCTATATTTACAGAATTTGTAATTATAATTACAAAATTTGTAATTACATTTACAGTATAAAACATTTCACTATTCAGCAAAATCATATCATTTCTACAGGAAGAAGATGCTAAAATATGATATATGTTTGTTAAATAATGTTTATTTCAAGGAAAAACATTTAAAAATACCATAATTTACTGTCATTTTATGCAATGTTCTTGTAAATCTGACACAATCTGACAAGATTTCTTGAAGAAAGTCAAGCGATTACTATTGCAATGCTAGCAATCATTTGTGGTTGCCAGTGTTGAATAGGTGTAAGGGTGATTTAGATGGTTGCTAAGGTGGTCTAGGTGGTTGGTAAGGTGATCTTAGGTGGTGACTAAAAAATGTAAGTTGCTAACTGTTATGCAAACTAAAAATACAGCTGGTCCAGCTTCTAATGATGATTTAATTGACTCATTAACCTTTACTATGTTAATGCCATCTCATTGCAGGCAGATGCTAGTTTTATCGATTATTTAGAACTATATAAGTCGATAAAATGTTTTACAGGGGTCGCGTATGCGCACTCAAGATCTTGGACGGGACAGCTGTTGTCAGTAGTAACTGATAATTTTCCCTCTGCACATATTAAGAAAGCAATGAATACTCTAATATTCAATTCACTTTTCTTGAATAAAATTATTCTTGATTTTTTTTTGGACCCAATTATTACATTCAAAAACATTAAAATAAACACATAAAAAGATGTGTGCAGGGGTCCTTTTGAAGTATGTTACATGCCAGCAAAGGCATCTTTAGTCTTTTATGAAGAATTTTGTAAATGCAGTTCATTCAGAGGGACCCTTCTATTTTTGATAAATTAAGATGGTTTTCTAACTGACATTACTTTAAGGAGCTGAGTTTGGTCAAACTCAAAGCTCGTGGGAGTGGGGCCACAAACTAATTCAATCAATGGCTAGTTGCAAAAGCCATATACACTCACCAGCCACTTTATTAGGTACACTTGTTCAGCTTCTTGTTAACACAAACAGCCAATCACATGGTGCTAGACGGGCTGGTCTGAGTATTTCAGAAACTGCTGATCTGGGCAGTCGAGGGCTGGAGGTTAGGGAACCAGCCTTGTGACTAGAAGGTTGCCGGTTCGATCCCCAAATCTGACAGCACGTGACTGAGGTGTCCTTGAGCAAGACACCTAACCACCAATTGCTCCCCGGGCGCTGTGGACTGGGCTGCCCACCGCTCCAGACAAGTGTGCTCACTGCCCCCTAGGGTGTGTGTATGCTCACTAGAGTGTATGTGGTGTTTCACTTCACGGATGGGTTAAATGCGGAGGTGAAATTTCCACAATCTTAATTAATCTAATCTTAATCTACTGGGATTTTCATGCACAACCATCTCTAGGGTTTACAGAGAATGGCCTGAAAAAGAGAAAATATCCAATGAGTGGCAGTTGTGTGGATGAAAATGCCTTGCTGATGTGAGAAGTCAGAGGAGAATGGGCAGACTGGTTCGAGATGATAGAAAGGTAACAGTAACTCAAATGGAATGGAATGTTTCGAACACCTTGTTGAAAGTATGCCACAAAGAATTAAGGCAGTTCTGAGGGCAAAAGGGGGTCCAACCTTTCACTGTACCTAATAAAGTGGCAGGTGAGTGTATAAGTACAAATGTAGGATTGAGAACATAGAAAGTTTATACACATTACTATATCAAACCAGGTTGCATCACATCAACTAGTTTTTATGCTGAACATAGAAGTCACCAAAATAGTCCAACCTATCCAGGTAAGCACAGGTAGATAGGGTATGTGAACAACGTAAAATGTTAGCCAAGTAAAAACGACCTGTATGCTTTGTTTTAATTTAGCCGCTAGTTTGGTTTCTCATGCATTTATATAAAACTGCTCTAACATCCATAATGCATGTTTGCTTATGTAGCCTCTAACAAACATACACCAACAGACAAAGAGACCATTAAATTACTTTTTAGTTTCAGTTCTTCGTGTGAAAGCCATCATGAAACAAACAGTTTGATTTAAATGTCAAATTGACAGATAATTACTGGGACACGGCAGGCAGTTGATGGAAAGTGACAGTAGTAACACATGTACCCCTGCCCAAGTACAATCTTAGAAGTTGAGTGAATATTTTGCTGCAGTCCAATGAACTGTTTGCACACTTGCACATATTCAAAAGCAGCAGAAGTCACCATAATAGAGAAAATAAATTGTAAATACTTCACAATGTTAGTCATAGGCATGATACTTATATTTAATGTTTATATTTATACCTATGGTAGCAAATCCACTTGTCAAAATACACTGATCAGGCATAACATTATGACCACCTCCTTATTTGGATGCTCATTTTCCACTTTATCAGCTCCACTTATTATATAGGTGCACTTTGTAGTTCTACAATTACAGACAGTAGTCCATCTGTTTCTCTGCAAACTTTGTTAGCCCCCTTTCACCCTGTTCTTCAGTGGTCAGGACTCCCATGGACCCTCACAGAGCAGGTACTATTTGGTGGTGGATCATTCTTAGCACTGCAGTAACACTGATGTGATAGTGGTGTGTTAGTGTGTGTTGCACTGGTCTGAGTGGATCAGACACATCAGTGCTGCTGGAGTTTTTAAACATCTCAGTGTCACTGCTGGACTGAGAATTGTCCACCAACACCAGCCAACAGTGTCCTGTGGGCAGCATTCTGTGACCACCAATGAAGGACTAGAGTATAACCAACACAAACTGCGAGGCAGCAGATGAGCTATCGTCTCTGACTTTACATCTACAAGTTAGGAGTGTCTAATAGAGTGGACAGTAAGCAGAGCTAAAAAAAATGGACATCTCATGGAGCTCTCATGTTTTTGTTACCTTCTGGCTCTTCTTTTTAGTTAGGATGTAATAGCTAGATGTTTTCTACACTCGGTTACCCTGTATACTGCATCAGTCCCTCAACAGAACAACTAATCATTGTGTGTTTCTTTGCTGAGCTGATGAGCTGTCTATCCTGTGCCATCTGATGCTGTTGCTTCATCTGCCTTGATTTGGTATCCACTGCTTGCCCATCTCCTGGACCATTTTGACCACCATGGAACTTCCTGCAAACCTCAGCTCCACACCACCTCCTGTTGATGCTACTGCTGCACAGACTCGAACTACTAAATCATAGCCACAGCTTAACCTTAAGCCATTGCTCTTTTGTTATTGTTTGCTATCCAGTGTCGATTCTGAATTTTGGTTCCCATCAAGTTATTTCCCTCCTATTCTTAGGGAGTTTTTCCTTGCCACGGTCACCATTGGCTTGTGGAGGCTTCTGGTTTTTCTGTAAAGCTGCCTTGCAACAATGCCTGTCGTAAAAAGCACTATAAAATTAAACCTTGAAAAGGATGTCCTTGCTGCCTAGCCCCAGCTTTCAAACAGCATACAGAGGACTCACTTGGATTTGTCTGCCAACCTCTGTAGTTTTAGATTTCCATCTGAGTTCTGAACATCACTGAGATTTGTGTTGCTACTCATCACATTTCAGCAGGAAGGCACCCATTAAACATGATGCGTAGACAGGCGGAAACACAGCAATGTCTACACTGTTATATTTCGTTACACCACAATGTAAACAGCTGAGCTGGCATTTCAAGAGCTAGTGAATAACAAACTAGCTCAACTCTATTGTGGTCTGTGAGGACAAAAATGGTTGCGCAGACATTTCCCCCTGCTTCCACATGCCTATGGTCTCTGGCTGCTTGTAGTCTTAGTAATGGAATGAGATACCATCAACCTTCTTTCAGACCGTCAGGCACTTTTATGTCAGTAATTTATGAACTGTGTTGTGTGGAGCTTCATGGAACACTGCACCTAAATTAGAGCATTGTTTAGCATTCATGACTTTGGCTGGCATGAGCCTCTAATGGCTTTTGTCCTGGGAGAAGAAAAAGGGTGGAAGGACTACAGCCTGACCTGTGCACATCAAAGCCCCTCATTTATCACCAATAGACTTAGTGGATGCTTTAAGATGCAGAGGCTGTCCTTTGCTGCTCTTAGACTCCTAAATCACAGCGTTATAGAGCAGAACTTTTTCTTCTCATCCTCTTCAGTAATTAGCCACAAACGTAGCGAGAGCAAACCAGAAAGTATAGATTTGAATTTCTATTACTAAGCTTATTATGACACTTAATTACTAAGAGCCGAGAGCACCTATGTGATGAGTAGGATGCAGGAGATGTTGAGGAATGATTTGTTATTTGCCAACACAGAAAAATCTTAGTCAGAAATTGATCTTGCAGCCAGTAATTACAAATGACAATGTAGAATTATAGGTGTTTTTAGTTGAGCTTGCTATAGATAGCATAGTCACAGTGCACCACACAGAAGATTCAAGTTTGAACACCCCTTCTGGGCAGGAATGCCACTGACACCAAGATAGGTGCTGTATAAAAAAAAAATCTTGCATTGCATTCAGCTACCTTTGTGGCTCTACATAAGACCATCTGCCAAACAATGTATTTGCATAAAATCATTTAAATGATTTCAAAAATTGTGAAGGTTTTCAGCTATGTAAAATGAAGTTTAGTAGCTTTAGTACTGGTTTCACAGAAACACACATGTTTAATAGTGTGACGCATAATAGTATGCTGAAAACATTTAAATGGAACAGCATGAAAGTGATTCACACACCTTGTAAACAAACTTCAATGGCCAGACACACAAAGCCCAATCCACTTGTTTCTGAGAAGACTGGCAGCAGGGAGTTGCTCCTCCTCACTTCTTCCTTTTCCTTTCTTTCTTTCTGCACTGGGCTCTAATGATGCTGTCTGACTGTGAGGCACTAGGGGGGTGTTCATCATAGACTGTTACATCAAGGCAACCTGAGGAGACACCTCAGACCTGAGGGCCCTCACAAGAGAAAGCTTCCACACAAAGGGAAGCTGTTAGCGCCCAGATCAGCAAAAGGCTCTCAGAGGAGAACGAGACTAAAAGAGCAACTATGCGCCTTTGTGTCCTCGTAATAAGCAATTATCGCATCGAACTGCATAATGACCACACATAGCAAACAAATGCTATTACTCGGTAACTGGGCTGACTGACAGTGTACATGTCCGTTATCTAGAAATCTGATTACAATATACCATGAGTTTATTTTCTTTGCTAGTCAATACACCTAGCAATGTGCTATTTGTCTGATTATCAAAAAGGAAGACTAACAAACCTGCTATGCTGAACAAACAGAGGAGAACATATGCATTTCCAGTGAAAATAATAAACCTGGAATACCAATGAATGGTAAATCTAACAAATGATCATTTATTCATTCAAATGAATGGGTTAAAATTAGAGAATGGTTAGACAAACACAGAATTACTGGGATGCAGCAAAGATGCAAGCTCCAAAAACCTAAATGCTAATCATGGGTATGAAGCTCACAAAAGTTCGATAAATTACAAAATAAATAATACTTGTACAAGAACTGGATGATATAAAGAGCAGCAACGTAATGGGTGATTGTTAAATAATCCCAATAGTGTACATAGTGTCATTGTGAAGTCCAACGAGTCGATTTCTCTCTACGTTTGACAAACTATGACCACTAAGTAGAGAAAAATAAGGGAGTCATGGCAACTGCTAAGTTTTAAATGAACTTCATCTGCTCATTTCTGCATGACCTTCAAAGCATTTGAATGCAATTCTATCCCATTCACAGAGGGCAGGAAAGTCTAAAGGTCCCTTGATGTAAGCTTTACCATCATATAAACTGAGGAAGGCCCAGTAATTCATTTGGGTAGTCCACTGGCATCAGCCAAAATGGAAGCGTGCATTTCATGGATAAACAGACACTGCATGTATCAAAAGAGAAAAGTATATGGAAACAATAGGCTCAAAAGAATGATGTAGCGGCTGATAATTTATACAACAAAAAGCAAATTTCATTGTGTTCTGGTCTTGTGCTTTGGCTTTGTACTCATGTAGCTCTACTTCTGTTAGATTTGCCTCTACTGAAAGTTTACATGTGTGGGAGATTCTCAGGTACTATGCATCTTTCTGTATTAATGCCTTAAATCAACCACTTCAAAAGAGGCTTCTGAAAGAAGCATCTGCTACTCCTCCCCCACTCAGCCCAGAAATCGTCCTCATGTAATCACTTTTCTCAAAAAAACGCTGTTACTGGAGCACAGGATGGGCAAGTCTTTTCGCAAAGTTCAGGTTTGATTAAAATCCAGAGATTTCACTACTGTCCATTGTGCTCAGACTCGACTGGCTGGAAATGTTCGCTTCAATTCAGCCCAAGCTTTAGAGCTCGTGTATTCCTTTTCTGAGGCGCGAAGCCGAACAATGGTTCAATAAAGGGTCCGATTATTGATTCCAGCAGACCTTCAAACCAACTCGAGTACCTTGAGGAAGAGGAAGAAACACTTGTATCAGAACACAGTGCTAAATGTCAGGTCACTCTAAAGCATCTGATGCAAGTACTGCTCAGTAAAGATTAAATATGTGGACACTACCAGCCATGCTGGAGCAGTAACATAGCCGTCTTATAACAAACTGTTCTCTTTTACATAACTACCATGGTTATAAAACACTGAAACGCTGTCCATTGAGAACACAGAGGAAATGTACCGGAGAGGAAATAAGGGATGCTTTTAAAAGAAAAATAAGTTTAACAATATACCTTGATTGTTCCTTGACTGTTGGCTGCAATCAGCACATTTGACTCCTGAAAATTGAGAGAAAGTCACAAATGTCATCAAGGGATTTGTTAGAAAATGTTAAAACAAATCTCAGCATGTTTAAAAGTACAATGTTTCAACAATGATTAGCAGTTCTATCAGTTTTGTTTGCACTAAATTACTATTTTTAATTTGTTCTATTTTCTGGACACAGTTTACCAAAAATATCAGTGTTAATAAAGAAGTGTTACCATCCTAATCTTTATACGGCAAGTTTTTTTTCAAGCCAGGCCTGGCTTATGTTACCTTCCTACAACTGAAATAAAAATGACTTGTTTGTTTACAGCCTTTATGATACAAATTAATCTGTTCAAATATCTTTGGTGCTTGGGTTCCATTTGTTATGGACTTTGGGTGGACTGACCCATACATGGCCTTTTGTGATCTCATGCTCTCTCAGATGCAAATTATTTCTGGCTAGTCCCTTCTCATTTCTCTATTTATCCTTCATTATGTTCTTGCTTAAAGGACAGTTAAGGATGCTACATTTCACAGGCATTTACATAAACAAAGGGGCATTGACATTTTTTTTTTTTTTGGCAGAGTAATTTATGTAAGGTTGAGAAAGAATTAATTGAGCGAGACTAAGACACCAGGCAGAAATTCAGCTGAGTAAGCAGGCTGGTTTTGCACATAATTATCGCCACTGTTTTTGTGAGGGAAAATGCTAGTGGCATACCATCAGGGGCTTAAAAGGTCTTCAATAATGGCCCAGAACAACAACAACAACAACTCAGAAGGAAAAATAACATTATCATGTCATCCAAAAGTATCAGGACAAGGAAGACAAAATTTCTCTCACTGAATCGTCATCAGTTGAATTCACTGCTAAGTTATATATATATATATATATATATATATATATATATATATATAAAATTATTTTTGTAAATATTGAATATAAATATTCAAAAAAAGTTATTAAAAAAAGAAAGAAAAAAAGGGGAAAAAAAGTTATACTAGTCATGTTAAAAGGGCTTACTTTGGGTTTGTTTTGGTGTGGTACCATAAGATTGATAGACACCATAAAACAGAATATTATGTACTTTGCTGAATACTTTAAGAGTGAATTAATTCAGGCTTTACTTGGTTAGTAATTAGGGCTGCAACAATTATTCAACTTAGTTAGCAACTAATTTTGTAGTCGATTAGTTGATGTCATTACACACATGACTACTAAAGGAGGATTCACAGAAGCAATTAAAAGCATTTTAACTTCAAGGTGAATTTTAATGGAAAACACTGCCATCACTGAGAGAGAACTAGCCAACAATTTGATCAATTTTAATCCAGTAACCACTGCTTTCCAGATGTTTAATGCTTATTGTGAGTAGCACCAGGCATTTCTATTTCTACTTGCAACAAGCAACACCTGGATGAGTAGACAACAGCTGTAGCGCTGACTTTAGAAGCAGTGCTAGTATAGTATACAGTGACTGGATACAGTAAAACAAGACTGTTACATTAGCCTACTGATCTGCTCACTTCACAAATTTCATACATTATATAGCAATACATTTATGATGTGATCAAGAGACCTCAATAATTATACCTTTAAAAAAATAATTAACACAATCTGAACCGATATTCAAGGTATCCTGATGCCAAACGTCCATTTTAACAAATGATTTACTGTCTAGTTCAGTGACGGAATGTGAGCATTTAAGTTTAAGTCTGCAGTTCCATGGCAGGTTTTTAATTCATCTTTCATTCGACCTTATCTTGTTTAATACATATGTCTGCCTAAATGAGACAGATGGACACTTTTTTTGGCCTGAACTGCAAATGACTCAAACTTTTGTCCTGATTTATTCCCCTTGATTGAGAGTTCAGCATGCGGGCACGGAGAGATGCAAAAGACATGCAGTGTTGCAAATGTGTTGATCAAAGTTTAATGCAGTCAATTGCAAGCCATAAAACAACATAACTAAGAGTAGAGTAAATGCAAATATTGCAACAATAAAATAATTTCAGTGATTTAAAGTGCATTTAGTTTTCAGTCAATTTGTCTCTAATTTGCCATCTTTAAACATCCCAGAAGCCAACACAGCACCTGTAAAATCAGCCCAGGGTTGCAAAAGCTGCCCACATTTTCTCTGAGGCATCAGGGAGGTTACAATGCATCTCTCTGGAGCCGCTGGCAACAACAGCATGAACTGTTACAACCTCTATTGATATGAAACATTCCTGACCTTCTTTGCCCTTTATGGTAAACACTATCTGTCTCCCTCTCCTCTGTGCAGAGCAAAAAAAATTCTTTAGTTATGTATACAGTGCTGAATGGGGTAGAATAGCAACCGGGAAGGAGCTGACCCACTCAACAGGAACTTCCTTTGCCAAAACAGTCTATGTCTAAGCCAAAAGACAGAAGCCTGCATTTTAAAAAGCATGCCTTTCTGAAAATCCAGTTAAACCGGTCAATGTTGGCATCCAAACATCCTACTGTCCTACTTTTGACATACACATGAAGTGAAATGCTATTGTCATGTCACAGTTGTTTCTGAAAAACTCAATTTATCAGACCACGAAATGTGAGTGACAAGAAATCTAGATTCAGTCTTACCCCGTCTGGTAGTGCACGCCAGCACACGGCACTGACAAACTCATTAGTGTCATCTTCCTTCTTGTCTTTGTCCAGAACACTCTTCACAGTGTCGAACTTGAAAGTCAAAAGCGTTTTGGAGAGCCCCTTGTAGTACAGGTACAGGGAGTTGTTTTCACTTCCTATCAGCAGTACAGAGACAGCATTACGTAGAACATTTTAAAAAATATATTTCCACAAGTGTTTGGATACCGTTCTAATAGCTAAATAGTGGGTTTGGCCATTTCAGACAGTCTTTGTTGGAAGTAACATAAAACCCAAGTATAAATCAAATCATCTAGCATCCATGCGTAAACACTGTCACTAGAACTTATAGAACGGTCATAGTATGCCAACTTTCCAACAAGACAGCTTGTCACATTTCTGCCCCACTAAAGTTGCCCCAGACAACTGTATGTTTTTTTTTGTGAAGTTGTGTCAAGTTTGGTGTGGATAACCTCAACCATAATCAACAACTTTGGGATGAACATCAGTGCCTGACCTCACTAATTCTCTAGTAAATAAATGGAAGTAAATACCCAGTCATGTTCCAAAACACTTGTCAATCATCGCCAATATCTAAGTCACTTTGTCCTAAATCCAAGGCCTAATGACAGAATACTACTAGATTTCTGTAGCTAATTGCACTAGGACACAATAACATTAGATAAATCTAGTAACTCTAGTGAAATACTTGAGAATTTGCAGACTACCATTTAATACCACTTAATTTACTTTTACTTATGACATACATTTATCTATTTAAATTTTAAATTATATAAAACCCATTACACATTAACCTCTTACCTAGTATTAGTAATCCTTTTGAATAAGATTAAACTAAATTGCATGAAAATTTCCTCCAATTTCAGGCAACATCACCTAAGAAAAGCTTCTCAACACATGAATTAAAATTAAAAAGTAAAATACTTCCGAGTATCGAGAGGGCAATGCTACAGCTCTGTGTGGTCATACTTACCACATGCTACATAGTCTCCATTGGAGGCTAGGCCCACAAAGTTTTTCTCATTGATGTGGCCTTTGAAGGAGCGCAGACAGTGTGGCTTGTTCACATTCCAAAGTTTCAGCTGGCTGTCTGTGGAGCTGTGGGAACACAGAGCTTCTTCATCAACACCCACAGTTACAGGCATCTTTCTACAACTCTCTATCTACTGGCACATATAGCTTGGTTAAAACCAAGGTATTTGAAATAAATCTAAATAGCATAAGCAAGTTTAAATAAGGTTAAGCCATATACATACGCAGATACAATTTCTTCTCCATTGACAAACTTGGCATAGGACACTGCTTTCCGGTGACCTTTGAAGACCATGATGGGCTGTTTAGTGTTCCTCAGGTCATAGTAATGAACACAGTGGTCTAAAAGAGGATAAACCATGCACAGGTCTGAGAAATTAGTATTTGAAAATTCTGAAACAGGTCAATTTACATAAGATAGGCCAAAAGCCTCAGTCTACTAATTCAAGCGGTTGGCATCAGTCCTTCGTTTTCACTGGATAGCTGAATAGAATTTTCATACCTCAGTAATGGCTAAACACATCTTCACCAAAGCATATCTGGCTAGAACAATTGACAAGCTCTGCGTTGCTGAGATCACTGTACTAATTAGAAGCAGTATGCTGTTGTACTTTAGTCATGTCAGTAACACTTGTTCTTTTCTACAACCTTGCAATTCAGAACAGACCCCACTGTACTGTTTCCACAAAGGAACTGTAGTACATGCAGATGTTTATGAGATGCAGAGAATGTTTGTAATTAAATATACATTACCTGCACACCCAAAGGCAAGGTGATACCTAGACGTCGGGCTGAATTTGACACAGCATACATTGGCCTTCGCTTCAATGCTGGCAACTGAGTTGTCTAAGTTAGTAGACCACAACTTTACTGTGGAGGGGAAAAGGGGGGAAATGTGATTCTCTCAATCATGTGACAGCAGTATAACAGCAGGTCTCTCTCTATCCCTTTTCTGGTCTAGGGCAAAATGCCATAGCAAATTTTGCAGGCATAATAGATTATTCTTTCATTTACCTTTTGCATCATCTGAGCCTGAGGCCAAGAGTTTGGGATCCATCAGGTTGAAATCAACACTCCAACATCTCTTTTCATGCTCCTAGGAGAAATCCCACATAAATGAAAATTAAGTGCATTTCAAATAGTAAGGCAATTACTCTTCAGAACAAGGAAGAAAATGCAAGGCAGGGATGCTTCAGCAACAAGTCCCACATTAGAGGATGGAAAATACTGAATGATTAAGAAATCATTCTCATCAAAAAAAGACTACCTGAAACTGTGACATACAGTTAATTTTTGTTGACAATGTACCTGATAAACTTTTGACCTCTGTCCTGTGAACCCATCCCAAAGGATAACTGTTCCCTCGTAGTCACTGCTTGCAAGCAGATTTTTATGATAACTACTCCAGCTGATACAACTGAGGAAAGAAAAGCAAGAGAGAGAAAAAAGTAAGAGAGGCAACCTATTATATTCATGGCATATTTCTATATTTTAACAAGCATCTTCCTCTGAACTGAGTGTGTTTTTTGCACCTAATTTTGGAGTTGCACGTCATCTCGTTGACAGGATAATGAATGTCCACAGCGTCCTGAATCACCGTCCCATATTCAAACACTTTAATTTTCTTGGTGACACCGGCGATGGCAAAGTAATCACAGTCACGGTCAAACTCAATGCTGCATAGGGGAGAAGAGGAAAAAAAAAAAACAGAACAAGTGTCAAGAACACTGTTCTCCTCTAGTCTTCCCTCTACATATTACCATCTCCTGTAAGCACTCAATCACATCCTCAGAGTTAGAATCAGCTCAACAGCCTCTTATCGCAAGCTATTACAATCAAGAGCAAACCACAGTCAAAGGAAATGATAAAACCAAAGCATCAAATCAAACAAAATTTTAAAGCAATGGGACTTGGAGCTCAAACTGAACTGTGCAACAGACAAAGTTGATATTCAAAAGAAAAACGTTGATACCTTGTAGCTAACGAGATCCACTGAGACCACAAAGTCCAGAACTCTGGCATTACGGTGCAATTAGATCATTCCCTGACAGACTGTACATTAGGATTTCAGCATCTTGCCATTATACTAGAGCA
Source organism: Pygocentrus nattereri (assembly GCF_015220715.1). NCBI lineage: Eukaryota > Metazoa > Chordata > Actinopteri > Characiformes > Serrasalmidae > Pygocentrus > Pygocentrus nattereri. The sequence goes on along the minus strand of NC_051212.1, from coordinate 40,073,570 downwards.
CCCCCTGCTGGTGAGCCCACTGGAGCCCTAATGGCACTGCACAAGAATAGATAAAAATCTTTACCTAGAAACAATACTGGAGCCATTGTAGAGGTCACTCGCATAGGAGAGAGTGGCTAGAGGTCGCACAGAGTTGTAACGTGTGAATTTGGACAGACATTCCATGAAATCGTCCAGTTGATTAACAGTCCTGCTGTCATCTATAGAATGATATCAAATATTCCACAACATTAAAATCAGCAATGCTTTAGTCACAGATATTTAAATTCTGCTTCATCACATGCTTCATGAACGTAACTGTATTACCTAAGCACTATGAATCAATGCAAAAAAAAAAATCTCTTGCAGAATGATCAGAAATGTATGCAGTGTGATAATTATTAGTGGCCCAAGTGCCAAATTTGTCTCATTTTGACTATCATGAAAAGACATGGCTGAAAAACAGCACATTTCAGGTATTGGACAACATGTCTTAAATTTTATCTCACAACTCCTGAACCATGCATCATACAGTTAAAAATGTTTCTTTCCTTGGCTTACGCATACCAATAAGACCTCAATGTACTTTAGCCATATAGGATTAAAAATATGAAGATTACGTGCATTACATGAAAAATCTTCTTTTGTGCAGCAATCCTAGATTTTTCCCCTAATCCTCCTGAAATTGGGAGTGACGATATTAACAAAAGTGTGAACCTTAATACTCATCATAAAAACGTTGACATAAATCATAAATAGTGCTTAGTAAAACTTGGTTAATATAAATAAAAAAATAATGCTTGCTAAATCCATTTTTTATCTTATTATTACAACATTTGTCTATACTGTACATACTGTTTCACTATAGGTGAAATACTGATATATCCACATCCAAAAAAAAAAAAAAAAAAAGATATAAACATTTCATGGGGTGCACTTACTTCTTCAGATGACTATGAAATAAAACGGGCACTAATATGCAAATAATCCAGCAACTCACCAAGCTGTGCACAGTTACTTCCAAGGCAGACATGGATCTAAGCAGATTTTGTCAGAATTCATTAACTGCATCCTCTGAAGTTGCTAATGTGATGGTGTGTGATCATGGCCGTCCCCTCCCCCCGCCAAGTTGGCCTGGCGTCACTGATGCTCTTCCTTTGGCTCAACTTTGCTAATATCACGGTATAGCCCTTTTGGACGGGATTAGTTTTACATGAGGTGGTGGGGTAATGTAATTATTATGAGCATTTCTCAGAGACTGTAGTGTCATCTGAATGGGCCATGTCAATCATTTTTAAGGAATGCATACCCCTGCGTCAGTAAAGATACAACAGCCTTTTACTGTCTGTAAAACAAGCCATAAAAATAACCACAGGTTATATTAATCCTGTGCAAACTGGCATGTCAGTAAAACTACCATATTCTGTTGAAGTTTAAGTATGGAGAAGTTTACTTGTTTTCTCTGATGAAGCTGAAGTCAGTTTCTTGTTCGAATTTTCGCATTCCATCTTAAATAGTGCAGCAGCGATTATCATAACGCCTGAGGCACCAGAATGTAACTGCTGCCCCATTTAAGGCAGAATGAGAAAATTCGAAAACAATACAAATCCAACTTCAGCCTGGTTGTTCTCTGTTGCCAAAATCAGGGTCATGTTACTGTCATGTGCGCTTAAAACATCTCAGAACTAGTGAAAATGTACAAGAAAAAAAGTTTAATTTTAACTGATAAACAGTAGAGTAAATTGTAATTTTTTTGCCAAACTGTTGCTTTAAGGAACACACATCAGTGCTCACCTGTGATTCGTGACATCCGGTTGGAGAAGTAGCACTGCTCCAAGTCCTCAAAGTGCGCTGTTAATCTCTTCCGTCGTGAAGCCAGAGTGCTGTTGTACCATGTCTGTCTTTTACCCTTACGAAAAAATTTAATGGACAATGATATTAGGATTTATTATACAGCTTTTTTTTGTGAAACATGAAATACTGAAAAATCAAGATTGCTCCCTGAAGTGGAATTTACCTGTGAACTTCCACCAAACTGGGGAGGTTGGATATATTCTGTGGGTTCTAAGATGCTAGTGTTGGAGAGAGAACTTTAAATTAGAACAATACATACAACATAAAATGATACACTGCAAATCTGAAACACAGAATTCTAATCACTATGACAGTAATTGTCATACTGATTAACTGACAACTACATAAGAACATTAAAGCTCTCACAGTATTTAAAATATTTTGAAGTTTCTAAACATAATCATGAAATTTTAGCTGACAACCGTGAAAGAAAAAAAAAGTAGAAAAGAATGGCTTGCTAACTAGCTGTCAATACTTAGAAGTTTTGAACTGACAACGTGAGTGTAAAAAAAACATGCACAGCTGCTTTTAAAGAAGTTACAGCATATTCAAAAGATAGGTATTATGAAATTGCAAAAGTTCTATGATGAGTTTCAATGTATTTTCTCTTTTTTACATTGTATTTGGCTCAACCCAACTGATGAAAAAGCACAGAATTCACATTCTGTTTTTCACATTTGCCTGTGAAAGCTAAAAATGTGGAAATATTATCAGTCAACTCATAATAACTTATGAAATAATTGTAACAGGCCTATTCAAACTCACAAAGTTGTATTCTATGACACAAGCAGTCCACAGTGAGCTTTGAAAACCATACAAGTTTGAATTCTTTACAAAGACTAAAGGGAAAACTTCAGCATGGAAGGTATACTTTCTCTCTGAAGTGGCAATACTGGTAAAAAATAAAGTGAGCATATTGTTAATTTCATCCAATCATACCTGTGTGCAGGAGAGGGAGCTTCCCCAAACTGGGGAACAGTGCTGTCCAAACTGGGATCCATGTCACTCACTGGTGAGTACATGCCACTCATTTCCTAAAGACAGCAGAAATTTGGCTGTGAGCTCACAAGGTACTTGTTAGTACATTATTCAGGGTCTGCTGATTAACAAACAACCACAACAATGAAATACTACATCAAATTTGGGTTGCATCAGTACACGCTGATACATAAATGCAGTGCTGTTGAGGGTATGGATACCTACGACAGATAGCACAGAGAAATTTGACGTGCATGTGCACATGCTTGCCAGCAGATGGAATTTATGTCAGTGGTGTTTGTTTGCTAATGGCAAAATCTGTAACAACAGTATTTCATGGAAAAGCAATAGTAGTGAATAATATACCATTTGGAATTCTTCCTAAGGTATTCGTTTCACCAGTATGTCACAAACATACCAGATAACTCAACATATAAACAGTGAAAAAAATGTTAATGATATCCCTTCGCCTCAATGTCTTAACCAGGCTTCTTTCAGTAATCACTAAAATCATAGTCCCGCTGTGTAGTCAGTCACATGTTGTTATTGAAAGAGCAAACGTTAAGTGAAACATACTATGGGTCTCCTTGAGCAATGACAGCCTTTGGTTGTGGTTTAGCCTTTAGCATATCAGCCAACTAGCCGGGCCTGCAATCCAACTCTGTCAGACAGCATTACACAGCAGTGTGGGCTCCCAACCTTTCGGTTCAACCAAGCCGAAAAATCCACAACCACTTCTACTAACAGCAGGAATGACTGTAGCTTTTACTGAACTCCAGCAGAGCCTGACAGACAACTGCATTACATAGCAGTGTGGGCCACCAACCTTCGGGTTCAACCAAGCCGAAAAATCCACAACCACTTCTACTAACAGTAGGAATGACTGTAGCTTTTACTGAACTCCAGCAGAGCCTGACACAATAGCATGACTGTACGGGGTGCACGTATGAAGCAAATCACTCAACAAATTCAAACGTAAAGCAACATTCAGCTGTTTTTGCTGAGCCAGAGAAGCTGTCGTATGCTTACATGTACAGACCATTGGTTTGTCTATATATTGTTCAGTTCTACATTTTCTTCAGTTATTGCTCTTATTTGCACTTTGTTAACTCCATTTTACCCTATTATTCAATTGTGAGGTCTCCCAATGGACCACAACAGAGCAGGTATTATATGGGTAACTGATCTTTTTTCAGCACTCCAGTCAACTGACATTGACCTGGTGGTGGTGTGTTAAAGTGTGTGGCGCTGGTATGAGTTTATTAGTCAGCAGTGATTTTAAACACCTCAGTATCACTGCTAGACCGACTAGAGTCCAATAAAAGTCTCTGACTTTACACCTAAAAGGTGGATCAACAAGGTAGGTGTGTCTACGATAATGGACAGTGGATACAGCAGATTGAGATCCACTAATACCAGTGCAACACACACTAAGTTGCCACCACCATGTCAGTGTAACTGCAGAATGATCCACCGACCAAATGTACCTGCTCTGTGGTAGGCCTAGCCACTGATCATTAATACATACATAAACACCTCAGGGAATTAAAAGTATTAAAAGTATTGACAGTTTACCTCAACACGCTTTATGTCCTCTTCCAAAAAATTGAGTTCTTTTTGTAACTGCTCCAATTGCTGTGCAAGAACAAAATAATTTCATAGTTGGTTAGCTGCTGGTCTGTTTCTGTGCAAATACCAAGCTTAACAACTCAATGGATGTATGGTAGGTTAACATGCACAACCTCTCTTTTATTCCTTCTAGCTTCTTTCAAGAACTCCATTAAGATCTGACGCTGAGCTGCTTGTGATTCCTGTGGAAACAAGAACATCAGTTGTATTTGGGGAGAAGCACTGCAGCTCACTTAAATTAAGCAAATTAAAAAGGTGCACTGACCGCTTCAAGCTGCTTCTTTTTCTGCACCAAAAGCTCCAACATGTAGTTGACATTTGCTAAATCCAGATTCTCCTGGTCTGTGCCAAGAACATCTTGGAAAAACTGCCATTTGGTTCCATTCTATAAAACACAGAACATTAAATTCAGATAAATACAGAGCAGCATGTTTCCCACCACAAGACACTGCACGTTTTGTGTATCAATGCTTCTTTTAGTTTTTGGTCAAGTCAACTCTTACTATGAATTAATATGTAAATAATCAAAACATGTGTTTGTAATATACAACACTGTGGTTCTTGAAAAGGCATTCATAAAATCAGTCCAAGTACTAGAGCTGCACACTTACAGGGTGGTCCCGTTTTAGCCGTTTCTCCTCAGATCTCTGTTTTTGCTTGAGAATTAGCTCATTCACTGCAAAAGAGCAAAACAAACTATGGAATACATTTAGTTTCACTGCTTACAGCACAGAAAGAATGCATCTCACAATGTACTGAAGTCCAACCTTAATGGATAAAATAACACCTACTTAATCTATGGTGCACTCACCTAAGAAGTTGGGGTAGAGCTGATCCACATTATCAATGATGTAATTACATTTTGGGCATCTGTTGCTGTCCTCCAAACTCTGTCTTATACATTTATAACTGAAGACAAATTGTAAGAATGAACTTCACATGAAACATTCATTTAAAAACAAACAAAAAAAAGAATGAAAAGTGAAACAAGTCTCACCAGAAACTGTGGCCACACTTTGTCATATGAGCTTCCTCTATCATTTCAAAACATATGGGACTGGAATAAATAAAGAAACGATTATCAAACATATGCTTTTCTCCATAGATCTGCAAATGACATCTACGTCTGAATATGTCCTTGTCTACCAACAAAATAAATTAAAAATGCCCCCCACCGCGACTTTTCTCCGCGTTTTAGTACAACAAGCCATAAAGTGAGGCGTAATGGCCGTTTCAAAAGAATGTATCATCGTGAGCAATAGTACGTTTGATTATTCGTGTAGAACTGTATTCTACAAGCTATTTGAGTTTACTAGGATCTACTGCATTACAAAGATGTAACAGGGCACCAACGCTACACTGTAGCTAGCTATCTGACTGCGTTATATACTGTCATCTATAAATAACCTTATACTACAGGACAGAAATTGGTCAGTTATGATTTAACTATGTACTCAACTCACTCTTTTCATGCTTCTGACTACCACCCTGAAATGTACACCACTGTGATGCAGGTGGCAAGAGCACTTAAGCTAGCGTTATTCCTTTAACCAACTCGCTGTACGGGGAATGGAAACGCTTGTCAAGTTATTAGTTAGTCTCATCCAACTATACAAATTAGCTAGCAACATTGCCTACGCTTCGATAGACAATCTCGCACTTAAACCAGTTTGCTAATGTCACATGAGTTGACCGAAACGCAGTAAAGTTAGCGTTAATGTAATCTACGTTTTCGCTAACGTAAGCTAGCAAGCTAATGTTACACGAATTAACCAAAACCCCAGTTAGCTAACCTAGCTAGCAAACGATACAGATTCCAAATAACGCTAGGCTGTGTTATGCTCTAACAATGTTAAATAAACACAGATATTATAAACCCATGTACGAAACAAAAAAGAAAATGCACAGTCCGGGTAAGATAACCCCAACTGTATTGCTCAGACAGGAAGAAAATAAACAGCAGTAAATAGCAGTCACATTAGCTAGCTAGCTACAGTTAGCTGCCACTACTTATGCTAGCTAACAGGCTACTGCTGGGCTCTCGGCCCTCTACGAATTTGCACAACAAGCTGGTTACTTACCAAACAAAATCGTTGCTTTTATCTTCATATGGATTGATAAGACCATTGTACAGAGGTCTTTTTCTGCTGTAACTCCCACCAGATGAGCCGGGTCTGCCGCTCTGTGTGCTCGTAAGCTGCGTCTCAATTCCTGAAACCAGCGTCCGGGAAGAGACGCCGCTGCCCGTGTTACTTCCATTCGTCGTAGTGTTGCTGCTCCCTATGTTCGCGCTGTTAGATCCGGCCGTGCTCCCGGAGCTTGTACCGGGCACAGATCCCGCTCCGCCGCCGCTCTGGTGCTGCTGCCGACCGCTTGACATCCTTCCTTTACGCCGCCTGTGAACTCCTCTCCTCGGAGGCCCGTAGCTAACGGCTTGGTCAGCGCAGCGCTTCACTGCATGCTAACCAGCAAGCTGAACGATACCGCACAAAGACACGAAGGAGTTCGGAAACAAGTGCGGTGCAACTGCCAAACGGCGTCTTCGTCAAAGCATTTAGTGAAATTCTTTCATAGGAAGGACTCTCCGGTTTGAACCGTGTCACCAAGACAAAAAACTCGTAACTTCAACGATATTTGTTGACAAATCTGAAAGGACGTTTTGTGCAAATTTCAATCCACTGCAGAAGAACATATGGACATGCTGGAACCACTGCCACCGTGTGTTTTGGAGTTGGTCGGCCTTAATTTGTGTAGATTTACAGAATGTTTTCCAGCGAATCACATGCAAATTTAAAATGCTCATTAAATTGTGTATTTAAAATTGCGTTTCTCGTGTGAGTGTGTATTATGAAATATATAATTCAAATTCGAATGTAAAATTTGTGTTTGCATTTCTGGGTATAATGGCTGGGAAAAGTTAGTTCATTGTCTTAAATGTTTGACTTGTACATATTAAAATCGTAATAACAATCCTAGATTTGCAATTGCATTTCCTCATCGTGGCGCTTCAGCAATGCCAAAATGAAAATGTATTTGCAGTCGTGTTTGCAATCGCATTATCACTGTCAAACGAGGCTTCCTGTGTCTGAAACCGGATAGGGTAGGACGTGTTTTAAGAGGAAGTTAAAAATGTCCGCACTAAAAAGCAGCTCCCGATATCCTACCACAGCGTTTGATTGACAGAGGTCCCTGGCTGACAGTGAAAATGCAACTGCAAACGATGAAATAATGTAATTTTAAATGGGCAATTGTTTTTCCAAATTAAAATGTCAGGCAGACCATTATAATAATGAAAATGAAATGTGAAATGGGTTTTGCTTTTCACTATTAAATATTTACAACCGTTATGCACAAAAGTGCAAATGCAAATACACATTTTACATTTGAAAGTGGATTATTATCTTAAGTAATAAGTAATGCACACAATTGTAAATACACAATTTAAGTAGCATTTTCAAATTTGCATTCAAAGTTGAAAAAAGTCCTTAATATGCTGCCATAGTTTTACAATAGATGAGACAAGAATTTGGCCCAAAATTATTTTTATTAATCTATTTGTGGCAGCCAGATACATGCGTGTGCTAATAATGTGTGCATGTTAATTTTTGGGTAATAATTCCGCAGCAGACTGGCGACCTGTCCAGGGTGTATCCTGCCTTCCGCCTGAAGACTGCTGGGATAGGCTCCAGCACCCCCCCACGACCCTGACGGAGAAGCGGATTAGAAAATGGATGGATGGATGGATGGAATTCCGCAGCATTTATTCATTGGGTTTTACTTTAAGGACTCTTATTCTGAAGGCAGGGCTAGCCCATGGTCTTGTTTAGTCCTAAAAGATGAGCAGCTCGTAATAGAGCACAACAACTTGTGCATAAATTGTGTCTTCCTTCATAGCAGTAAATGCTACAACTGGTCTCAGGAAGTAAAAGTTTCACCTTAATGGGAGAGTGCCACTGCTGATAGAGAGTCAGAACAACTATGAGTGCAGTGAGAGAGCTGTGGTGGTGGAAGGACAAACACGTTGGATAAGCCAGCTGGAAAGCTGAAGTGCAGAGATAAACGAAGATGGCTGCACACAGGCATGGCTTCTAGTGGTAAACATTAAGACTCCTAAATACGTCAGTAAAACATTAGTAAAGTTAGTGATCTGATGAACAAAAAGCCCTGCAGCTGATACTTTGTTTAACTTATCATGAATTAGTGTGCCTGCTTTTGCTTGAGGAGTTTGCATGTTCTTCCTGTGTCTGTGTGGGTTTCCTCTGGGTACTCTGGTTTCCTCCCACATCCCAAAGACATGCAGTCAGGCCAACTGGACATGCTAAATTGTTCCTAGTTGTGAGTGTGGAGTGAGGCATGAATGTATATGTCTGTCTGTCTGCCCTGTGATGGACTGGTGACCTGTCCAGGGTGTATCCTGCCTTCAACCCAATGCTGGGATAGGCATTGTTAGCACCAATGAGGAGAAGAATATGGCTAAGGCTGACAGTAAGGGGCAGGCCCATGCTCAACTTAGTCTGGATAACTGAAGTACAAGATGTGGGCCTAGACTTTTTAATAAATTATGAATGCCAGTTAGACTTACTGAGATGCAAACTCCTCATCTTCCTGTGAAATTAGCTTTTTGAAGATCAAAATAGGTCACCTACGAGATTCATGCAGATCCGATAAGATACAAGGCAGTCAGATGACAGACCACAGCAGAAGTTAAATATCTTAAATAAAGATAAAATATTTAAATAAATAATAATTAGATATTAAATATCTTGTCTTTGTAGTGTGTTCAATTGAATATAGATTGAAAAGGATTTGCAAATCATCGTATTCTGTTTTTATTTATGTTTTACACAACGTCCCAAATTCATTGGAATTGGGGTTGTACTTTCTGCAAAGATCGGCCCCTACTCTGCTTCTAATAAGATTGGATCTGATTCTGATATTCTTACTCTAACTATCTCACACCAAATGAAGGCAGCGATTACTAGCCAATCAGAGGTAGAGTAGTGTAGGTTTTTTGGAATGTATCTTTTCATTCTGGTGAGTTCAGGAGAACAAAAGATGATAAGTCTGCTAAATGTGCACATATTCTACTAACTTTAGCAGTCTAAAATGATTATTAATAATAACCAGAGCCGGTCAGACCTATACAGTCACAATGCACCTCTCTAAGTTTGATGTCATGGGGCAGTCAGGCTGGAGGTTAGGGAGCCGACCCTGTGATGAGCCAGCCCTGTCATAACCGGTCATAAAATTATGACCAACTACTTGTTTCTATGCTCATTGTCCATGAGCTCTACTTGCACTCTACAGTTCTACAATTACAGACGGTAGTCCATCTGTTTCTCTGCATACTTTGTTAGCCCCCTTTTACCCTGTTCTTCAGTGGTCAGGACCCCCGTGGACCCTCACAGAGCAGGTACTATTTGAGTGGTGTATCATTCTCAGCACTTCAGCAACACTGACATGGTGGTGCTGTGTTAGTGTGTATTGAGCTGATACGAGTGGATCAGATACAGCAGTGCTGCTGGAGTTTTTAAACACTGACCACGCACTGTCCACTCTATTAGACACTCCTACCTTGTCAGTCCAATTTGAAGATGTAAAGTTCATCTACTGCTGTGCAGTTTGTGCTGGTCATCCTCTAGTCCTTCATCAATGGTCACAGAACAATGCCCACAGGATGCTGGTAGCTGGATATTTTTGGTTGGTGGAGTCAGTCCAGCAGTGACACTGACACTTAAAATCTCCAGCAGCACTGCTGTGTCTGATCGACTCAGACCAGCACAACACACAGTAACTGCTGAGAATAATCCACCACCCAAAAATACCTGCTTTGTGAGGGTCCAAGGGGTCCTGACCACTGAGGAAGAGGGGAAAAAGTGGGCTGAGAAAGTATGCAGAGAAACAGATGGACACACATACACACACCTCTGCTGACTCAATAACTGCAGTTCAAACTGCCTCTGGTATTAATATTAGCACAAAAACTGTGTGAAAAGAGCATGGGTTTCAATGGTAAGCATTGGATGAAGTGGTGTAAAGGAGGCTGCCACTGGAACATTTCCACTGGAACGTATTCTGTGGAAGGATGAATCACGCTTCTCTATCTGGCAGTATATTGGATGAGTCTGGGTTTGGTGAATGCCAAGAAAATGTTACCTGCCTGGCTTGTGCCAACTGTAAGGTTTGGTAGAAGAGGGATAATGTTAAGGGGTTGTGTTTCAGGTTCCAGTGAAGGGAAATCTTAATGCTTCGGCATACCAAGACATTTTGGGCAATTGTATGCTAGAAACTTTGCAGGAACAGTTTGAGAAAGGCCCTTTTAAGTTCCAGCATGACTGTGCCCCACTTCACAAAGTCCATAAAGGCATGCTTTGATAAGTTTAGTGTGGAAGAACTTGACTGGCCTGCTCAGAGCCCTGATCTCAACCCCATCAAACACTCTTGGGATGAACGAGAACAGAGACTGTGAGCCAGGTCCTCTGGTACAACATCAGTGTCTGACCTCACAAATAATCTTCTAGATAAATGGAAAAAAATTCTCACACCCTAAAATTTTGTAGAAAAGAGTAGACGCTGTTATAGTTGCAAAGGGAGTATCAACTCCAGATTAATGCCTATATAATTCAAAGGAGTCTTCTTATATGTGTGTATTGGTGCATTGTCATCCTGATACATGGCACCTTCAGGATACAATGTTTGAACCATTGGATGCACATGGTCCTCCAGAATGGTTCGGTAGTCCTTGGCAGTGACGTGCCCATCTAGCACAAGTATTGGGCCAAGGGAATGCCATGATATGGCAGCCCAAACCATCACTGACCCACCCCCATGCTTCACTCTGGGCATGCAACAGTCTGGGTGGTACGCTTCTTTGGGGCTTCTCCACACCGTAAGTCTCCCGGATGTGGGGAAAACAGTAAAAGTGGACCCATCAGAGAACAATACATGTTTCACATTGTCCACAGCCCGAGATTTGCGCTCCTTGCACCACTGATACCGACGTTTGGCATTGGCACGAGTGACCGAAGGTTTGGCTATAGCAGCCCAGCCATGTGTATTGACCCTGTGGAGCACCCGACGGACAGTTTTGGTGGAAACAGGAGAGTTGAGGTGCACATTTAATTCTGCCGTGATTTGGGCAGCTGTGGTTTTTTGGATACAATCCTGGTTTGCACCCAAACATCCCTTTCAGACAGCTTCTTCTTGCATCCAGTTATTCCTGTTGGATGTGGTTCGTCCTTCTTGGTGGTATGCTGATTACCCTGGATACCGTGGCTCTTGATACATCACAAAGACTTGCTGTCTTGGCCAGCAAGACGTGCACCAACAACAACTCTGGTATGTCACCCATAATGTTGTGTGCATTGCAATGTTTTGAGCAAAACTGTGCTCTTACCCTGCTAATTGAACCTTCACACACTGCTCTTACTGGTGCAATGTGCAATTAATGAAGATTGGCCACCATATATATATATATATAATGTACACTGCTCAACAAACTTCTGATTTCAAACTTCTGTGAAATCAAACTGTCCACTTAGGAAGCAACACTGATTGACAATCAATTTCACATGCTGTTGTGCAAATTGAATAGACAACAGGTGGAAATTATTGGCAATTAGCAAGACTCAATAAAGGAGTGGTTCTGCAGGTGGGGACCACAGACCACTTCTCAGTACCTATGCTTTCTGGCTGATGTTTTGGTCATTTTTGAATGTTGGTGGTGCTTTCACACTCGTGGTAGCATGAGACGGACTCTACAACCCACACAAGTGGCTCAGGTAGTGCAGCTCACCCAGGATGGCACATCAATGCGAGCTGTGGCAAGAAGGTTTGCTGTGTCTGTCAGTGTAGTGTCCAGAGGCTGGAGGCGCAACCAGGAGACGTGGAGGAGGCCGTAGGAGGGCAAGAACCCAGCAGCAGGACCGCTACCTCTGCCTTTGTGCAAGGAGGAAAAGGAGGAGCGCTGCCAGAGCCCTGCAAAATGACCTCCAGCAGGCCACAAATGTGCATGTATCTGCACAAACGGTTAGAAACCAACTCCATGAGGATGGTATGAGGGCTCGACATCCACAGATGGGGGTTGTGCTCACAGTCCAACACCGTGCAGGGCGCTTGGCATTTGCCAGAGAACACCAGGATTGGCAACTTCGCCACTGGCTCCCTGTGTTCTTCACAGATGAAAGCAGGTTCACACAGAGCACATGTGACAAACGTGACAGAGTCTGGAGACGCTGTGGAGAGCGATCTGCTGCCTACAACACCGGTACTGAGATGAGATCCTCAGACCCCTTGTGAGACCATATGCTGGTGCGGTTGGCCCTGGGTTCCTCCTAATGTAGGACAATGCTCATGTGGCTGGAGTGTGTCAGCAGTTCCTGCAAGATGAAGGCATTGAAGCTATGGACTGGACTGCCAGTTCCCCAGACCTGAATCCGATTGAGCACACCTGGGACGTCTCGCTCCATCCAGCAACGCCACGTTGCACCACAGACTGTCCAGGAGTTGGCGGATGCTTTAGTCCAGGTCTGGGAGGAGATCCCTCAGGAGACCATCCGCCACCTCATCAGGAGCATGCCCAGGCATTGTAGGGAGGTCATACAGGCACATGGAGGCCACACACAATACTGAGCCTCATTTTGACTTGTTTTAAGGACATTACATCAAAGTTGGATCAGCCTGTAGTGTGTTTTTTTTGTGTGTGACTCCAAATCCAGGCCTCAATTAGTTAATAAATTTGTTTTCCATTGATGATTTTTGTGTGATTTTGTTGGCAGCATATATATATATATATATATATATATATATATATATATATATATATATTTCTCACACACTAACTTTTTTATATATATAAGTTCGTGTGTGTGTCAAAAAAAAAAAAAAAAATATATATATATATATATATATATATATATATATATATATATATATATATATATATATACAGACAATTAGTGCAGACACAAGGTGATATTCCTAATAAAGCGCTGACTAAAGTGAATTCCTAATAAAAATTATTGACTTAATTTGAATTCCCCTTTAAACTTACAAATTTTATAATGTTGTTTCTGCTCATTGCTCATGTGGATAAAGTTCAGGCTAGCTTCCAACATCCTTAAGGATCTTTCTAACATTAAACGAGCTTTCTTTGGTAAATAAGGTGTGCATGCCTATACCTTGCTATACAAATGCCTTCGAAATTTTTATGGCCTTCATGTGGCATTAAACTGCAAATAGAAATGTACACACAACAATCTCATATTTTTTGTTTGCAGTTCTCTATTGAAACAGCAGGGGCCGTCATTACCTGCTGAATGCTTGGACTGGCTCGGTTATACTGCTCACTCATCTCAGTGGTGGCCAGCAGAGGTGGACAGAGCCTAAAATCACACTCAAGTTAAAGTGTAATTACTCTAATGAAATAATGACTCAAGTACAAGTAAAAGCAGCTCCCAAAAAACCTATTGCATCAGGTCAGAAAACTCATTTGGTCCTGAGTTCCCTATAGAACTGCAGTGGAATATCTGAATATAGATTACATCCATCAGCATAGGCACTGAAGTTTGCTAGGCTCTATCCTTCTTTTTGTGATCTTTTCCACCTGAGGTTAAATGATAAAAGATCCAAAATGAGCAAAGCATCAGCAGCAACTGCTGTCACCAACAGAACTGAATAAAATCAAGCATAAAGGGAATTAGGAATTAAACATGAATGAGCAGCATGAGACTGATTTAAAAGTAGATTACTTTCATCACAAAACTTTCACATCCATCCATCCATCCATCCTCCAAGCCACTTCTCCATCAGGGTCGCGGGGGGTGCTGGAGCCTGTCCCAGCAGTCATCGTGCGAAAGGCAGGATACACCCTGGACAAGGTCGCCAGTCCATCGCAGGAAACTTTCGTTTAGTCAATTTAGTCAAACTAATTTCATTTCTCAGAGATGTAGATTACATTTTATTTTTTTGAAGTACCTGTAACCGAGTAAGCCTTTGTACATGTAAGCCTTTAACATATACATTATCACTTTTTACAAATTATTCTGAAAATGCAGTAGAGGCTATTGCCTGCATTCAATCATTGTTTCTGTGCATTCAGCATGCAGAGTAAGCTGTTTTCAGTGCAGATCAGCCAAAGTGAAAAAAGCATCCATCCCCGTTGGGGAACATCACTGAGCATCTTACAGAATGCATTAGTTTGTCGGTAGACCACCATGGGAAACAGCTTTGGCCGATGTTTCTGTCTTCCGCTGTCCTTGACAGCCTTTGAAATGCTCCCACCAAACCATTCCTTCCCTTCACACCTTCCATCCGAAAACATTCCTGTTTCTGAGTTTCAAGTGGTGGTATAGTGTATCCAGTGATAAATGCTCAATGGCTGATCAAAAAAACAGAAGAAAGTGAAATCAAAAAGTGTAATAATTTGTTTGATTTGAGGTGAAGACCCATCTTATTGGCTACCATTGTTAACTCCTATGTAATAGCTTATTATGGCAGTGAGTTATAACGGCAATGAACCTTTTGTCAAAGTTAATACTGCTTCTGTGACGTTTATTTTGAAGAGTCTTTTGGCAACCCTGGCCTATTTCTCATCATACCATGACTTAACTACTGCACAGACTCTTCATTTCAAAGGGCTTCTAGCGATCGCCTTTTGTTGATTCAGATGTTCATCATATTGTATCCCGTTTAAAATTTAACTCTAATGACGGGTGTTGTTCACCCGGTCTTTAAAGCAGGTCTTTAAACCTGGCTCACATTCTAAAAACATCAGACCTCATGGGAGAGAATCGCATGAAAAACGTCTGGATGAGTTGTGTCGAACCCCAGCCGGCCAGTTCCGTGTCTCTGTTATAGATGAGAGCGGCGGCTTTTGCCATTTCAAACAATTATATATCTTGTAGTGCTTCTGTTAGGACCCTGAGTAGAGATATAGACTTCTTTTAACAAGAGGCCAATGTACTCAAAGTGCCTGACGGGTTGAGATGAGGAGAGGTGAGAAAATGATGAGTGTACCTTCCAGCTCCAGTAATAATACGTAAATATAAGTAAAAATAGTGTTTCAGTAGCAAACCAATGAAAGTGTTTAAGTGTAAAAGTAAGCAACTTAAGTCATGTCATTCAAGCCATACCTGAAACCTGTAACCAATGAATTACATTTCAAAACAGAGTTTAATTGGCTTCTTGAGGGGATTCAGTTTTTGTGTTTTGCAAGGAACTGACGGACAACTAATTTGAACAGTTATCTATTTAAATTGATTTGAATTCAATTCAAATGAAAAATTGTATTTCTTTGACATAATTTGAGTTTCATTCACATTTGAATTTGCATCTCTTTGAATTGTTTTAAGCTTGCTTTTGAAAAAACATTAGTTTTACCTAGACTATCGAGGCATGTATCAATGGAAAATTGTACTTTGAGTCTAAAATACACTATATACAGTGTTTCTTAATTCTTGCCCAGAAGACTGACCACATGATTTCTCATAGGCAACTTTTGTGCCAGTTGCCACACTAATGTACTAATGGAAACATGTCTTGGCATCAAACTGCACTGCATTTTGTTTTTATGTGTCATAGCTCAAAAGGAATAAAGTAAATTTAACAAGGCAATTGATTAAGAAACAGACAGCAAGTCATCAAATGAAACAGTAGAACTTGTACTGCTACGATGGGGCAATTTTTAAGAAGGCTTGCTGTTTGCTCCACAAATTACCTAGTAAATATGATGTTATTTCTAGGACACAAAATGAATAAACTGAAAGAATAGGAGAGATGAGGGAAGTCTGCTGTATTTATTGTAGTTTAGATGTATCAGACTCAAGTCATGCAGGGCCACAGCTCTATAGACATTTGTAACAGACTTTTAACAGACTGAATTTAACTCTTGATAGCCATGTTAACTGGATAATAATGATTGATCTAGGTGTGTTTATTGAGGTTGAATGATAACTGTGGTACTGTGGCTCTCTTGTACTGGAGTCTGTCAGCTGAGCTCTAGTTATTGTAAAACCAATCATGAGCCAATCCTGCTGGCTAATTGGGACTGAGCTATACATACCCAGTTCTCTCATTTAAAAAAAAAAAAAACATTTAAAAGTCTTTATTTAAACTTCTGTTTACAGCAGGTTGTGACTCAGCCTAGATTTCTGTTCCATTTTCATAAATCTCTCTGGGTGATCTGTCTGCAAGGAAATCAGATTTAAAAATGTATAGAAACATACTTCCCACAGAATGTTCATTCATGAGGCCTTGCAGTTCTCTCAGTTCACACATCTGCCTCTGAAAAGACAGACTTTTTTAACACTCCCCATTTTTGCATTTGGTCCAGAACTTCATGTAGGATTTTTTTCTCCCTCCAATGCATTCTCTGGTCACTTTCAAATTGGATTGGGGTTGGGCTGCCTCAAGAACGGAGGATAATCTCTTAGAGGTCCTTTACAGTGGGGGGTAAGGCCTAGGAGCTACCATTCACTTTTTTTACAAAGTTGCAGCTGGATCTCAAAGCACTTTTATACAAAGCTGAATGTTTTGCAGGCAGATCCTTCGGGTCCTCGGGTTGGTTGCGGAATTCTTGCCTCCCACTGTTCCAAGTCTTTTCTCCCCTGAAGGGGCCCCTGCCATAACTGCCAGGCACCCCAAGCTTGGGCCCGTTTGCAAATTGACCCTGACAAAACCGGCTGGGGGTGAAGAACCTGCTGCATTTTGGAAATTAAACAGCTGCATGTCCGGTTCTCAGGTCCTTCCCGTGCGCTCATGTATTACTTAGTTTGCAGAGTCTATTTCTTCCACTTCTCTTTAAATGGGCCTTGGTCAAAAAATTGGCTCATTTGCAAGTCGACCAACGCCACATGCACCTGCACTGCTGAATGCTGTTGTGGGGCTTTTATTCACTGTACAAAACAGTGGTTTCTGCGTCCTGCATTGAACTGGGATGAACATGACTGTACTTGACTGAAAATGAGAAAGTGTCATTTTTGCTAATGCACAGGTTCATTTTTGTAATTTAGTGCAAAATATGCATTATGGCATTAGGACGTTAGGTTTATTGTAAAGTTTTATCCTTTGTACTTTGCCACACAATAACTACTCCGGAAGCAGAATTCACTAGCTAGCATAAACCAGTCCTGGTGAGACTCAAAACAGCTACTGCCGAATAAAAACATGCATCAGTTTGATGCATAGGTTCTAAATGTCTGGACTTGATGGGTAAGGTATAATCTGATTCAGATGGATATTTAATTTTTTATGATCAACCATTATCCTCAACAATTATGCTGAATCTGATAGCAATAGGATATTTATATATTTCCTGGTGAAGGACCCTGCTAAAATATATTCCATGATTAATCTGAGGGGAGGGGGGGAGTCACTTCATGAACTCTGTCCCCTCGACTGCCTCACACAACGTATTCTTCTGTGATCCATCCCTTTTGTTCATCTAATGTATGGGCACTTCCAGCAGGGAGAGAAGTGCAATCAGTGAGACACTGTGACACAGCAGAATGGCCTGTCAACTACAAACGTTGCATATATTAGTGGCAGCATTGGCCATAAGAGGATGAGTCTCATTTGTGCTGCTTATTAAAGACCTCTTCCATAGAACAGATACACTGAAACAGGCTTATACAGTAAAATCATGGCATATAATGTAACTTTTAAGCTGATGGTGACCATGCAGTTTTAATGCCATTGTAAAGCTGAAAGCCTGATGTACCAATGTGAAAATGCATTAATCAGAACCTGCAACAGAAATGTAGTAAGCCATATCCAAAAGGATGTAAAACAATAGCTCATTAAATGTTTGAGATAGATCCTCTCCCCAACTGGACTAATAATAAGGGTGAGGAAGATTAAAATGTGTTCTACAAAACTAAAACTGTTCACTTTAATTGCACCTGCAGCATATATGACATTGTTACCATAAAGAGAAACACACAAATAGGATTTAGTAGCATGTATGTCCCTCCCATGCCAATTCCCTGTTCAAATTTGCATACCTTTCTTAACAAGATAATTTTGTTTTAATTATAATATATATCCTTAATTATATACAGTAAGAGCACATCAGAGGCATTTCCTGCACCAATAAATTACAAATTTGGTTATTTACATTTTCTTTTCATCTTTTCATCGTCCCAGGTTCAGTTCTCAGTTTAGATTTAACATGCAAAAATGAACCAAGACTTTGAGTTATGTATGTAATACATGTGTAATGGTCCCAATTCAATGAAAGTCCACCTTAAAACTTAAATGCTGAAGAATTCTTTTAAGAAAACTAGACTGTGGCAGGTCTGCCTAAAATTTTCACGTAAATACAAAATAATAATAAAAAAATATATAATTCATAGATACATACATATATAAGTAAAAATAGCACTGTTCCCCTAACACCTAAAACCAATGAATAAATATAGTCTAATAAATAAAAACTATTTATCTAGATAATGGATAAAGATATGTGTTATTTAATAACTAATGCATAAAAATACTAAATACAAAATTGCATAATACCCACAAAACATTTGTCTAGATGAATCATAAGAGTTTGCAATTTTTTTGGTGGGCAGTGTTTCAGTACATTCGCGGTACTTCTTCCACATGTGGTGCAGGTGTGTGTGTGTGTGTGTGTGTGTGTGTGTGTGTCCTATGTTTAAGTGTGTCCACTACGGTCTTCCCCAGTGGGCGGGTACCGCGTGACGTCACATCACAGCAAACCGATAAAACGTTTAGCGCGTTAGTTTGATCTTCGGAAAAAAATAAATAAATAAAGAACATATTTAAAAGCCCCGATGAAGTGTGCAAAGGGATCGGAGGCACAAGGGGGAACATAAAGCCTGGGAACAAGCAAGGAAAGAGGAGTTTTACGCATAGACCGGTGATCTTTAAAAGAAAAAAAGAATCTTTTCATTTCGCCTCGTTCATCTCACGGTTTCCAGCAGACCGTTCTTCTGCTGTCACGCGCTTCAGAAGACAAACCCTGCGATGACAGAGAGGAGCCGTGTGTCACTGTCAGGTGGTGGACACTGGAAAACCGGCTAATTTGTTTCAAAATTAAGTGGACTTTCCACAGACTTTAGCTATCTGTGCTGTTAAATAAAGAAAAATAAAGAAAGACTCAACAGACGCGCACGTTGGTACTACCACGGACGAACCGACCACGGGCTCAGAGAGGCAAGTGGCGAGACCTCAGATAACCTTCACCAAAGTTTTTATCTAACCTCACAAGCGGTGTTATTAGAATCGAGAGAAACCTGTCAGCCTGCGTGTCCAGTCACATCACTAACACTATGTGGAGTAGTTCGCTTCATGGTATTTAAGGTTAGTGTTGAATGTTACAGCAGCAGGTCACTTTGTTTTCGCGCGCAAATGAGCGTCAACGTTATATTTGTCTTTTCTGTGCCTGTGGAGAAATCGTGCTAACACCACACAGGCTTCTGCAAGACTTGTTTTGTCTCAAGCTGATTAAAGAAGGTGCACAGTGATGTCCCGGTAACAGGAACTGCTCTGTTTTAACTTTAGGCACTGAAAAATATATGGTCGAAAGCAAAGTATATATATATATATATATATATATATATATATATATATATATATATACACACACATACACACACACACACACACACACACACACACACACACACACACACATACACACACACACACACACACACACACACACATATATATATATATATATATATATAACTGGTTTGACTAGTCAATGAGGCGACTAGTTGAAAAGTAAAGTAATCGACTGTACATGGGCTAATCAAGTCGTACAGGCCACATCACTTTCATACACTGGCAATTCCTGTTCCTGTAGTTGTTTTTTTGGGTAACCTGGATGGCGTTGAGAAAGAAAAAGAAATATACAGACAATAATACCGAGTTTATTTTTTTTCTTAACCCGCATTTTACGAATAATAAAGATAAACAATAGGTTTCTCATCGCGGTAATATTAGCGTAACAACGGCCAATAACAGCAGAGCCTCCAGGTTGTATTTACGCCCTAATGTACCTACTTGGTGACAGTAGGTCTTGTGGGAAGTTTTGACTGGTGTTATGTCGGTATGAAGCGTTGTTAGTGCTGCTTTTCATTCATCTTGCTGCTAATTGTCCTTTTGTCTTTGGAAACGACAAAAGAAAAACGTGAGCCAATTCTCAAACTGATCATATCGATCGATTAGTACACGTTGTGTGAGGCTCATAGACGTGAGGATGTTTTTCAGACTACTGACTGTTGTTCTCATAATATTCCACACGTGGCTGCTAAACTCGGTTAAGTCCGACCATATTCAGCGGTATAAGCGGAGTCTGTCTGTGCGGGCGGACAGGTCTCAGGCCGCTTTAGGACAGGAGCAGTGCGGCTCCGTGAGCCGAAGACGATCCTACAGATCCGCGGTCCGACACCACCAACTAGCGGCCTTAACAGGGCGGTACAGCCGGCTGCCGGACCTTCATCACAGGATTGCGAGGTCCTCCTGCTCAGCGGGGTGCAGCCTGGATGGAAGTGATGCCTTTGGACTGCGCGATGGACCTCCTTGGGAGAGCAGCGGTCAAAAAATTCAGGACAAATCAGAACGTGAGCCTGACAAATGGAATGCTGAAGGAAGGCCACGTTTGAGAACAGACAAAATGCTGGACTCTTCTAAACCTGGATCCGCCTCTGCTGAGGCAAGAGCCGTGGCTTGGGATGGCAAAATGTCAACCCAAAGAATCCGAAGGTCGTCCCAGTGGAAAGAAAAGCGGGACCGCTTCTTTTCAGTGAGAAGGATTCCTCGCAGTCCACCAGAAATACGCAGTGAACGAAAGGAGCGTCCAGGTGACGTGACATTTGAGAAGGACATTCACACTTCTGAGGGGAGCAAGGACTACTCGGAGGAGAGGGACGGCCAGGTCGGCCCAGGCACAGAGCCATGGGGGGCAGAGGTCCGAGATGTCCCTCCAAAGTGGATGACGGCCCTGTACTTCAGAGGTCAGAGGGAGCAGCTTAAGGTGAACCCCACAGCGGATGTGGAACTCCCGCACTCTAGGTTCACCTTGGAACTGTGGATCAAGCCAGAGGGAGGTCAGAACAATCCAGCCATTATAGCAGGTTGGTATTTGTATCACAGTTCAGACTCATTCATTTATGTGGTACAGATGAGCTTTTCACATCTATGCAACTGTAAATAGTGCTTTGGTGGCATCACTGTAAAGAAACAGCATTTAGATGTCATAATTGCTTGAGAAAATGTTATCACTTTAAACTTCTAAACCACTAAAAATCCAGATGGTCAGAGGCAAGAAAAAACTTTTCAATGGAGATTGCGTTTTGTTCTGTGACATGAAAAAGACATAAGAATCTGATCAGAATTTCAGTTGCAAATCTGTGCTTTAAGTTACTTTATGTATCGCCTCACCCACTGGGATGTCACATTGAATGTACACACCAGTGAGTCATTCTAGGTCCGCTTTCTTGGGGGCTATGGAGAGATTATGTTGAGTAAGTGTGATCGGGGGAAATCTAATTTTGATGTGCGAGTGACAAGGGAAGCTCTGGGTGGGGTGCTCCAGAGGCAAGTGGCCACCACCTGCTGTTTGTCTCTTAGGGGTTTTCTTCAATTCCACGTGTAGAAGGTGCTTTCCCAGACAGCTCTGGGTTTTGATTAATGCGGTGTGTATGATCCAGACACTATGCTCATGTTGACAGATAGCTGCTGTCCAGCTCCAACCAGAATTACTTGATTTATTTGAAGCATTGATTTTTTTGTGCACCTATTGCTACCGCCACAAATAAATAAATAAATAAATAAATAAATAAAGTCTTCTTGAAACATAGCCCAGGAACATAGCAGAATGTGCTGGAGTCCTCTGGGGAGCATTTATAATCAGGTAAAAGTGCCTTTGGTATGGCTGCTGAAGAGGTTCAATGTGGAAAAGATTATATCTGGAAGAGCTTCTGAAAGGAAACAAAAGAGAAGGCCAGAATTCTGCAGTTGTAGCCAGGATTCTATGGTTGTTGTCTGCTGAGGAGATGCCAGTGAGAATGTTTTGGAGGAGGAGACATTTAGCCATATACTGACAAATGCCTGCTATCTGTTAGAAACCTAAAAATTGAACTTTGTATATAAATATCCATGTTTCATTCCTGTACAATTTTCTTACACTTGTCTGTATTGTGCCTTGTGTTTACTGTAGTAATTGTGTGACTTTCTTAAGTTAACTGTCAAGTGTTTTTATGATATAGTGTATTCACCAGCCACTTTATTTGAAATTCCTCCCTTACAGATCCACCTTCTGTCATCCATTTTTAGTGCATAATTTATGATTCATCAGTGGTCAGTTTCTGACCACAGAACTGATCTTGGCTGGGTTTTTTTGGGCAGTGGACTGCTAAACCAAGCAGTGATGCGATACACTTGTACCAGCGCCACCCAGACTACCATTTTAGTGTCATTGCTGTGTTGAGAATGGTCCACCAGTCAAGGTAGATGGCAGCGACAAATTGGGCATCAGCATGAGGCTCAATGATCTTACTGGTAAACTACAGGATTATTGGTTATTTTGTTTGTGACCCTTATTCCCAGCTTAAGGCCATTGCGCGTTTTTGCTTTTCACTCCTACAGAAACAGGCCATACCTTGGAGCAATTTACTTTTAGAAATATTTAATGTTGGTTAATTAGCAACATATATGTAACATCTTTAAAGTAAATTTGGGTTTGTTTGCTCAGATTCAAGCACTATTGTTCTTATGCAAAGCTGTTTTTGAATGGGCACTAAGAGAGCAGAAATCCCAATAGCAAAATATAGTAAAATATACTTTGCAGATTACTTAACTCAGATCCAGATAACACAGTTGTGTATATTTAATTCATAGTATATACAAATATAATGTTGCTGACACATTTGGATATTATCGCCATCAATTCCTTTCATTTTTAATCTTTTTATAGAATTTGAAAATGCTAGCTGTGCTTTGCGACTCGGTACATTAATTGCCATTTGAAGATTTTTCCATTTTGGAGATAGCTTCAATATAGTAAACATAGCCCATCCACAGAGGGACAGACAGAAATATACACACATAGAAGATTACACTGCCCGAGTCTCGGCTTCTGAGTGAATGAAATGTTTCGGCTTGTATCTGGCCCATGTCCTGTGGGATAATTTGTTTAAAATTGCCCATTTTTCTTTTTCCAGTATTCAGGGAGCAAGGCGTCTGTGTGTTCATGTGTGTGTGTGCACATGTGGGGAGGGTGAAGGGGTTTCCTGACCTTTCTCTGTCCTTCTCTTGGAACATCTGGCTGCCAGATGTGACTGCTTCTTTTGAAAAGCAGCTGGGAATACCGGTGGCTTTGTTTAATGGGAATGACTTAAACTCTTCAACTCTTTTGGGTAATTCCAATTACAAAAGCTCAGCCACCTGATTAGTATTCACGTGTGCTATCTTGTTGTGTTTCCGTTCCTTTTTTTTTCAAAAGGTGTGTTTGACAACTGCTCCCATGCACACAGTGAGAGAGGGTGGTCTGTTGGAGTCCGGACAATTGAGCCCACAGGGAGAAAGGATGGCAGGTTTTTCTTTGCCCTCCGCACGGACCGTGCACTCAAATCCACAACTCTCACAGGGCACCAGTTCTACCAGCCCAATGTCTGGACTCATTTGGTAGCTAGATATGATGGCCACCGGATGGCACTGTTCATAGATGGCTCAAAGATTGCAGAGAGTAGACAGCAGTCAGGTGACTTATATAGCCCCTTCATCAAGAATTGTCGTGTGCTTTTGCTCGGAGGGGATCAGTCAAATGCAGGCCGTGGTTTTCGGGGTTACATAGGAGGTGTTATTTTGTGGAATCATGCGAGGGCTCGGGAGGAGCTGTTTAAAAGCTTCATTAAACACTCTGAAAACCAGCGCCCCCTCTTGGCCCTATGGGCTGACTTTTCTGATGTGAAGCAGCAATGGATACCATACAAAGACCACCATCATCCAACCATTGTGGCCTTTCCTGCCCCTGAGCAGGAGTTGGTGTCCCCTTTCCAGCCTCCACCTTGTGGGCTGACCACTTGCGACAATCCAGATGTTGTCCTCAGCTATGACCAGCATAGGCAGCTGCGGGCTCACAAACGGCTGCGCTACCGTGTGGTGAATATTTGCGCTGATGACGGCAGCCATCCCACCATCTCACAGCAGCAGATCCAGCAGCAGCACAAGGCCTTGGAAGAAGCTTTCAAGCCATACAACCTGACACTGGAGCTCAGTGTGCTCACAGTACACAACTCCTCACTACAGCGTCGCTTCATCCTCAGCAACTGCCACATTGCGAAAGTGGGCAATCGCCACTGTGACCACGAGTGTGACCACCCGGTAACAGGCCATGATGGAGGCGACTGCCTGCGTCTAGGAACATGCTACAACTGGATGAGGGGCGATGGTGTCTGTAATCCCGAGTGCAATGGTATCCATTATGACTATGATGATGGAGACTGCTGCGATCCACAGGTCACTGATGTCACAAAGACCTGCTTTGATCCTGAGTCTCCTGAGAGGTGAGTTATTTTAATGTTTTAGGTGACTTCTGCTGCAGTGCAGGGACATCCTTGATTCACTGAGACTTTGTGGAGAGTCCAATTCTCCTACTGGAGAGTAGGAGTTCAGCAAAGTTTGGTAATTTCCCAGCTCACACACACCTGATTCAATTAAGTTTCCAGTTTTAGCAGGTGTGTTTGAGCAGAGAAATCACCAAACTGTGCTGAACTCCTACTCTCCAGTAGGAGAATTGGACTCTCCACAAAGTCTCAGTGAATCAAGGCAGTAATTCCTGCCTTGTTACATTTTAGCAGATATTTAATTCATTAGAAGAATATAATGAATACATTTGAAACTTTCTCTCCTTTCCTCAAATTCTATTGCAGTGCCACTATCTGCTCAGGGGGTTTAAACAGTAAAGTAAAATGCAAACATTAAATGAGCCTGTTAACCTTTTTTGTATCCCAGCAGTGATAAGGATGCTGGTTTATTGTATCTTTAGGGAAAAAGTGAACAAAAACATAAAGGGATTCATCAAGAGAGTACATCATATTCATGTAAAAGATAACCACGAAAGAAGTTTTAGGATTCTCCGCATGGACCTGCAAATGCTTAGGGTTAAGAGTAAAGCAAAATTGATGTGCCTGTTAGGTGTTCTCACAACAGTATCAGGGAAAAGGAAATCAACTTCTCTTATTGTGAAATCATGTTCCCTTCTTATTTTTGTAACTGTCAGAACACTTTGTATTACACAACAAGCAAAGCATACAAATTTGAAACTCTGGAACTTTTTAAAAAGCATGCAAAACTTGGATGTGGGCAGAGGCCAAAGTATACACTTAATATGGCTAAACAACAAAACCAGAAGTCTCAGCTCTGTTCATTGTGACAGGCAGACTGATTTGGCCTGTATACAGCACTTCTGATGTCTTGCCATGATGTCTGTCTCTTTTTTCGAGAGTGCACATGTAGGTAGAAATGCTTAAGCTGTTATATATAAGAAAAAGGCTGTATTGTAATTTGATGGATTCTACAGAAGAGCTATCCGAGAAATGCACTGTGGGGATGTTTTGAGCCTAGTTTATAAAGTACACATATAAAATACCAAAAGCTATACAGTATAAAATACAGTATATGTGTTTTTAGTCTATATCTAAGGAGACCAAAAGACAGATCATGTGCAAGGTTAACCTTAATAACTCTGTTTGATTCTTGTTTGTTTCCTGAATGTTTTTGCTAATGGTGAATGTAAATGTCCTCACACCAGAGCTTCTCAATTGCATATTAGAATTAAACGTCTCTCTGTGTAGCATGTCACCATCAATGTGAGACTATTGCATAGGTGCACTGTGGGAAATTGCAGTGCCAGACTCACTGTGCCACTGGGACTTGTGTGTGTTGTGCAGCCAGCTGTTGAGGTTTTATGGTCTCAAGAGAACCTGTGGTGAAGCGGTCTGTTTCTGAAGCTGCCTATCTTCTCCTGCAGATTCCCTGCTGAGATTAATGGGGCTCTAATGATTCACTTGGATGGTGGTCTGAAACACATTTTGAGTTGGTTGTTGCTTGTTTTGCACTGAGACCCTTTGAAAGATCACAACAGCAGGTCTTTAGCTCACTCTTGTCTTTGAAACAAAGAAGAGAGGGGGGTAGACTGAGAGAGCGAGAGAAGGGTAGAAAAGGTAAAGGGGTTCACACTGCTGGTAAGTAAATAACCAAGCAAAAAAGTAAGTAAATAACTATATACTTACAACCTCTAGTTTAAGAGCCTTGTTTATAACAACAATAGAATAAAAGTATTAAAATATATTAAAAAAAAATGAGAGGATAATACTCAGCCTCACTGATTCAATTTCTACGTAATACAGGAATGTGTAGCATTATCCTTTCAAGTCTCAGCTCCATTCAGTGGCAGTGGTACTATTATATGTGAATTGTCAATAAATTGGGATGTCAATAGCCTTTGTTAATAGACTTTCCTGACCAGGTCGGAACAGTGCATCGGCAAGGAGAATTAATGCAGGGTTGACATTTTGATGGCAATTGTATAGTGTGCTTTTTTTATGCAGAGGTCTGCGATTTTACTGTCGTGCCGGGTGAGTTATAGTCCAGGTTTCTGCAGCTGCGCTGCACGGTGTGACCTTGTGCCAATGGCTGTCACTACACAAATTTGTTGTTCAAGGAGAGGGAAAGAGCATATGGGAACCACCAGGTGCATTTTGGCAAACTTCGGACATGGAACAAGAAGAAAGCAAGGGCATTTTCATCTGAACATTTAAGCCATGAGAACTGAACAGTCTGACAACTCTTCAGATTGATTTTGCAGTTATTAACATTGATAGATGGGGCAATTTCTATTGATTGATTAGGTATTGATTTCATTATTCATGATGGTCCAAGGTACATTTACTAAGCCATTTCCAGATTTCAACCTTAATGGCCTACGGCTTGTATTGTTTCAGTTTTATCAACAGCAGTTCCACTAAATACGTCCTGTCCACCATGAAGATGACATTATTCTCATAGTGAGTAGAATGACTAAAATTTTACCATTTTAAATGGTCTTTTACCATTTGCAGAAAGCTATTGCTGAAATAGTGGTTATGGCATACCTCAAATTCTTCTGTAAAAACTCCTGTAATTTCATGTTGGTTATGATAACACTATGTAAACACTTTTTGATCTTCATTTATTGTCTTTGTGTCAGTTGTAGCTTTGCATGGTCAGCGCTACAAGAAACAAAAGTATTTCATGGTGTGATGACTGTGCAGGAAAATCAGCAGCCTGGGATTCACTGAGATGATTAGATTTGTCTGATTGTGTGTAAATGAATTAGGGGTGTATAGAATTGGAGACTTTAACTGTCTGTCAGACTTGACAAACAGCTCTCAGGTGACCACTAATGCCCTTTCAAGAAAGGAACATTTATTTACATAAGATGTCAGCTTGAGGGTTATTCAAAACTAGTCATTGTTTAAGTTGATCAAAATATTATTTATGTTGGATCACTGTTTGGCCTTGAAATGGTTAGGACTGAAAAAAAATCATAGTTACTTGTAAGGCTCATGGCATTTTGAATAAGCTAATTATACAAGTTGCTCAAATGCCAAAAAGCAAAGCAAACATTTGCACTCATATACGTACAACCTAATTACAAACCAGAAAAGTTTGGGCAGCATGTAAAATGCAGATAAAATCAGAATAATGATTTATAAATCTACTTTGACCTGTATTTGAACGCAAACAGAACCAAGACATGTATTGTTTATATAATGTAGATATGCAATGTTTTACCTAATCAGCCTTACTTATAAAAGTTGCAACAGGGAAATTTAAGACGAAGAACATTGCGAAATGTTCAAAAAACATCTTAAATTGGTGATGTCATCATGGTTAGGCTTAAAAGGAGCATCCAGGAAAAGCTTAGTCCATTATGAGCAGGGATAAGTTGAGGCTCACAACTTTGCCAAAAATGCATCAAATTCAAAAATCAGTTTAAAAATAACATTTTTTAGTGAGCAATTGCAAGGACTTCAGGTATTTCGTAACTATATGGTCTGATGAGACAGCCTTTAAAATTGTTTTTAGAAATAATGGACATCATGTTCTCTGGGCCAAAGAAGGAAATACCATACAGATATTGCCAGCATAAAGTGCAAAACCCAAGGTCTGTCATGGTATGGGTGGTATTAATGGGTAACTTGCACATCTGTGAAGGCATCATTAATGCTGAACATGTTTTAAGAAATGTATTCTGCCTTCTAGATGACATCTTTTTCAGGGATGTCAATGCTGTTATTCAACATGATATTGCTAAACCACATAGTAAAACAGAATGACTGCTTAATCAAAGAATGTAGGCGCTGCGCTGCACCAGCCTGCCTGCAGTCCAGACCTGTCTTCCTTTGAGAATGTTCAAAACACAACAGTGAAGGTCCCCAGTAAATTGTTAAGTGTCGTTAAAAGGAAGGTGATGTAACACAGAGGTAACATGCTCCTGTCCCAACTTTTTTGGCATGTGTTGCAGACATCAAATTTGAAAAGAGTCTGTATTTACAAAAACTAGTTCATTTCAGGAGGTGTAAGAAATGTTGCTGTTTTCGATTTAATACAGGTCAAACAGAATTTATGAATAATTTAATACTGCTTTCTGTTTTATTAGCATTTCACATTTTGTTCCAAATTGTTGGGAACTGAGTTTTAATGATAGTTATTACATGCTGGTATCTCAAAAAAATAAATAAATCCACACTGACCAGGTGAATTTCCCACATTGACCCAAATTCCTGCAAACTGATCTGTTCTATTTAAAAACATTAAGTTATGAAAAGGTACAAGTATGTCCCTTTGCCCCAGGAAAAAATGTATTTATGGTATAGAACTGAATCTTTGAAAACGTAACTGAATTGTTTAGGGTTTGGGGATTGGCTTTAAACTAACAGCACCATATCAAACATCCCCTGGAAGTTAATGACACCTTCATGTAATCTACTGTTTACTAGCAACATAACACACTGGAATCCAAACAAGCTTCATGCAAGCAAAATGTCAAACGATTGTCCAAAAAACAGTATTGCGACCAAAATACGAAACTACCTCATTCTTTGTGTGATCTAGACTGTCAAAAGATCTAGTGTCTAGCTACTTTAACCTTATTTTAATATTTAGATACTTAGCTACCTTCACAATGAATGGCTGGTAGCAATGTAGTATTAATCTACTAATCAGTATTAGTCATTCTCTTACATGAGTCCCATTAAGTAACATGCTTAAATATTGTGAACCATTTAAACCAAACACACTGATGGAAATTTTCAAACATAAACCCATGAATTGTTAAATATTAATTACACTAAATAGACATCCAAATGCGAATCACCACTTTTTTCTTGGCTAGTTCCACATTCCAAACACACCACGGGCTGACAGTTGTTACCATGGAGACTAGGTGACCCTGGCGGACCCTGCTGCAGTATGACTTTCTACTGGCTGAATGGGCTGTGTGCTGGACTTGCACAGATTTTAGAACAGAGTAAAACAACTTTACGTGGTTTTACTATAAAAATAGCTGCCTGTATTTTTGAGATTTGAATCTGAACACCATTTTGACAGATTTTTGCTTTCGTTTAGTGTTTTCCATCCCTGCATGTTGGTAATAAACTACTTCGCTTCCTATTTTGAAAGCTGCAATTGCAAACATGCATGCAGTCGAGAGATGCTGTTGCCATGAATCTCCTCTCTTTCAATGATGCTTTGCACCTTGTCGTCACAGAAAAGTGATTTTTTTGAGTGCTAATAGCTCCCCCTTGTGGAGAGTATTTGGATTGCTGAACTTCCATTGTTACAGGAGACGGTCGGTAGCAGTGTACGGGAATAAAACATTAGTGGTTATTATTGTGTAACATTAGTTGGCAAGCTGTTTAAAGTCAATTTTACAGAACTGGGAAGCATGTAATGTTGCAGTCAAGGTGATAACCACCTGTAGGTTCATTCCCATGCTCTTACAAGTTTTTTCCTTCTTTGGTTTTGGTTCCTCTCAAAGTTTTTGCCTTTCTGTTCTTAGGGGGTTTTTCCTGCTACTGTTGCCTTCAGCTTACTTACTAATCTGTATTGCTGTTTTATTATAGTGATAAAATTGATTCATAGCTTGCGTCAGTGTGGCACTATTGTTGTTTAGGGAAAGTTTGTAGATAGAATGCTGGTGAAGAGCAGTGACCTGACTTTAGGTCAGAATGACTCAAAACATAAATGTAGTGCTTTGTCCAGAACATACTTGGAGAATTTAATTCCTGATTTTCTAAGTAATCATTTCACAAATGTGAAATGTTAAATCATTTGAACTATTTTGCTACATTGGCACCATATCAGACATTTGGGGAACTGCAGCACTCCAAATGACTGGCCCAATGTTTGCTTATTTAATAAGTCTGGATGTAAGAAGGACTACATTCGGTCCAGTCAAAGATGGAATGGATCCAAGAAACAGTAGGTGTTTCAGCTAATGGGCTAGACCCTTTGGCATGTTACAAAAGGCCATTAAGGCTCAGACCTTTTCAAACCACCAGGCCAGTGATAGGAGGTGCAAAAGCTTTCCAGCTATGAAAGCAAAGGAGAAAAAATGACATGTGACATATTTCAGTGTAAAAACAAGTTAGCTTCACACTTCAAAGCTCCTCTTGGTAATTTATCACAGCTGGGAGTGGAGGAAGAGAGCA
This sequence comes from Pygocentrus nattereri, assembly GCF_015220715.1. Lineage (NCBI taxonomy): Eukaryota > Metazoa > Chordata > Actinopteri > Characiformes > Serrasalmidae > Pygocentrus > Pygocentrus nattereri. The sequence continues at coordinate 40,042,404 of NC_051212.1, read as the reverse complement.
ATTGTGGTTTCATGCATCCCCACCAATTCAAACAATTAGATTTTGTAAGCAAGCAGCCTTTTGAGCAGAAGTGCCTATCACACAAGGTGATTTTTATGTTGGTATCTGTTAATAATTGTCAGAGAAAAGGCAAAAAATATATGTAGGTATGTGGTTTTAGCATGTCAGATTATTTCCTGCAAAATGCTTTCTAAGAACTCTCCCAGTTAGGTTTTGCATGTGTGTTGTTACAATGCTTATAGTATGTATTTATTTCAGTATCTTTGGCTATAACTGAATCTCTCTGCTGCAGGGCTTACCTGAGTGTGAAAGAACTCAAGGAGCTGCTTCACCTGAACACTTCAGACATACTCAACGTGTTCTTTGCCAACAACTCTGCTCGGGAGGAGCTTGCTGGGGCTGCCACATGGCCCTGGGCCAAGGAGGCCCTTACACATCAAGGTGAGAAGCAGGCACTCCCGACTCTTGTCTACAATCTTAAACATTAAGCAAAATCAAAAATTTCAAATTTTTTTCTTTAACTGATAAGTCCTGGGTTTGGGAATTCCTAAGCCAGATCCAGATTGATTCATTTTACTTCTTTAACCTCCAACCTCCTGTTTTTTGACCCCATGCAATATGCTTTTTAACTTCTATTACCATTTCCCCTCAAGGCCGCAAATGCATACATCACCAACAGCATACTTTCTTTTCCTCTCTATTCCCCTTCAAACACTTTGTTCTCTCTCATCCTTCTTGTTCTCAGGACTTGCATTTATGAGATTAATCCCAGGCATTAAAGGAAATGCATAGATTTCCCCTACAGATTGTCCTTAATCATTTTGGTCTTTACCCAGAAAAGTGCAGGAAAGAGACGAAAAAGATCCCGACAACAAACAAACAAAAACAAAAGAAGGGTGCTGCCCTGTTGCTGTCTCCATTCACCTGCCAGCTGATTTTATGGTACTCACTGTTGCTATGTTTTGGAGCTCATTAAAGCAGACTGGGCCTTTTAGGTCCAGCTTCTCTAAAATGGAGATTTCTCTCAAGCGGGAAGTCTTCTTATGTAAGCCCACCTCCCAACAATTTGAGGTGCATGATCAGACAGTTTTAGCTTGGCCTCTCCACTTATGGCTTTAGTTAATGAGATTAGTTTGGCAGCCGGTTGAAATTAGGATCTTTTAAAAATGGTGCTTGCAGTATTAATTAATAACAACCTTCTCCTTGTTTAATTGGACTAGTAAATCTCTTTTTATATGCGGGTGATCTTTGTGATTAAAGTTCGCTGAAATTAACAAAAGGAGCAAATGTTTTAGATCTAGTGCTATGTTCAAAGTTGTCTTGGGTGTATCAGTAAATTTTAACTTCTAGGCTCCTTTCTGTGAGTCCACACTTCAATTTCTCGGTGTACCTACCTTAATGTTAATTTCATAGTTAAATAATTTAGTGTAGTTTCTGAATAATAAGCCTACCATTTAAGGGGTTAATAATAGAAACAGCTACTAAAGGGAAAAATAATGAGACTAGCAGGCATGTTGTGATGCCCCAGGAGGCTATGCGCATCTCCTTGCACATTTATTCATCCTGGGGTTGGTGTGCATTCCACATATGTGCAATATTTCCTTTTTCAGGAGGAGAAAAGAGCTGAACCTACAGACCCTTCCTCTCGACCCAGCTTCCAGTAGCTGTCTGACATACTGCAAATCTGCTTCCCTCTGTGCTCTCTCTCTCACACACACACACACACACACACACCCTTCTAAATGTTCACTTGAGTAGGTCACATTAGTGGGGTAGAGAAAGCCCACTCCCAAAGAAAATGGATGATTTATGCTCCACTGTGCAGGATAAGAGCAGTAAACTGCCATTCATGCCACATCTCAGGCCACTGGCAGTAATGATCAGTAACCAGAAAAAGGTTTTGTAGCTTCAATAGCTTGGCTTTAACCTGCTAACAAAAAAAATCCTGGTTGATGCTGCATAAGATATTTTGTGAAGCGCCTGGAAGAAACATCTTTAAGGGTCCTTAAATGAAAAGACTTTAAAACAAAGTTTATATGTATGTTTTTACTGATAAACAGTAGTGAATAGGTCTACTAACATGGTCCAAACTGAAGGCTAACTTTATGAGTGTTGTACAGTGAGGCGGAGCTATTTTATAATGGAGAAGGGGGGATGAATAATAGTGAGAGAATGTCACACAACCAAGCATGAGATTTGTGTTAGGGTTAGCTTGGATTGTGAACTTGTATTGTGAGGTTTTCAGAGGTGGTCCCATACTCCACTGAGTAAGGTGGCGTAGGTTTGTGATTGACTGTGCTCTTTGGAATGCCAATTGTGTGCATATACATGTGTGTGTTGTACTGTTACGTCTCCATGCTCATTATACCTATAATCTCCCCTATTTTGATTTACTCTAGTGTCAGAAATAGTACTAAAGGAACCCAAAATAAAGGCAAAAAAATGCAGTGTTTGTCCGTGGAGTGCTTTGTGGACATACGCAAAGGTTAAAGAGCGAGATTAGGTTCTCATAAATTGGTGGACTGAGGTTTATGGTGCAGGTTTTGGAACTATTCTTTTTTGAATGCAGATAAATCACCAAATTGTTCGTGAAGAACTTGATGTCCAATTTCTGGGGACAAAGTCGAGTAAATGCCCCAAACAGTTTAAGTGAAATCAGACCGTGGCAACGCTGCACTGATCTGCCCGTGTAGCTGCAAATGATGTGTGTCTGTCGGACATGTCTGACCAAAGTCGGTCCCACTGGAACATTATTCTATAAAACATGGGGATTTTTTAAATAAGAGAGGCTCTTTTCTCAAATTGTGGGGATACCATGCACCCAGATGGGTTTTCTGTGGTTACACTGATTCCAGATTTGTAGCGAGGTCCTCCAAAAGGGGTTTTACATGTTCATGCAAACCAAGTCCTGGTTTTTAATTAGTCAACAAATAACTTGTGGGATTTCAAAGACTTAATAACCAGACATAATAATGCCTTCAATTCTACATAAATAGCTTGAAAGAAATTATGCAAATGATTTTGGAGAATTAAACAAAAAATATTTAAAATGGACAATTTTTTGTGGTTAAAAAGTGGTTATAAAAATGTCATATCTTTTAAGCTTTTCTATCACATTTTGCTTATAAAATACATAGCCAGTATGCTATTATGTAGGAAGCCAAATGCATTGTAACCTTCCTTTGCTTTGGTATAACACACACATTACTGAAGAGCTTGGTTCTACTTGGTCACCTATGACAATGCTTAGTGACATCTCATATTGTAGGATTGCATGAGGTACTCGTGTCAATAAAGATTTCATTATCAATTTCATGATGTTAAATGCCCACTTATTTTAAAGTTCCCAGAACCTGTTTAAATGCCAACTTGTTTAGACTCTATGTAGTTAGATAAGTGATTGCATACTTTTCTTTTTAATTAGCATTAATATGTATTCATTAATCTTTATATAACCTTTCAAGGTGGAATGATACTGAACCCATCCTACTTCGGCACTGTTGGACACAGCAACACCATGATCCATGAAATGGGTCATATTTTTGGTCTGTACCATGTCTTCAAGGGGGTGAGTGAAAGGGAATCATGTGATGATCCATGTCAGGAAACTATAGCGTCCATGGAGACAGGAGATTTCTGTGCTGACACAGCCCCAACCCCGAAGTCTAAAGCCTGCAGAGACCCTGACCCGGTCAATGACACCTGTGGATTGACCCACTATCATGGTACACCCTACAAAAACTATATGAGCTATACAGGTAAATCTTTTAGAACCACTACATATAATATAATTACATATTTAAGATTTGAACATTTTAGTACTTTTACAGTCTCACATCTAAGATAAACATAAATGGACAGAAGTCTTAGACAGCTGTCTTAGGCTATTTTTTGGCTTCAATTTGTTTAAAATTCCAACAATAAAATAATTAGAAATAAATAAATAAATACTACATTGGAATTTTATGTGTGTCAGTCACACTATGTTAAATGTTTGTGTTATGTGAGTTCCCAACCTCTCCTTGAGGAATCCCAGTGTTTACAGTTACCATCCAGTACCTACTTCAGCGAGTCAATCCTTCATTAAATTAAATCAGGTGTGCTGATGATTGAATTTAACAAATCCATGCAATGGCTGGAGTGTACTGAGAGGTCAGGAACCAAACCCGTAATCTTCCAAATTCTTTTCAAATTCCAACTTTTGAAAACAATAAATTATTAGATTTTTTTCATGGCTGCCTAGGACTTGTGCACAGTAATGCAACTGGTTAACAGCTTGAAAATTAAACAAATATTACTTTATGTTGGTCTTATGACAAGAAAGAGAGAGATCAGATTACTAAATGATAAATTTAGACAGTAAATGATTTGTGATTGAGCATTGTGAGTAATCTGGCATCTGAAATAAAAGTTATTGCCCTTTTTTAATTACAGATGACAACTGCACCAACCACTTCACACCACATCAAGTAGCTCGGATGCACTGCTACATCGACCTAGTGTACAAAAATTGGGTTCAAGACAGAAAGCCCACACCTGTTCCACTTGCACCTATGGTGATTGGTCAAGATGCTGACTCTGTCTCCATTCATTGGCTGCATCCAATAAGTGGGCCTCTTATGCAAAGGTAATGTGACAAATTTGTGGAAAGAAATATTATTCATGTAAAACTTTCATGTAGATAGCAGAGAATAATGCTTTGTATCACTGGCTTTAAGTGTATCTCAGAATTCCATCAGCATGTCATTATTAAATTGAGCAGAACAAACTTGTGTTGCCAGAGTGTTGGTTCAGGCAACTGCTGTGAGAATGTCTGTGGAAAAGTCATTGGGTGGCCTTAATTGTTAGTGTCTGTCTTGATATGTGTGTATGCACCTTGTAACATTGCTGTGTGTATAGGGAGGAGGGTGTGAATTGCCAGTTGTGTGATGAACATGGAGTGCTTCATCAGTATGCATTTGAGGCCACTTCCCCTCACACCTGTGACACTAGTGGGTACTGGACTCCAGAAGAAGCTGTGGGTAAGTAGCTATAATCTCAGTACCTTAGCCTGAGTGTAATACAAACTAAGCATCCTTCCAAACCCCTGTTTCATGTCATGCATCTCAAGGGATCCCAAAAATTGAACCCTGACTCACATATGAATTGCATTGCAACTTAGCTTTTGATGTTCAGTATGCAGTCAGCGACTTCAAAAACACTACCAGCTCTTTGATTAATGAGGATACAAAGCCCAGCTGTTTCATTCGGACCACTCTCCTCTTGCTGGCTCACTCATGAGGAGGATCCTCCAGTCTCCTCTAGGCCAGGTGCGTGCAAGTCCCAAGAAGTCTGGAAAAATTTGAAGGATAAATCATTAAATAATAATTGCTAGGATAAAGAACTCTCTTGTCTTTGCCATTGGAAAATAATAGAAATGAGTTCTTGGCATGTCTTCAAGTTTTGGTAATATTGGGCAGCTTCCAGAAATGGTCTGTCATAAAAAAGCTATGTGTATTCTGCATTGTGTTTGAACTTAATTCCTCATGTAACAGATGTTACTGATTATTCCAATCAGGATTCTCTTAGCTGTTGGGGCTGCCCACTTGCTGACATGTCATGGATAAGGCTGTGCTTTGAAACATGGAGGCAGATCTGTGGAAATCCTCAGCCTGTATATGAGTGCCTCAAAAAAACCACACACATATACACACACGCAAAAAAAAACCCACCACCACTAGAGAGGTTAAACGTAAAATCATCCATTTACGGATGGTGGAGAGTGATTTTTGGATTCATTTCTTGTTTGGAAAAACAGATTGATGAGATATAAGACATTAATTTTTGAAGATGAAAAAAAAGAAATGATAACAGAAAATGTTAGAGCATTGCTGAGGTATGGCAAGGGAGATTTAGCAGTGCTGCCTCAGGTCTGTAATAAATTAAATGTAGTCTATTGTTATTGCTTTATTTTTAGATGAACAATAAACCACATGGTGACTACTAAATGTGAATTATTTTGTCAGTCAGTTCATCACCTCAGAAAGGCTTTTAAACTGAAAAGACAGCAGTGTTTGGGTAACGTGAAATAAGGCTTGGGGTAATGCTGTAGTAAGCCATTTTTGATAGCTTCAAAAGAACTAGCACAGTCCAATTCAAATGCTATAAATACATTTCTTTCAGAGGATCTGTTTTTTAGAAGATATACTGCAACTCTTTTTTCTGGCTACCTGTTTTAGCTAGACAGATAGACAGATGCACATATAGATAGATGGATAGATAAATAAATTGACAAATAGATAGGTGTATTTTGTTTATCCTTAGAGGGAAAAATAGATGGTACAGCAGAAAAATTAAACAGATTCTACATAATAAATACAGATATCATTACACATATTATGCATACGTATACATACAGTGCAGACATTTCAGTGCAAAAATGACAAAGTGCAGAACACAAAACACCTAACCAAAGCATGTTTATTTATATATCAGTGTGTAAAGTGTTACAACAACTAGAGAGAAAGACAAAGCACAGGAAAGAGAATCAATAATAAGAAATATGTTTGCCTATAGTTTGGTTATGGTTCCATGCACTTCAGACCGCTGTTGACATTAACTCTCACTTGTTATAAATTATTTTTCGGATTCTTTTCTGTCCCAATTAAGGTGCCAATTCACATAGACAGTACATCCTATAAAGTGTTATTTGTGTGTAAAGAGAGTTCTGTCCACAGCTGCAGAGAGCGGGAGATGGTTGCTAAGAGAAGGAAGGATGACAAGCCCACAGATCTTGCCGCACTGCTTTTCCCGGTGGGGGCATTGCACCACATCTGATACAGCCATTAATTCCAGCCTGCGTGGAGGCTCTCGCTCTGTTTATCTGACCAATTGAGTTTTATGGTTTGCCTTGGCCTGCTGCAGTTTACCCAGCACACATCCACACATGTGAGGCCACGCTGGGTGCAAAGGAGCATGCACCAACTGAAGGCTGTTCTGTGTCTCTCCGTTTGTCTGTCTGCCTGTCTGCTTGTAAAGTTAACTTGTACTCTACAGCTCTGCTGAGAGAGTTGAGCACACTGGCGTACATTTTAGTCAATCAGTGTAATCCAGTCTAGAAATTTTATTTACTGATTGGAAGTGTGTATGTGCTTGCAAGGGTCCAGTACTGGCTACTCTAAGGATTACCCTCTCTCTGTTTCGCCCACTATGCCCCTGCACTTTAGGCCACTGAGGACGTTAACTCCCATTTAGTATAAATTATTTTTCGGATTCCTGTCCGTCCCAATTAAGGCGCCAATTCTTCTCCTTTGCCAAGTTGCACCTGGCCTTGTGGTCGATTGAAGCCTGGGGAAGTGTGCTTCACATCCACTGCCAGGACATGTGGTTTTTCCCAGACTCTCCAGCTCTTCTGTCTTTTTCTCTCCCTCCCTCTTTCTTTCTTGCACTCTCTCAGTTTCTTTTTCTACCTCACCGTCTTTTTCTCTCCAATTCTTGTTTCCATCTCCAAAAACACACGGACATGAAAACCCCTCCCTAGCTCAATGGGCTTAAAGTAATAGAAGACAACTTCAATCAAAATGTTAGTAACGCTTTCCTTAAACCTGTAACATTGTGTGCTATACAAAACACAGTGTTATAATAAGCACTCTTCTTGAGGCTGCAGGTTGAAGATGTTGACATTGTCTGTAATGATATGACAATGACTGATAAATGAATATATGACATTTCTGATAATGTGATACAATTTAGCGTTTTATTATTAAACCTTCCGAGGGACATCAGTAGTGTTGAATAAGAATAAGAGTGTTCCTCTTCAGATAAGCTAATTTTCCGTTGGATGCTGATGAGGAATAGTTCTCTTCTACAATGTGTATTTTCTGCTCAGTGGATGATGTGGAGACATGTTGTTCATCAGAGAAAGATAGTTTCATTGTTTATGGACCTAACAAACATTGGCTAGAGCTTTAGACCCCAGGCCTCATCCTGGAGAGCTGCATTACTGCAGAGATTCATTCCAAACTGTATCCACTAAGCTGCCCCTATCTTAACTCTAATGCTAGGGATTTGAAATGAGATTTATTAGCTGCAGTTGGTGTGGCAAATTATGGTTGAAAGTAGGCTTTGGAGGAAGGTGGCTATCCAGGACCTATGTTGGAGACCACTGAGCTAGAGTAGCTAGTTTTAGTGAGACAGCTGCACAACTGGATCTCTGCCTTTTCAGCCACACGCTCATGCTCAAGTACTAGGGTCTTAGAGTAGCAAAATACAACATAATATAATTTCACACAATACAAGCAAAACTGTCATTTCACTTAATTGTAAATTGGTGTCAAATGGACCTAGGGAGTGCTGCGTTCTTTCTGAAAATTCTGAAAGTTTTTATGTAATATTTTGGCTTACAACACAGCATTTAAGTGTCTTTACCATGAAAGGATTAAAAAAAATGTATAACTTTCTGTGATATAGCTTTTTGGACAGTTCTGACTCTAAAACATCTCATTTCATATCAAATCCCCCTGAGTGATGTTGATAACATCTTAATCATTTAATTATACAGAAGGTAAAAATGGTGTAGTTCCCCATGAAGGATGTATTTAAGAATGCACATCTCAATATTGAGCTACAGTACTACAAAGTTAAATCGGAAGCTCCTAAAATGTAACAAAAATGAAAGAGTGTGTGTGTGTGTGTGTGTGTAGGTGCCCCTGATGTGTACCAGCCTTGTGAGCCTAGCATGCGTTCTTGGAGCCCAGAATTCAGTCTCTATGAGGCCAATATGACTTCTCCATGTCCCCAGACTGAAGGCTGTGTTCTCCAGCTCTATTTTCAGCACCCTGTGGTTCCAGACACTCTAACTGTGTGGATCACCTACATCTCTACCAGTGAGTACCGTACCTACCAGACAGCTAGCAAGAGAAAGGAATCTGAATAGCCAGTGAAGGGATGCATACTCAGAATATGCTTCGGTTTTATGAATCACTCAGTCTGTGTTTACGTGTATTCACCGTGTATTTGAATGCTGCTGCTACACCTACACCAAAATGCCACAGCAAAATAATGCATGACTCATTTTCCTTGAATTTCCAGTTTGCTCTATCAGTTTATGTAGCAGTATAATTGATTCATGTTATTTAAACCAGCAACTGATTTTTCACTTATGAATTAAGAATGATCCTATTAAAGAGCAAATAACTTTACTGTTATTGTAACTTTATCTAACATATTGTAAATGTGCAAGTGTGTTTCATGTGTTTATTTAGCCCACACATTGAGTGCATATACATACACTCAATAATCCAATCATAATCAGATTTCTGCAGTTATCTGATTATTCAAATGGTCATGTAAATACCAAACTCCAGTCTAGAAATCCTTTTTTTTCTCAGTGCATGTATACTCATGCGCATGTGCGAGAGCAGACTGTGGATGTTGCGAGAAGGCCGCAACATTATGTGTACGTCCCTTCTTCTACAAGTCTATTGGCTGGTCCGATTAGCCGATTACTGCCTGACTTGTGTAGACCCGGAGTTTCCCATTATCTGATTACTCAAGTGAATGTAAATGTGTTGATCAGATTACTAACAAATTCTGATTTTCTGTAGTTATTGGATTATTAAATGCATGTACATGCACTCATTGTTTGACAAAGGCTAATAAAAATGGCCATCTAGCAATTCGGTACATCCCTTGTCCAATTTCCTATGCTGTTTTTTCATTTTTTTTCTGTAAAGTTACCATTTCAGTAGATACAAGTTTTTTGTTGTGAGGTGATAATATTCTTAATTGTTCTATTTGCTTCTATCCTTCACCGGTGTCCTCACACCACTGGGCATTATCATATGGATCAGTTGTGTAATGTAACTCATTTTCCATGGAACATTGGTTTCTTATTTGAGTTCCCTCTCCTTGCCCACAGACAGCCAGGCTATATCAAATCTAGAGTTCATCCTGGAGACAGGCGAGTCTGTTCATGCTGGCCCTCAGCAGGCCTTCTGCGATGTGCCTCTGACTCTGCGTGTCAACATCAACAAGAAAGTGAAAGGCATTAAAATTTGTACATTTGACAAGAAGCTGGAGATTGACGCTGCATTGCTCACTTCACGGCCCCAGAACCCCCTCTGCTTCAGCTGCCGCATGCTCTTGTACCGTGTGCTTCGAGAGCCGCCCATCAGAGAGGACTGGGACCCGGTTATACTCAAACAAACCACATACACTGACAGGTATGAGTTTCATGTAAAATGTGACTATGTTTGTCCACAATACTTTGTTTTTAATGAGGTAAGTCAGGTGCATATAGCTAGCCAGACCTGCACATCATGTGGCCTGTATTATGTTTTCACCAGTTTATCATTTCAAAAGCCACCAATAGAAGTGCTTATTTTGGCTCCTTAAAATTATCATTGTTTTCAGTGACAGGAATTTTTCATTCATGCCCATGATGTGTATTGTCTGCTGAAAGCTCATGAGGACCCGAAGACACAAAGTAGTCTTCTTTCTAACTTTAATATAACATGGTGACATATTTGGCAGGTTTTCCTAGTTTTTGTTCAGATTTAAAGTGTAGAAACAGCAGGAATCAGTACCTCTAATTTCTCTGAAAGCATGAACTTCTGTTAGTTCCTGTTTGAGTCAGCATATTGTTCTCTTTAATGTAATAAGTGACAACGAGCAAGAAAGAATATTTTATTGCTCTGGAATGGAAAACATCAGAATAATTCAAATAATGTTAGAATATGAATAATAGCTGTTATAACCTCTTTTTGTTATTATTCATTATTGTCACTTAGCATGCCAATTAATTAATCTCCCAGTGCTCCTCAGTTTGCGTCACATTGTCATATGCTTGTCTGAGTATAAAGATGTCAACAGGGTCTTGGTTTATTTCTCCTCGAGTGCTTGCAATAGGTCAAAATGTTCAGGTATTAATGGTGCGGAGCAAAGTCTGTTTCATCTCCAGAAAAAGTTCCTTCCACCAGGCCTGTAAGTGCAAAAAGATGGAAAAACCAAAGGGAATAGAGTTATGTGGACAGGGAAAGGAAGGAGCAAGGATGAGAGACATAGAAAGAGAGCAATAGATAGTGTGAGAGAGTGAGAGAGAGAATCTGGAATATAAACCAAATGTGACCGTTTTACCAGTAGAAACATTAAACACCTGAGGCTGTTTGGAGCTGCTTCTTGATCGCCCTCCACCCCCTTCTCTCTTTTTCTCTGTCTCTCTCTTCCTTTCTCAGAAGGGTTGGAGTACTCTTCATAGTTAGTACATGATAATTGAGAGACCTGTCATTGGGTCTGGGGGGTGAGTGGTGGGAGGGAGGAGGAGAGATGGAAAGAGAAAAACTAAAGAAGGGGCTTGGGCAGCACTGCCACCAAGAGGTATACAGTAAAAACAAAACTGCTCCTAAACTACAGCATCATGCTGATAATTGTCCCTGATAAAGACCATTTCACCTGTACAAGACACCTAGATGTGTTCCTTCTCTTTACCCAAACAGAAGTTTTGTTACAGCACCTAACATCTAGCTCTCCCTCTGAGGCTCTATAGATGAATAATGTGGCACTTACACTTGTATTGTAGTGGAGGGAGTCATCAGCCCGGGGTTGCTGTTTCTCTGCCTCATAACTCCTCCTGCCAGCATGCTGGGAGAAATAGCTTCACTCTTATCTGTGATACAGAATCCTCTGGGGCTTGAGAGAAATTGTCCCGCTCGCCCTCTCCGGCCCTGGAAGTGATCCATAATTAATGATGGCAATTTGTTGAGGGGTAACTGGAGCTGCCGGAGAGAGGAGATGATGCCTGCACAGGCATCCCATACTACCGGCCGGAAAAGCGGCTGAAATCAAACAAGCCCTGGCAGTGGAAAGGCGGCAGGCTCTTTTTATAGGCCTGGTGTCCTAAACAGGTCGATACCTCAGAACAGAGCAGTATACTGTGATACCTGTGCCATCATGAGGTCAGTCCCATTTGGATTCAAGGTTAGATTAAGCATTCCAACTAAAGAAAATGCTGTGGAAGTACAGAACAGCAGCATTACTGTACATAATTAGCGGGAGTGTAAACATGTACTGATGTGTTTTCAAGTTATCGATCAGAAGAATCAGTTATAATCCACTATAATAATACTTAATAAATCATTGCACTCATTTGTTGGCCAAAATAAAATTTACAACGATGTTGTCACAAAGCAGCTTTACAGATGTTTGAAAACATACAGTTACAACATATATCCCCCAGTGAGCAAGCCAGAGGCGATGGTGGCAAGGAAAAACTCCATCAGACTGGAGGAAGAAACCTTGGGAGGAACCCATCCTCCTCTGGTTGCTTCTTGTGACTATTTTTTTATTATGTATAAAAGTTCCTCCAGTCACAGTTTTAACACAATTCCTAATCATACCAAAGTTCAGATCATTCTGATCCTTATTGTTCACCTCTAATCACAAGTTGCTAGCATGTTTGCTTCTTGTGACTTACTATTTTAAAATGATGTGTGACTGCCTGTGTCTGTGTATGCTTATGTGTTTGTTTGGTTATTCACTACTTACAGTGATGTACAGAGTGGAGTAAATTATACGTACATGATCCAGGTGGAGGCAGATGGTTTGTTAAGCGAACTCTCTCCTGAACTGATCTACACCCATGGACAACATTACTGTGGAGACAGCCGGCTACAGGGGTACACTTATTCTGACCTCATAATGACAATTGTCAGGAAGAAGAGATGTCTAATGTCTATGTATGCTTAGCTCACTGTTGTGAGGTTACATTTGCTTTGCAGAATGTTGAGAAAAATCCCATTTGGCCAGAGGAATTCACTGAGTAGTTAATTAACGCACTCTAAATTTCAGTTTTGACAAAAAAGTTGTGTGTTACCATTTCTGATTAGGTCGAGTATTTTTGCCCCATTTTATAAAGCTTGTCCAACTTTGTGAAAACTGGTACAAAAGAATGCATTTGTGGCTGGAGCATGAATAGACCAATTCTGATCCTAGAGTGCCAAAGTCTGGTGATTTCCTAGCTCAAACACATCTACTAAGACTTGTAACAAACCACTGATTATTAAAACAGAAATAAATATTTTGACTGGCTATGTGTGTATGTGGGTGCTGTTTTCAGGAGGTACCATTTTTATGTGTGTAATGTTTTCAGTAGGGTAACCCTTGGCCTCCCCTCTCTCTCTCTCTCCCCACAGGAATGAGGAGTGCGATGATGGGAATCTGTTAGACGGAGATGGCTGCTCCAAAAAATGCCGCATGGAGCCGGGCTTCAACTGTGTGGGTGAGTCACAGTCAACACACACACTCACACTCTCCACTCTTGAGCCCTCTTACACCACCGCCTGCAGAAGCCACGAAGGGCTGCGGTGCATCAGGACCAAGGATCAAATAATGATTACCAGCTTTCAAAACAGAACCCCAGCGGCAGCAGCCTCACTTTGCCCCAAACAGACACCTTCTCTAACAAAGCTTCAGGAAAGTGCTAAAGCATTCACTATGATGTTTCAGGGCATTTCTGAGAACACAGAAGGTCTTGCATAGGCTTAAGCTGTTTTCCTAGGACCCTCCATTATATTCCTGAAACTGCCTGACCCTGAGGCATTAGGAAAATGGAGAATGCGAATATGAAAGCACACCTGCCTTTAATCTAAGATGCTAGTAAGGGCAGCTTGTCTGTTGTCAGCCGGATTTCCATACTCATAAAGTTGCTCAGAGCATGGATTAAATTAAAGCAACTGCTGATGTGTTTATGTCTGTTTTTTTCCCCCAGTGTTTTATATAAACTATTTTGGTTAGAAATGTATACATTGGTATTTTCATGCAGATAGCTTAGTTAAGGGGTAAAATTCAGATCTTCAGGTATATTTAATGTTTCACAGCATGCATTTTGAATAGCAGTACTTAGTTTGGAATGATTATGTATATAGTGATGTGAGTGTGTTAATGCTGCCCAGTGCTGAAAAGTTGGTGCTCCTTGTGATTATAAAGAACTCTGAAAGTATCTATGAAAACATTGAAAAAAGAGACTAGTGCAGTGAGCCAGCCTGCATTGTTTTTTCGTGACTGAAAGTGTTACATTCGCTATGAGTGAGAAACAAGAAGAGCAGTGGAAGAACAAAAGAGTGAATTGGCAGAATATATGTACACACTACAATAGCCACAACTAATCCAAGCATGACTACAATCCCAGTACAGAGGCTGACTCACATACAATTAAATTTGGCAGCAGATTTGGATGGTTTTGAAGTGGGCTTGTAATCACATCTCATTGGATTTAAGGTCATCAGGAACAGCTTGGTGCAATCCAGTTTCTCCACCACTACTTTAGGGCATCTGCACAGTATCTCCTCAAATATTCTTAGCAAGAAAGGGGAAAAAGGAAAACATCCTGGAATAACTCGATAATGGCCATTCCCCATATTTAGCGCATGTTTGTTTAAGTCGCTGTGAGTTGCACATAGCTGTTGACCTTTGTGGCTGATATGTTTTTAATTTGGCAATACAATTCTTTTGAGACACTCTGACTTTGATGAGTGATGCCCATTGATCACCTCACCGATGACTCTTACCTTGAAATGGCCGGAGACCAGCTGAAACTCAAATGGGGCTCTGAAGTAATTCACATGTGCCCGCTGCTAAGGAATCTGCCTTTTATTACATGCAAATTTCTCCTGCCAACCTTCTTACCCCCCTGTGGACTGCTGTCACACCTCTGCCTTATTGAAGTGATTGAGCCACTGCGTTCTTAGTCTGTGATATCACTCCACAGACATCCAGAGACTTCAACATCTTGATGTTTTATTTGACCAGCTGCCCTGAAACCTGGCCCATTTCAGGAGTCCTTGTTTGAGAGGAAATAACTGTGGCCTTATCTCATGCTTTAGTTATGAAAACCAAATTAGCATTTGGAATGGTGAAGTGGATTGGTGTTAATAGGCTTGCACTCTTTTTCTGCCTCAGGTCAGCCCAGCCATTGCTACATTTTCGAAGGTGATGGAGTGTGTGAAGAGTTCGAGAGAGGTTCTAGCATTCAGGACTGTGGCTTCTTCACTCCAGAGGGCTTTGTTGATCAGTGGGCTTCTGATGCCTCTGCTTCCCATCAGGATCAACGGTGTCCTGCACTGGCTGCCACGGGGTTGCCTGATCTCAGTCAGGTACAACATAGTACTACAGCATGACCAGCATTATCTGATTCACTGCTTTGTAACTGAAATCTGTTATTTACAAGGAACAATTCTACAGAGGACAGGTTCCCATCTCTGGTCCTGGAATTCCTCCTGTCCTCCGCATTTTAGTGTTTTTTGTCTCTAACACATCCACCTAAACTCACAATAAAGTTATTAGAATCTTATGTGTGTATTATTTTATAGAAAACACTAATAAATTAATTTATTTGAATAGCCTACCACATGAGGATGATGTTGCTATGACATTAAACTGTTTTTTGTTGTTGTTAGATGTGCAGGTCTCAATATGTAGAGATAAATGATGCCCTAACACGAAGTGCATGGATCCCCTGTACTGCTCAGTCCCATTTCAACAACTACTATGAACACAGTCAGCCTGTGTGGTTAAGGGTACGTACTGTAATTCAAAGTCGATTTGTAAAAGTGAGAGAAAATAGAGCTCATGGTAGTTTGAGTGAGCTTATGGTAGTTTCTCTTCTGGGCTTGCTTGTTTTGGTAAGGTGGGATTTGAGAGGCCTGGAGTAGCAGCCTCTGTCCTGATCTATCTGGCCTATGATGGAGGATTGCATGGAGAACACTGCTGGAGAACAGTATCTATACAACTCTGTGACACCATTGGCAAAAACCACACACTCGGTACAAACAGGCCAGCATAAAATCAAGACTATTGTACCAAATATATTAAGTTTATTGTTTTGTAATAGTATAAATATTTTTAGGTAAAATTTACATTTTTTTATTGGATTAATATTTACATTTATACACTGCTCAAAAAAATAAAGGGAACACTTAAACAACACAATATAACTCCAAGTAAATCAAACTTCTGTGAAATCAAACTGTCCACTTAGGAAGCAACACTGACTGACAATAAATTTCACTTGCTGTTGTGCAAATGGAACAGACAACAGGTGGAAATTATTGGCAATTAGCAAGACACACTCAATAAAGGAGTGGTTCTGCAGGTGGGGACCACAGACCACTTCTCAGTACCGATGCTTTCTGGCTGATGTTTTGGTCACTTTTGAATGTTGGTGGTGCTTTCACACTCATGGTAGCATGAGACGGACTCTACAACCCATACAAGTGGCTCAGGTAGTGCAGCTCATCCAGGAAGGCACATCAATGCGAGCTGTGGCAAGAAGGTTTGCTGTGTCTGTCAGCGTAGTGTCCAGAGGCTGGAGGCGCTACCAGGAGACAGTCCAGTACACCAGGAGACGTGGAGGAGGCCGTAAGAGGGCAACAACCCAGCAGCAAGACCGCTACCTCCACCTTTGTGCAAGGAGGCACAGGAGGAGCACTGCCAGAGCCCTGCAAAATGACCTCCAGCAGGCCACAAATGTGTATGAGTCTGCACAAACGGTTAGAAACCAACTCCATGAGGATGGTGTGAGGGCCTGACGTCCACAGATGGGGGTTGTGCTCACAGCCCAACACCTTGCAGGACGCTTGGCATTTGCCAGAGAACACCAGGATTGGCAAATTCGCCACTGGTGCCCTGTGCTCTTCACAGATGAAAGCAGGTTCACACTGAGCACATGTGACAGACATGACAGAGTCTGGAGACGCTGTGGAGAGCCATCTGCTGCCTGCAACATCCTTCAGCATGACCGGTTTGGCAGTGGGTCAGTAATGGTGTGGACAGCCCTCCATGTGCTCACCAGAGGTAGCCTGACTGCCATTAGGTACCGAGATAAGATCCTCAGACCTCTTGTGAGACCATATGCTGGTGCGGTTGGCCCTGGGTTCCTCCTAATGCAGGACAATGCTAGACCTCATGTGGCTGGAGTGTGTCAGCAGTTCCTGCAAGATGAAGGCATTGAAGCTATGGACTGGCCCGCCCGTTCCCCAGACCTGAATCCGATTGAGCACATCTGGGACATCATGTCTCACTCCATCCACCAATGCCACGTTGCACCACAGACTGTCCAGGAGTTGGCGGATGCTTTAGTCCAGGTCTGGGAGGAGATCCCTCAGGAGACCATCCGCCACCTCATCAGAAGCATGCCCAGGCATTGTATGGAGGTCATACAGGCACGTGGAGGCCACACACAATACTGAGCCTCATTTTGACTTGTTTTAAGGACATCACATCACAAGTTGGATCAGCCTATAGTGTGTTTTTCCACTTTAATTCTGTGTGTGACTCCAAATCCAGGCCTCCATTGGTTAATAAATTTGATAAATTGTGTGATTTTGTTGTCAGCACATTCAACTTTGTACAGAAGAAAGTATTCAATGAGAATATTTCATTCATTCAGATCTAGGATGTATTATTTGAGTGTTCCCTTTATTTTTTTGAGCAGTGTATTTAAATAAAAGTATTCAAATAAGTAAAATCTTTGTTGCTGTGCCTTTTGCCATATTTACATTGCATTCTTTTGCTTGTATGTGTACAGGTACCTATGAGCTGTCGTGCCAGCGCAACCCTCTGGTGGTAAATGTGACTCACAACTTGAGTCTGCCATTTTTCCAAACAGCCGCAGTGCTGCTGAACTTCTCTACAGCCCATGTGGCAGTGCTTGGAGTCGCCCTGCGTACATCCTGCCATTTCAGCGCCTTCACCCTGACTGGGTGCGCTTAGGGTGTGCTCTCCCACGCCTTCACACACACACACACACACAGCAGATATAATGCAAATAGGGCCCGTTTTAGTGATAATTTGATTAAGCCTATTCTGAACTGCAATGCTAATACTGTGTCCTAATTTAAAATTCTATTTAGCTTATGATTAGCTTAAATCTGGGTCTGGAAACCAGAAGCTCAGACTCACATGAATAAGCTTATGAAGGGCTTGTAAATTAGCTAATGAGTTGAATTTGTTGTGTGATGAGGGGAAACACAAATATGTGCAGAATATGAAGTCTCCAGGACTGGGATTTGGAAGCACCATTTGACAGAAGTTATCTAATGACCTTCCTCCTTGTCTGTGTATCAGGTGTGTGCGCAGGCCCTGCATCATAGGCGTGTGCAGTGCTGTGAATGTAGATCATGCTTCGGTCAACTGCACTCCCAGCCAAGACCCCATACGCTGCTCTGTCACCTGTCGCCATGGGTACACGCTCAGTGTGCTTAGTGGTCTGGGCCTTCATCATCAAGAGGTGTGTGCAAAGCTTCCTTTCTCTCTGATGACCCTAACAAACCGTTAGCAGTGGTTCATATCATTTTCCAATTGCAGTGCATAAGCAAATGCAGTCTGGTCCTACAGATCAACCTCCGTAGAGGGTTTAGTTCCAACATTCTTGACAGATACACCTGATGGCCTTGATTAACTGGATTGGGTGTGTTAGATTAACTAAACTTTACAGAGCAATACATCACCAGGACTAGATTAGGTGGTTCCAAAAGTTTAAAAATAAAACTGGTACACAGGGTACTGGTATCTTAATTTTTCATTTTAAATATTTTTATGTGTATTTAACTTATGTCAAACTAAGAGATCAACACAATTCATCTGTTTTCATCAACACCCCTAACATTACAATCCCTTTCCTTGGTAAATTGTCACCAATAAAAACACTTTTGAATATCTAAAAATAAAGTCTGTTTTGAATGTTGTTTGTCTACTTCACAAATAAAAGTATCTAAATGTTTGATGTTATTTAGAATGTTAGTTTGACTTGACATCACATTTTCTTTTGGAGAAATGGGGAATGTAGCGATTCTCTCCCCTAGTGTACCCACTACAATAAATACATTTAGTTCCTCACTTTCATAACTACAGAGATTACATTTTTGTTTCACGGTAGTTAGTGAATAAGTAAGACGCTACTGACTGATAGTCCTAGAATAACTACTTCATTGGCTGTGACACATTAAGAAAGACAGAACATAAGGGCATCTCCTTATCTGTGTCTCTGTTTCATTCTCTCTCCTGACCTCAGAGAGAGACAGATTTGAGCTGTGAAAATGGTGTTTGGGACCGTGTGGTCACCTGTAAGCCAGTGGATTGTGGTTTTCCTGATGAGTCGCATGTCTACTTTGCCTCCTTCTCCTGCCCCTGGGGCACCACCTTCGGCAAGCAGTGCACTTTCTCCTGCAACTCTCCCGCCGTCCTGCAGGGTAACAGCCTTCACACTGTTCACTACTTTGTGGCTCTATAGCTTGCTGTTTGTGTTTTGGTGCATATTCCATGTATTCTCTGCATAATTTTATGTATCCCCAAAGTTTATGTCTGCTTTTGTTTAGCTGGGGAATTAGGGATGAGAGTGTGTGTGTGTGTGTGTGTGTGTGTATGTGGATGGTACGTCTACTTGGCGGACGCCCCTGGTCACCTTCCAGATACCCCTTGCCTCTGACTCTGTAAACAGGAAAGCAGGGCTGGGACGACCGTAGGAGGGCAGTACACAGGTGGAGAGAGGAAACAAGACAAGAACAAGAGCGCGTTTCAGTCTATGTACTACAGCAACCCTCAGAGAGGCACTCACTACCAACAAACCCTGAACAGCCTGGCAGTGAGCCCACACCCCTCTTTACTCTGTCCAGGGTGGCCCAAGGGTCAGCTGGACCCTCCGCACCCTCTGGCTCCATGGCCTAAAATGCTGTGCTCAGATAGACAAGCCTAGGTTTCTCCTTCTGGCGGGTTGCAGAGAAGACTGTGGTCAGTGGGTTCTCAGGAAGCATGAGCACATTGCATCACTGAGAAACTATGCTTATTGGTCTTGATGGCAAGACTCTTTTTTTTTTCTTGGTTTTGGTACTGAAGCTCACTATTCACATGTGCTGTAATATATACAAAGGTGTTAGTACTGTCAGTTTCCTTGGGTCTTTTGAACCCTATTTATGAATTTAAGGTCAATTGCTTTGACCATGTACTGTAATTAATATGTTAGTAGTTTTGAGAGTAATGCTAGCTGTTTTTTTTTTTTGTTAGAAAAATACAATGGACCATTTGGAGCAATTTTTTGAGCTGCTAAATTTGCCTGCAGCTACAAAGTGATCTGCTGCTTTGTATGCTTTATAAAGTAAAAAAAAATACTTTGCGGAAGAGGTCCATTATATTTTTATTGGCCAATAAAATTGCTTAAGAACTTTTAACAAATTCTAATTAGATATATTTTACCATACCACCATCATATGGCTTCAAACACATTTTAGGCATATAAACCACATAAGGTGTATGTTAGCATGAAGTGATTTGGCATTCATTAGCTTTTAAAGAAAACAGCTTCGCATTAAAACTGATGCGCCTTTTCCAGAGAAGATGGTTTTATAGTATGGCCTTTTAATTTCTTTTGTTTTATGTGATTTTTAATTTTGCCAAGGTGAGAGTGATACATTGGACTGCCTTGAAGATGGGCTGTGGTCCTTCCCTGAAGCATATTGTAAGATCGAGTGTCTGGATCCACCAGTCGTTCCCAATGCAAAACTCTTGCCCTCCCAGTGTGAAGGCAGCAGGCATGATCTGGGCACTGTGTGCCGCTACAAATGCAGTCCTGGTTACTTTGTCACTTCCCTGAGCAAAAAAACAAAAAAGTAAGTACTTACTGCTCTGTAACACTTATTCACATGTGTATTTTGAGCAGTTGTTTGTGTATGCATTATCTTTTTTCAGTATTATGATATTGAGTATACCTCTGGAGGGTATGTCTATGTGGATTCTGCATTTGGTTTTGAGGCTGCTGTGTTGACATATGCTAGACACAAAATGACTTCTCTTTAAATGACCCATGTGTTTCTAGAACGAAGATTGTCTCTAAATAACCATCGAATGGAGCCAACTCTGTGGTTTTTGATGTATACATAAACAAATTTAGTGGCATATGAGCAAAATCATCTTGTGAGGTTAGACAGTGCAGCTTAGCACCATTTAAGTCAAAGGGGGCCAACATGTACACCTGCCATAGCTTTATAGGTTATTAAACCAGCTGGTAAAATATATGAACGTCTCTTAAGCACTTTTAATTGGCCATTCATACTTAAAGTGATAGCCAGCAGGTCTAATAAACGTTTTTCAGTGCCTTTGTTTATTAATACCTTTGACATGTTCGCTCTAAAATTCATTCCATTATGAGAATACAGCTTAGTGTTTATGACTTAGTGTTTATGTTTCAAGAGGAGTGTTTTGCAATAATCAAGGCAGGTATTGTTTTTTGCTTCTGTGGGTTTTTCACTGGTAACAGTTCTGTATGAGCCAGGGCTTGATGGTTTGTCGCTTGAACTTGACACAAATCTACTCAGAATGCTCACATTTGCTTGGTTGGCATTTTGGGCATTGTATTGAAATGTTATGAGATTTTAAAAGTAGAGGCTGGTGGCAAACTGTGACATCCTGTGTGTAGTCCTGTTCCTAGGTTTAATGAAATTGTATGCTATGCTCTGATATTAAGTATAGTGTCTGCGAGTACTTTGTTTTTCTCTCTTTGTGGAGACCAAATGTTCCCAGGATGATTGGAAAGTGTGGACTCATGGACATTTGTTGGTCCCCATTACAGATGCTTTTTGTGCAAAATTTTAATAATGTTCAAAAAACTAAATAGGCTTTTTGTTAAAAGAGTAAGGTTAGTGTTAGGTGTAGACACAGTAGTATTTAATTACAACAATACATGTCAATGGAACATGCCATAATGATAGTAATACAAAAGTGTGTGTGTGTTTCTTTCAGGAGATTTCTGAGGCTGGAGTGTTTAGAGGGAGGCAGGTGGCAAGAGGGTGGTTGTTCCCCTGTCTCATGTCCTGCTCTGCCTGCCATGTTTGAGGGCATGTACACGTGTACCACCCACCTGGACTTTGACAGTGTTTGTACTCTACACTGCCCGGATGCTAGTGAGAGGGTAAATATGGACTGTCTACCATGCAATTAAATGCAGCACCTCTCACTACATTTTCTAATGTTGCACTCTTTTCTATTGTTTCTAGAACATTTAGAATTAAACCATCTTTATGTAATTCAACTTGAAGATCAAAAATGATTTATCACAAATTATCTATTTCTTGTTTTGTTATCCATGTAGCATACAATTCGATGTACCAAAGATGGCAGGTGGACTGAAGACTTCTCCATGTGTGAGAAGATTGAGGGAGCTTGCCAGGCCCCTCCAGAGTTCAACTTTGTAGAGTACACCTGTGATGAGGGTTATGGTGTAGGTGAGGTGTAGTTTTAAGCAGAGCTACATATTGGTTCTCCTCTTTGATTAATATGGCAAAGCCATGTTGTCAACTACTTGATTTATTGCAGCTTTAACCCCTCAAAAATTACAGACTTACCATATAGTGTTGCTTATGCACTACACAAAGTACTGCCGGTGGATACTGGCTATTGGAGGGGTTAAATCAATATTGATTTCATTGACATTAGAGATCCCATCACAAAACATTCAGTTTTATTCATCATTCAAATTAGTTACCTAGGCATCATTTCTGTTGGAACTTGCTGCCTATTTACATTGTTTTGTGAGGAATATTTACTGTGTTTGAGTTATGGTTTGTAGCATATTAAAAGGTCTAGACATGCTTGGGAAATAAGACTACAGTCAAGTTGCACATGGTAGAACACTTTGCATGCTCACCTGCCAAGCTGTCGAGCCACGGATGACCAGTTCTGTGCCTGGCCAATTTTTTTTTTCAATGTGTTCATATGAATATATTCAACAGATGCAAATGAAGGCTTGAGCAAAGCTTGCTTTGTGTCACGGCAGGTGCGGTCTGCTACCCAACATGCATTGTGGCCTTGAGTGACCCTGTGGTGTTGGCTAGTAATTCCACAGCTGATACTCTCAAACACTGGGTCCTGCCCACTAAGGTTCAGGTAAGGTAATGGGGGGGTTTCACCACAACATGCTATTAGGTAGCTGTTTTTCCTCTAAGTCCTAAACACTCTCCAGAAACACTTTGTGTGCACAAAACATGAAGATCAGCTCAGACCACACCAATACACCAATACAAGTGCTTTGACTAGGGTCCAAGCTTCTCCCTGCAAACTGTCTCCTTGCGTAAAAACATTGCAAGGGATCCCCTTGTGAAAGAGAAACATGCCTCAAAAATTCTTTGAGAAGTAAGCCCTTAGAATCTGGGGGAAGTTAAGATATTAAAATGTATTTCTCTCCAAGAAAGCCTTCTGCTTCATCTTCCATGGCTTGAGAAAACGCTAGATCTTTCTTTGCATGGACCTATCAGGTGCCAGGAACCTAAGTGGCTATACACTTAATAGTTTAAAATCAAGCTGATGTCTATAATTATACCATTGGCATATCTGAGTGATAAGCTGGCTTGGTTTGCCCTGTGCCTTGCTCTAAATTGTTGTTCCATTGTCCATTTTGGAGTGAAAAGGTTGACCCCATTTTTTCATCTCCACACCAATTTGTAATAGTGGTGGTTTGGGGGAAATATTTATACAGGAGACAATTAAAATGCCACACACCAAGCACTGAGTTTCTCAAGGTGTCAGGCTTTTTTGCAGTGTTTATAACTACACTTCAGCACCCTTACGTAGATTGTGCTTTCCAGGAAGAGTGTCCAAACTCTTGCAGATTGGGTAAGAGCATTGGAGGAAAGGTCAAGGTAGGAGGGAGATGCAGTGGAGATAAGGGACTGATTTCCAAGAATTTAATGGCGAAACCTCCCCAGGAATGGATCTGATTTGCACATGTGGGAATGAATAGTAGTTTCACCTCAAATCAATGAAATGCCTTTTCAAACAAGACAGACAGGGAGAGAGCCAGTGATTGAAACACTTTGTTTCCTGTTTATTTTTCAGGTTTTTACCAGGTTTTTATTACTATTAATCGTGCATGTACAGTTAGTTCAATTAGTTTCAATCTTGGAATTGAAACTATAAAACATTTCTAGGCATCTGAACAGTTTAGTTGACAGTGATAAACTACAAGTTCTTTGTGCAGTACTGATGACTACTGAAGCAATAAGCCACAAGAAGCCATGTATTACTGCGATTTTATCACAGGGGATGGTGTTCTTTGGCACAACATGAAGCAGGGTATCTTCAAGGGCACAAACGCAGTTGCTTCGAGTTATGCATGCTGAGTTTTGTGTGTAGTTGCATTCAAATGTGTGTCATGATGCATTTCATAATGTAACGCAAATGCAAGCTGCATTCTCACAGCAAGGGCTGCTATACCTACAGCCAAGCCTGTCCAAGCAGTCTTGTACCATCCGTGTGTTTTCTCAACTGTCATAACAGACCAGCAGTTGAGTCTCACGCAAAGATGGTGTACATAAAAAATATGAAACACTATTGTCTTTCTGTTTTCACTGAAGACGTAAAGCAGCTCACTCTGCTCTACTTGTCCTAATTTAGCTGTTGTGGCTGTTAGAATAACAGTAGACCCCTCTCTGATTTGTCCTCTATCGCCCTCTTCAGTATTGAGTGTTTTAACTGAGAAGGACAGAGCGTTTGCACAAGTTGGCCGAGCGCTGTCTTTTGCATTCTTGTACATGCGTTGAGTATGTTTATGGCCTAAAACTCCCTTCCCCATGTTAAAGTCTCAGTAATGCATGGCCTCAAGTGGCTTATTGATTTTATAAAACGGCTATATGATAAAATACACATTTTTCAGACAATAATTCATTATTGGTAATAATCAACATAAACAAGTTTTCCACTAAGAAATGTAGTTCCTCTAGCGTATGGCATGCCATGCAACCATGGACCACGTAATGCAGAGACATTTGATCAGCCATCACCACATATTTCGGTCATTATATATAACTTTTTACCTTTTTGTTGTATTATAATACTAAGCATATCATAACATTACACTGTTTAATGCCTAACACTTTTTGGTCAGCAAATTACCACTGTGAGTCTTATACAGCACAAAGGGAGTTCCTCTTCTCGTGTTGGGGCTGAATCTCAGATTGCTCCCTGCTTGCTAAGTAGTGCACTATGTAGGAATTTCATTATTAGCTCCTGCATCCCAACAGTGCATAATATAGCTGAAAATAGTCATTAAAATAGTCCTTTGTGATTCAGCCATATCCATACTCAAATAGTGCACTATTTGGCTGTAGAAACTAGAATTTTAAAATCTTTTGACTGAAACACGGATGTTTGAAGTGCATAAGCCATTCTAGTGACATTCTTTTGACTTTTATATTGCAGGTTTACAGTGAATCATATTGCAAGTACTTTAATTTAAGCCTGTGATATTAATGATGACGCTGTATAGCTTTTAGCTAGCTGACCAGCTTAGTACTAGTTAAGAAAATAAGTTCCTAAGCGCCTCAGTTTAAACAAAAACAGGTTCTTACATCAGTACACTTGGTGGCCCATGCAAGCAGCATTAGATTAAAAGATTATTCCATTAACAGCACAAGGATATTTTATGTGACAGTAATACAGAGTTCAGTTGTTGTGATGCAGTCGTAGATGTGCGTATATCGTGTATTTCACAATGGCTTCAAATACAGCTCAGCCAGTCAGATTTTAGGACTTGAATCCATTTTATAATTCTGTTCTTACAGCGTACTAAAAATACCATCACTGGCCATTAAAAAACATTTGTCTTCAAAAAGTAACTTTACAAGAGATGTCAAAAACATAAACGAACTAAAGGAAACTCTCTGCCTCTTTTCTCTCTTTGTGTGTTTATGTTTGTTTGCATGCAGAGCATTGTGTGTACAGGCACAATGAGTTGGCATCCAAACCCGGAGCAAATCCACTGCATTCAGTCCTGTGAGGTAAGTATTGCTTGGCAAAAGTTTGCACGGTATTTGAGCAGAACACAAATGGCATTCTCACTTCCTTCCTGGGAGCAAACTTCATTGTTCAAGGTTCAACTCCACAGCAGTCAGAGACTGGTTTTTGTGCTGGTATGTCGACTGTGACACAAGGAACTTGATGAATAATGGTAGTTTCCACATCTGGTCCTTGTCAGCTTGAGAAGAATGAGTACTCTGACGGAGTACTACCAGCTCAATGTGAAGGTGGTCCCCCACTGCTGGAAAGGCCCAGAGAAGATCGTAATCATCCATGAGCGATAAGGCAGTTGTTGATTGTTTTAGTTTAGAGAGCCAATGATGTGGTCAGCAGCACTCACTAGCCAATAGAGAGAAACAGCTTGTCACCCTACAAAAAGGGCATATCTGAAATTCTGTCAGTCTATGTGGACACATTTAATGAAAAGACAGCTCCCAGAGCAAACTTATACAACTCTTTAGGGCCCTGTTATAATCAGAGGTAAGAGGATTGCCCCAGAACAAGTAAAACTCTTATTCCCAAAAACAGCTTGGTTAAGAGTTCTCCTTAGAACTGCCCCGGTCTTCTTTGAGCTAATTAACATCTGTCATTTGCAGAACAGAATAAAACCCATCATTTAAGTATCATTTGAAAATACTCAGCAAAGTACAAACCCACCACATCCATATGAATAAACGTAGTTCAGCTCACTCCTGGTTATATTGTGCTTAAGCTAAGTAAATAGAGTGGATAACTTTTTATGTTCAGCTACTGAGAGAATGCATCCATTTTAACTCACTGAAGCCCAGACTTCAAAAGAAGAGAGAGAAAATAATGCAAGTTTTCATAGTAAGGAGTGATACGTCATCCACAAAGGGAGTATGGCTGGCAGTAAACACATTTTTTAAAAAAAAATGATTTTGCTAATGGCCATGTATGAATTATTCTGTATATTGATGCAGGTGGTGCAGGCAGTGAGGCGCTTTTTAGTCAAAGGAGTTCCCACATCATCTACTCTCCGAGATGTCTTTGACATTGCTCACAGCCAAAAGAAACACTCAGCAGTAATAGGCAGTGTGACCCAGGTTGCGTTTCCCCCTCAGCTCGCTGACTAACTCAAGCGCGTCTCTGTGGAGGCTGCTTTATCAGAGAGTGAAAGCGCTGTGAAGAGAGCCACACAACTGCAAAATGTGGTTTATATATGAGCATAAAACATACAATTCAGCCCTCACTTCCTCCCTCTTTCAACCCACAATTCATGGAATCCTGTTCACGGTCATCCAAAGCACTAACTCTTCGAGGGCTGCTGACAAGCCCGGCGCTGAGGTGCCAAGGTAAACCTATGATCTGATTGGTGTGCGCAGGTCAATTGGACGGGGGGAATTTAAAGGAAGTTCTGGAACCAGTGGCCATATTAAATCAGTCACTACAAAGTGCAAATGGTCTTCAGTGCAGAGATGAGAGTAGCATACTTGTCTGTTGTGAAAAGATGCAACCGTTTGATGCCTTTTGCTTATTTGATGTCTTCATAATTTGGGTTAAACCTGTAAAAAGTTTTTTATCTGTAAAACTGATGAAGTTAACTGCCGTTTTGAGAATATAAATAATGACTGTGTTAAACAGAGAGAGCTCTATGGCAGTTTTGGCTGTCACTTTCCTAGTTGCTGGCTGGGATATGAAAAGTACTGAAAAATATGAAAAATATCTGTGGAGTAGAAACCTGGAGTGGAGTTTGGTACAGTATGAAATTCCACAAAAATAAAGTGGCAGAGACAGACAGAGGTTTTCCAATGTAACTGAGTTTTTTTTTCCACCAGTCCAGTGATGTTGCCAGTAACATCTTTATGAGGCGTTTATTCCTTGAAAATAATCTTTGGTAAATATCAACAAACAAAAATGGTTGAAGTATAGCTTGAATTCTTGCACCTGCTGATTTTTCCAGGCTGAAGGTCTATAGTATCTAACTGAATAATGGACATTTTTCACACCGTATGAACTTTTCTGAGAGACTCGAGTTATGAAGTTATTTTTCCAAAACACTGAGGGAGAGCGTTAGAAGATTTGCAAAATATCAGAACAGTTGTTTGAGGTGCTCACAAAAAGTAATAGCACCTCTGAGCCTTGCATTACTGATATATGCATATGCAAACCTGTGAATATGAGAACATATGCAGGGTTGTGTGCAAACATTCATATAGATGTGTGAATATGAACATGAGCAGTAGGGGGCAGTTTTCAAGCCAGAATGTACAGAAAATGAGAAGACAGAACAACAAGAAGAAAGTTGTGATGCATTAATACATGAGGTACAGGATATGGAAAAGGAGAATATAGTTATCTAGTCCATAATTTTTTGTATTGTTATTGCACATCTGCTCAGATTTGCACAACACGTAGTTAGATTGTGGAGATGTGAATGCTGTGACCTCTGTGAGCCTCTGCGAGCTACACTTACCTGTGAACCCTTCTCTGAGTCTTGATGCAGATTAGTTTATGTGCATCTTCACAGAAGACTAATCAGCTTTTACACTCCCAACTGTGGTATGTCTAAAAATGCGGTAGGACCTGCAATCTGACATTAATGTGATAGTATCTGAATGCCGAATATTTAATATTCTCCTCACAGCATACTGAAGCATACAACCATCTGGTATGGGTTGTATCTCTGAAAAAAATCAATGTCAGGCCTCATGTACATCAGAGAAGGAATGTGCTATACTTTGCAGCTTTGTGAGAATGTAGTGTCACAGAGAAAATGAAAAGTACAATTTGAGTAAAAAAGTAGAACAGATAATTTTATTTAATTATAAATAATCTTTCTTAGCATCTGAAATCAATTAGTGTGAACAAAGGTCAAAATAATGCCAAAAAATTACAACCCTTTTCATAGAGTTTCTTACATTAATGCCAAAAAAGATTGTCCATGTATGGTGTTTGTGATATTATTTCAGAATAAAGCAGGCAGGTTTCAGGAAGTATTCATTCCATTTTAACATTGTCTGGAATTATCTATCAAGCACATCATCTCAGGAGAAATATGTTATGATATTAAAAGAATTCCACCTACTTGCCAGGCCCCTATTTTTCCTCTGTTGCCTTTGCATGTTGCTAAGCAAAACAATAGCTTTTAGCTAGATACTCCATGACGACATTATAAAGTATACCAGTGAAGCATGTGTTATGAATGCATTACACCAGAGCTTATCCAGATGCTGCTTCATGTAATAGGCTAGTTATATGTAAAAGGGTGGGGGCAGTTTGACAGGCTAGTTTTAGCACTTTGGATGAAACTCATGAAGGCCTTGCTAATTAGCTGATGAGTTGAATCAGGATTGTTTAATGAGGCAGAAAGCCTTGGCCTGTTAGTGAAGTGGCTTGCTATGACTGGAGTGTTCTAGTAGTTGAAAATATTTGGGGCTTAAGCCAAAAGACCAGGGGCTTTGTAACATTTTTAACAACATTTTCACATCGATAGGTACAGTAAATGGCCAAAGTATGTGGACAGCACTCCTAATTACTGAATTCAGGTGGTTCAGCCACATCCACTGCTAACAGCTCTAAAAATCCAAGCACATATCCATGCTGGCAGTAGAATGGGTTTATTTGAGTTTGTGAAATGTCTGCCTTGCTACATCTGCTCCAGTAAACTGTAAGTGATAATATTTTAAAATTTTATGAAGCATCTAGGAGCAACAACAGCTCAGAAACCAGTATGATTGAGTGATGCTTTCAATCAATGTAGTATTTTAAGTTGAATAAAGCTAGTTTAATCATTTGTTACCACGAAGTAATTTTTAAGTAGATCTGACGAGCCAGTTTTTACAGTGTACCATGAAAACCCATAGAGAGGTGCCACTGGTAAGTAAAAATCACCTATCCTCTGTTGCATCACTCACTACTGAGTTCCAAGCTGCTCCTGGAAGAAACACCGGCAGAAGAACAATACATTGGGAGCTTCATAAAATGGGTTTCAATGCCCAAGCAGTTGCACACAAGCCTAAGATCCCTATGCACAATGCCATGCATCAGAGTTGTAAAGCATGCCACCACTGGACAGTGGATACATGGTTTCTGGAATGATGAATCATAGTTCACTGTCTGGCAGTCTGATGGACAAATCTGGATTTGGTGGATGACAGGAGATTGCTTCCTACTGGAATGCACTGTGCCAGCAGTAAAGTTTGGTGGAGGAGGGTAATGGTGTAGGGCTGGTTTTCTGTGTAATAGTATGACTACAGCATAAAAAAGACTTTCACTTTCGGATGTCAATTGAGAGCCAGGCCTTCTCATCTGACCTCACAAATACTCTTTTGACTAAATGAGCACAAATTCACGCAGCCACATTTATGTATGTAAAGCCTTTGCAAAAGAGTGGAGGCTGTTTAAGTTGCAAAAGTGGGGCCAACTAATTATTTAAATTTAAGCATTTAAGAATTAAAATTTTTGATTTGTTGGACCACAGGACACTTTCACGTTGTCTTAGTCCATCTTAAATGAGCTCAGGTCCAGAGAAGGCAGCAGTGTTTCTGGATCCTGTTTATATATTGTTTCTTCTTTGCACAGAGTTTTAACTTGCATGTGTGGATGCAGCAATTAATTTTGTTTGCAGACACTGGTTTTCATAAGTGTTCCTGAGCCCATGCAGGGCTTTCTACTACAGAATTGTGTCAGTTTTCAATGATGTGCCACCTGAGGGCCCAAAGATCATAGCCAGCCATTACTGGTTTTTGGCCTTATACTTTGCACATAGAGATTTTTTTGGATTCTTTGAATCTTTTAATGACACTATTTCATAGATGATGAAAGTTCTTCGCTACTGTACATTGAGAAATGTTATTCTTGAATTGTTGCACTACTTGCCTGCATAATCTTTCACAAGTGATGAACCGCTCTCTATCTTTACTCCCTGGGATGCTCTTTTTATGCTCATTCATGTTAGTGACTTATTGCAAATGATCCTAGTTAGTTCCACCAGGTGCTGTGCTGAAGATGAGCTGCAGTTTCCTTATAAGACCCCAAACCAAAATCAGACCTAATGAGCATCTCTGTCCATTATCTCATCAATCTAACACATCAAAACCCATCAGACAGTGTCAGGAAACTGTTAGCGTTCTATATTTGCTACATTTATTTTGTTTGGACACAAATAAAAAAAAAAAAAGCAACAACCTGCATTCAGTAAAACAAGACCATGATTAAAAGAAAACCAGGGAATGATTTAAGAAATCGAGAACACAAATAAAAGAAAACATGTGTACGAATTGCAAACATTCACTCAAATTTATTATTATTTTTAAATGTGTCCCTCTGGGGCTCCATAATTTTTACTTTCAGATACTTCAAAAACCATAATAAAAAAAAGAATAATTTTTTAAAACATTTGACAATAAACTGTGTTAATTACAGCCCTACATAGCATGTTTACAGCAAAATAAAAGCTAAGTATGTAATATACTTCAATCAATTGAGTGAAATAAATATGACAAGACTGATGTTGAATTCCTATTTGCCAGCTTCTTGTTTGCCAGTTTTATATTCCACCTTGAACGGTGCAGTAGTTAATGATTAGATTCTGTAAACTAGTAGATTCTGGCGCCTCAGGAGAAATATGGCTTATATGTCTTATGTCATTGGTCAGCTCTCAGGATAGGCTAAGTTATAGAAATATTGGCAAATGATTGCTTATTTGGACTGAAAATTAGACACATAGCCAGGTCTATCTTTCCATCTCTAGTTAGATTTTGCACACAAACTTCATTTTGGCAGTAAAAAGTGTCTGTAGTGGTTTATCAGTAGGCACAAATGTCCCATAGTGCCCATTAAGGTTGACAGTAAATACTTACTGTGCATTATTTAACACCTATGAAAAGCGTGTTTTATATTTGGTGGCAACATGGGTACAATTGTTTGTGGTCAAAGGCAGAAAAAAGAGTTTTACAAACACATTTGTTTAATTTTGATGGGGAAAATACCTTTGCCTGCTGTGTCACAATATGCTTAATTTGATGAAGCAAATAAAAAAGTAGAACCAAAAAGGTTAATCTGGTGTTTCTTAACATTTGTGTATTAATTGGTGCATTTTGCAAAAAAGAGCAGGTTTTGCCTAAATAATGATTTGAAAGCTTTTTTATTTAAACTTTTTAAATACACATATGCAAATTATGTAGTCCCCACTTTATTGAAGTTACTTTTTTTTATTCCTGCAACCTTTCTCAAGAATAAATGTAAGAAAAAACTTAGGAAGATACTGGTGAATGAGGCCCATTTTGATCCGATCACTCAAACCACCTTCAGAGGTAGTCAGTATGGCAAATGACCACATAACATTTGTAGTGTGAGTGTGCTGAGGCATCCCCGACAGCAACCAAGGACGCTTTAGTCAACTGTGTCGTCGCAGACAAAAACAGTTGCATACCTTCTTTTTTTTGTCCTTTCCCATTTGTTTAAAAGTTATGTTAGTGGTCCATGCAATCTAAATGTTTGTAACAGTCTGTACATTTATACAAATTATAATTTGTGGGATATTTTTGTCTGACAACAAGCTACGCAAAAGACCAAATTGTATACAGATATTTTTGAAGTTTTATTCTTTGTGTTTTGGCATCTCATCTTCATGACATTTTCATATACTGAGAAAAGAGGTTTTTGAAAACACTCTGCAGGGTGGAGATCTTTGACAGCTGCATTTTTCTAGTTTTCTTCTTGATGGGCAAAATGCAGCTGCATTGTTTCTGTGTGATCCACAATTTAGGGATGATGTGCGAGTTGAAAACATGTATAATTTAATTTGGCTTTACTCTTTAAACCCTATAAACATTTCTCTCAGTCACTGTGTCATCACATCTGGCTGTAAATAATAGCATTATTGAACTTCCGCCTGCACTGTTGAACAGGGTTGCAATGAAGGGTTGCTAGTTTTTAGCCTCCCTCAAAAAGTTTTATTCAGCCCCAGTGTGGTTAATGAGAGAGCAGTTGGCTTGTCTGAAAGTTCCTCCAACATGGATGGAAAGGCTATTCTAGCCTTCTAGTTTTGGCAGCTGTGCCAGACGTCTGTGCCACATATACCCAGTTCTGTATTACCGTCTTTTTTGGTCAGTTACCCATTAAAAATTGACAAAACGTAGCTTTTCAGGTGAAGTTGAACGTTTGAAGTTGAACATAAGTAAAGCTGTTAAGTTGAATTATTGGTGTTTTTAGGAATGCAGCAATGATTTTGGGCAGTATCCGCCATTGTTTACAGCACAAGCGTGTAACACTACTATTTACTCTTCCACAGTCATGAACACGGAAGTGTAAGAATGGTCTGTTTCGGAGATGTCAGAACGTACTGTGCCCAATTCTTGCAAATGTGTTATCACCTCAACCTAAATGATTCTAAAGCTACATTGGGGTCCAAACGTCTGAGACTACTAGTGAAAATGGTTCTATTTAGAATTTCTTTCTAACTCAATACAAAATTTTTATTTCAAATTACTGTACATTATCGGCATAACAAATGGAGAGAAAAGTAGAATCTCACCAAATTTGAAAATAAATTTCCGAATGTCAGTTGTTTTTTTTTATGCTCTTTTGCATTAATGACAATGTACATGCAAACTGGAAGGCCCACAAGTTTGTGCAACACCTCTGATAAGCAGATCAAATCCACCTGAGAGCCATCTGAAAGCAAGCTTCAGTTGTAGAGATAAAACAAAAAAAATCAGACTTTTTTCTACAAAGGCCTTAACTTGGTCAGTGTCGGAAATTTTTAAAAATTTGAATAGTGATCTAGAAGTAGTGCAGAATCTTGAATATTTCTCATGTATATTACTTGTCATAACTTCATGCCCAATGTAAACAATCCCACAGCTAGGGGTACTATACCTTTTGTCAAAACTATATAATGATTTGACTGTACCTACACTATATTGCCAAAGTATTAACTCACCCATCCAAATTATTGAATTCAGGTGTTCCAATCACTTCCATGGCCACATGTGTATAAAATTAAGCACCTATGCATGCAAACTGTTTCTACAAACATTTGTGAAAGAATGCGTTGCTCTTAGGAGCTCTGTGAATTCCAGCATGGTACCATGATAGGATGCCACCTGTGCAACAAGACCAGTCATGAAATTTCCTCACTACTAAATGTTCCACAGGCTACTGTCAGTGGTATTGTAACAAAGTGGAAGCAATTGGTGATGCTGAGGCGTATAGTGAGCAGAGGTCGCCGACTGTCTGTAGAGTCAATCACTACAGACCTCCAAACTTCATGTGGCATTCAGATTAGCTCAAGAACAGGGCATGCACTGGAGCTTCATGGAATGGGTTTCCATGGCTGAGCAGCTGCATCCAAGCCTTACATCAACAAGTGCAATGCAAAACATTGAATGCAGTGGTGTAAAGCACCGCCACTGGACTCTAGAGCAGTGTTCTCTGGAGAGATGCATCACGTTTCTCCATCTGGCAATCCGATGGACAAGTCTGGGTTTGGCGGTTAGCAGGAGAATGATACTTGTTTGAGTGCATTGTGCCTAGTGTAAAGTTTGGTGGAGCGGGGATTATGGCCTAGGGTTATTTTTCAGGAGTTGGACTTTACCCCTTAGTTCCAGTGAAAGGAACCCTTAATGCTTTAGCAGACCAAGAGACCTCAACTTTGTGGGAACAGTTTGGGGATGGCCCCTTCCTCTTCCAACATGACTGCGCATCTGTGCACAAAGCAAGGTCCGTAAAGACATGGATGAGCAAGTTTGGTGTGGAAGAAGCCAGGCCTTCTCATGTAACATCAGTGTCTGACCTCACAAATGGGCTTCTGGAAGAATGGTCAAAAATTCCCATAAACACCCTCCTAACCCTTGTGGAAAGCCTTCCCAGAAGAGTTGAAGCTGTTATAGCTGCAAAGGGTGGGCTGACATCAAATTAAACCCTGTGGATTAAGAATGGGATGTCACTCAAGTTCATATGCGTGAGAAGGCAGACGAGGGAATACTTTTGGCAGTATAGTGTGTCATCCTTACACATTTGATCTCACAATTCTCAGCTACCTGTAATACATGCGGGGGTGTGGCTTATGTATAGTTCAGCATGATAGCACGTTACCAGAACATTTGTCTTAAATTAGACAAACATTCAATGGAACAAAACCTCAGCCCCATTTATAATTTACATGTTAGACATCCAACTTAAAAAAAGGTTCTGGAAGCAGTGGGAGCAAGAAAACGAAGGTTTTTTGGAGCATGTTTGTAACATGCTTTCATGTTGATTGAAAATCTCTGCTTTAACTTCATGGCACATTCTATGTTTTGCATTGTGCATGCACACAGTGTTCTTCTTGAGATGTATGACATCAAATTTTATGGGGTGTTATCTCCCCCTACTGGGCTGGCATGGTCATACGATCTTTTTAAGTTGTTTTTGCGATGGATAGTTTTTTGAAAACACTGAAAGCAGAACCCCTCTTTCAGTCACAAAATCTGGTCACGTGTGGTCACTGGAAATGCATTTAAGACACATGGAAGTAGCAAATGTATGTTTTGCTGTCTATTTATGATCAGAGCACATATTTTATTTTATTTTTTTTTATTATTTTAAGGGGTTAAACAACAATCACAATACTAAACTGTACAAAATAGTTATTACTGCTGATATTTCAAGGACAAAGCTGCTGTCTGGGTCTTGCTGCAGTAACTAGGTGTGAGAGATAAAAATCAGTGTATCATGATACACCGTATTGACAAAAGTATTGGGACACCTACACATTAGACCTACATGAGCTTTCATGACATCCCATTGTAAATCCATAAGCATTATTACCCCCCTTGCAGCTCCCACTCTTTTTGTTTGTGAGGTCAGACATGCATCTTTTAATTTGTTGTAATAGAATTGTATTGTGGCACAAATATTGTGATATCATATTGTGAGGCCTGTAGTGTTTCCAACGCCTGTATATATATATATATATATATATATATATATATATATATATATATATATATATGAGCATGAATACCATAGACAGCTGTAAGGTATGTTATTAGTGAGTGTGCATTTCTTCAAGTCAGTGACTGACTGGCTGGTTTAAGATACTCTGAAATGCATAGAAACAGAACTTCAAGTTGCAAATCTTAAAATAAAAAAATCCAAAAAAATACAGCCAGTGCCAGTGCTGTGGTTAAAACCTTTGGCTTGCTGGTAGATGCCTTGCCTCTGCCGGCAAGAGGTTGTCAGTTTAAATCTTGATCAGGATCTCCAGATTACACTTTGGGAGATGCACATGAGGTGTGAGGCAGGCTCAAAGGTAAGTTGTACACAGAGTGCCAGGAGGGCTGGAGGGTGATGCCCAAGAATAGTGTGGGGGATACCTGAGCTGACCTTTGTGAGAGGACGAGAAAAGATTGTGGAGCCTGAAATACAGCCCTGTGTTTGTGTGTGTGTGTGTGTGTGTGTGTGTGTGTGTGTGTGTGTGTGTTTTAACTACTAAGCTTTAACTTTAGAAGAAACAGGACTGCTTATATTTTTGACTTTTATCCTTCTCCATTCTACTTCTTGTCCCCCCTTCTGTCGCCGGTGCCATCCTGTCACAACCAAGTCAAAGACTCGATTAGATTTGAAAAAGGCAAGGCTTTTCCCAGGAAGCCCCCAAGTCCTACACTGCATGAGATTTTTAGGGAGTTTGTCTAAAAAACAGAGACAGCAAAGAGTTCAGATTTCTTGATGTTTCTCATAGTATCATAGTCTGTCACCTGTAATTCATTTTTGGTCTGCATTTAACCTGTTTTAACTTATGTTTCTACTTTATTCTTCCATCTTACATGCATTACTCTAAACATTTTTCAGTTTGGCTCACTGTAATTATTCATGCTGTTGAAGTTCCACAAAGTTAACATGTGGGAAAATGCGATTAAAACAGCAAGTTCAGGTTGGTTTCAGACAGGCTTTGGTTGGGCTGTAGTCAGGTTCAAATTCCAAACTTGATGCTGTGGATTGGGAATGTTCTTGGGCTGTTTTCAATTTCAGATCAAAATTTCAGGCCCCATTAAAGCTTTAGGCCAGGCCAGCCATCTGAAGTGTTGTACTCCTGTTTCTCATTATGATTGTTGCACAGTTGTGCTAATATTTCTCAAAAGTATATCACACAAAATATGTCATCAGCCATCTTTGGGACACTTTAGCAGCATTCTGACGTATTTGTTTCAAAACCATATAAGCATACATTCATAGCATGACTATTAGAACTAGAGAAAAATTTACAATCATTTCTGCTAGTGTAAGGTTTAAATTTGTCGATTTATATTGTAGTGTGACTGTTTTAGCTGCCAGTTCATTTTAAAAGCTACAGTGAAATCACTTTGACATATGTGACTAGTGATCTACACTTGAAGTGGTTATCTTTGACATTATTTTGGATTGATTATGTGAAATGGTAACTATATTTTGTGAATTATGATTTTGAATGCCCTGTTACTGCTGGTTAAGCATGGTAAAGCAGAATGCTTTGGTTTACCCCAGTCAAGACTCGGCATGCTGTTCAAGCAGTGAGACTCAAAGTGTATTAGTGGCACACTCACATTTACATTGAGGTAGCTTAGTTATGTTGGCTGGCTCAGATGTTGTCAAAGCACTGGCGCTGTAGATATTACAAGTTGTCATTTTTCAAACTACAGACATTTAAACTGATTAACTTCTCAAAATATGCCTCACTACCGCATATATATGAAGAATGTCCTTTACCTCTACAATTGTGGTGTAAATATAGTGCAAAATGTGCACTAAAGGATCGGAGTTGTATCAAGGCAGAAAGACCACTGAAAGAAACAACCTGAATAAAAGCAGGTCAGTCCCAACCATATGCTTTATCTTTATAGACAACACTAACCTACACTAAATGAAGTCACACCAACACAATAAGCCCATGAAACACATAAACACATCTTAAGCCCAGCAAACAACAACATAATCAAAAATAACTGTCACTTAAAGTGGGGAAGCAACAACTTCTATGAGTTCTTCTTATGGCCCCTTCTGCATACCTGCTTGCAAGCTCCAATGAGAGAGTAGCTGTCCATTGTCTTTTTCTATAGATTCTGATGTGACAGTGTTAAAAGGTATCGGCGTGCACTAGCAAATATAATGTGTTTTTACAACCCCAATTCCAATGAAGTTGAGACGTTGTGTAAAACATAAATAAAAACAAAATATAATGAATTGCAAATCCTTTTCAACCTATATTCAATTGAATACACTACAAAGACAAGATATTTAATGTTCGAACGGATAAACTTTATTGTTTTTTTTCAAATATTCACTCATTTTTAATTTGATGTCTGCAACACGTTCCAAAGAAGTTGGGAAGTTGGGACAGGGGCATGTTTACCACTGTTACATCACCTTTCCTTTTAACAACACTCAATAAGCATTTGGGAACTGAAGACATAATTGTTGAAGCTTTGTAGGTGGAATTCTTTCCCATTCTTGCTTAATGTACAACTTCAGTTGCTCAACAGTCCAGGGTCTCCGTTGTCATATTTTGCGCTTCATAATGCACCACGCATTTTCAATGGGAGACAGGTCTGGACTGCAGGCAGGCCAGTCTAGTACCCACAGTCTTTTACTATGAAGCCATGCTGTTGTAACACGTGCAGAATGTGGCTTGACATTGTCTTGCTGAAATAAGCAGGGATGTCCCTGAAAAAGACGCTGCTTGGATGGCAGCATATGTTGCTCCAAAACCTGGATGTACATTTCAGCATTAATGGTGCCTTCACAGATGTGCAAGTTACCCATGCCATGGGCACTAACACACCCCCATACCATCAGAGATGCTGGCTTTTGAACTTTGTGCTGATAACAATCCAGACAGTCCTTTTCCTCTTTGGCCCAGAGGTTTTTCAATTCAGATTTCCAAAAACAATTTGAAATGTGGACTCGTCAGACCACAGGACACTTTTTCACTTTGCGTCATCCCAGATGAGCTCGGGCCCAGAGAAGCTGGCAGTGTTTCTGGGTGTTGTTGATATATGGCTTTCGCTTTGCATGGCAGAGTTTTAACTTGCACTTGTAGATGGAGCGACGAACTGTGTTCACTGACAGTCGTTTTCTGAAGTGTTGCTGAGCCCATGTGGTAATATCTGTTACAGAATGATGTCGGTTTTTAATGCAGTGCCGCCTGAGGGATCGAAGGTCACAGGCATTCAATGTTGGTTTTCTGCCTTGCCGCTTACTTGCAGAGATTTCTCCAGATTCTCTGAATCTTTTGATGATATTATGGACTGTAGATGATGAAATCCCTAAATTCCTTGCAATTGCATGTTGAGAAACATTGTTCTTTAACTGTTGGACTATTTGCTCATGCAGTTGTTCACAAAGTGGTGAACCTCACCCCATCCTTGCTTGTGAATGACTGAGCCTTTCAGGGATGCTCCCTTTATACCCAATCATGTTTCCAATTAATCTGTTTACCTGTGGAATGTTCCAAACAGGTGTTTTTTGAGCATTCCTCAACTTGCCCAATCTTTTGTTGCACATGTCCCAACTTCTTTGGAAGGTGTTGCAGGCATCAAATTCAAAATGAGTGAATATTTGCAAAAGAAAGTGAAGTTTATCCATTTGAATATTAAATGTCTTGTCTTTGTAGTGTATTCAATTGAATATAGGTTGAAAAGGATTTGCAAATCATCTTATTCTGTTTTTATTTATATTTTACACAACGTCCCAACTTCATTGGAATTGGGGTTGTAGATACTGAACAGATACTGAGAACAGGAGCATATGAAAACAGGAGCACATAAAAATGTACACTGTATAAAAACTTCTTTTCCACGCCTGGTAATAAGTGTTACTGTACATTTAGACATGTGCTTGGCATGGTCTGATTTTATTTAATTTATTTTTAAAACACTTTACATCAGAAGTGTACTAGGAGGGAACATAATTAGCTGCCTTTTGGGATTCTCCGGGGAGACCCAATCAAGAGGTTCATACTTCGCTGAATCAAGATGCCAGCACTAACAACGAGTTTCAAAACATTAGCTGCTGTTGCCATGGCGTCTATTTTGTTTATTGTGTTTTGCACCTAGCATTAGACATGGTTGGTCAGTCGGTCTACTGAGTTTGTCTTCCTGCCACACGTCAGTGTGATCTTCAGGGATTTCATTTCTCTCAGCATTGCATAAGGTGAAGAGACACCTTGATTGTTTTTATGGGGAAATGGAAGAGCAGCTCTGTGCTGAAACCCCTTTTTTACGTCAGTATGGTCGCTCTTCATTTTCACACATTGATTTCTGAGAGGATGAACACTTGGCTCAGAAACAGTTACTAGGGGTTAATCGTGTGTTTTGAAAATACATTATTTTTAAAGAGGTGACTCAGCAAGTGATTTTCCACAATTTGACACTTTAAATCGTGTCTAAGATGTTCGTGCAGAAGTAATGGATTCATCAAAAACTATCACAGAAAAATCACTAAAACCTAAAACAGAGAAAAAAATGGCCCAAATTAGTCGGTTTCAAGCTGGGATTCTGAATGCATTTGTGGTCCAATAAAGGTCCTGTCCACAGGCCGGTGCGAGTGCTTTCCCACAGACGATGGCATTCAATGAGATCGATTCAATGTGTC
Source organism: Pygocentrus nattereri (assembly GCF_015220715.1). Lineage (NCBI taxonomy): Eukaryota > Metazoa > Chordata > Actinopteri > Characiformes > Serrasalmidae > Pygocentrus > Pygocentrus nattereri. The sequence goes on along the minus strand of NC_051212.1, from coordinate 40,002,015 downwards.
TGCAGATTTTTTGGAGAATGTGCCCCATGCCCAAAACAACATTTCAGGAAAAAGGGCATAAGTGGCTACCACAGTTCTGTTATGCAACTGCTAGCTGCATACGTAGAAGGCATCAGTCAAAGTCTGGGGAGTAGTTCTGACTTAGACAAGACCCCCCCTCTAGATTTTTCACATTGGAAAATGATTCAGCTCCATCCGTGTGGTCTCTAACCTCCCACCTCCCCTGGAATACCCACACAGGCACATCTTTCAAACGCAAACCTTCTGGGAATGACGCATCAAGTGGAAAAAAGTGCTTCTCACACTCTCTCATACTGAGAATGGGGTGTAAAATGAGGAGCTGAAAATGTTGAAATTATTGAATTGTTGAAAATGTGTCAGCAAAGTGGTAGGAGAGAAAAAAGGCAGCAATATATTCCAAATTGTTGATAACATTTTGGCAGGCAATATTTATAGGAACTGATACCTTCTGCTGGAGGGATGTGAATGGCTGAATTGGCCACTCTGTGGAGATGCTTTTATGGTCTTGTATTTCAGCTTGAACAGATGAATTCCATTCATCCTTCCCGTTTACTGCTACTCCAGCTGAACTACTGGGTCACAGCACTTATTGTACCTTCATGCGTTTATAGTCCCAGTCAGGAATGACTGATATATTGCCATGAATGTGATGATATAGCCACTGAATTTACTAGCAGAGGACATTGTGCTGTGACATAACACTGGGTCCCTACACTTGAAGTGGTTTTCCAATGCTTCTTCAAAGGTTTTGTTATCATAGCTGCAAAATAGCCCTCCAGCTGCAACAGTTCATGGTTAGAGCTTTAATGTGCGAGACTGAATAATGCAATAATGCAATGCAGTTCCCAGGCTTTTCAAAGAATGTGTTTTTATTAGAAATTAGTAGATTTCAACAGACAAAGTAATAGCAATGTAATTAGAAGGCTAAATTTACTTTGAACAAGAATACACATTTGACTTTTGTTCATGCTTTACCATAAATCACTTCACCAATAAGTCATTATTGATCACTGGCCAAACATAAAAGCTTTAAACAGAACAATGAAAAATGATATTTGTTTATGACCTGAGGTTAAGGACAGGACAGGAAAAACATTTTGGATTAGGTGTACTTTACCAGGGGTGAAATTCTACAGAAATCTCCACAGCAGCTGTTCCTGTGCTAGGCTGTGGGTTCAGGTAGAACCTGGACTCTTTGAAATGACTCCACATGCTTGAGGAAAGCCAAAAGTATCTTTGGCAGGCTGCTCTTGTTTTCTTATTTTTGGCATCAAAACTCTAAGGTTAAGTTGAAAAAGTTAAAGGCTGTCATTATGACGCATTTGAGGTTTTTATGTAACTCAAATTTGATAATTGTAGACCATTCCAGAAAGTTGGACTCAACTCCCAAAAGCATTGCAAAATGCCTAACTACAAGTTTTCTCTCGCACAGGTGAAGTAATGGTTCCGAACCATGACATCTAAGTAGGGGGATTAGGAAGCTTGTGGAATATCAAATACTGGATGGGCTATGGCCAACCTAGTATATCTCTTTTATTTTCATATGAATCAGCTTTATTAAGCTTTTGGCTTAATTCTCAGTGTTAGAATGCAATCGGGATTGATTCAAGGAGGCTCTGTTTCATCTAATATTCAGAGATAGGTGTTGATCTTCAATTGTCACAATGGAAAAATGTGTTCATGCATGAAATCTGATTAGAGCACTGGGGTATTTTGAGAAACAAGCTGTATTTTGCCCAATTAGATTTTCCAGTTTAGTGATATTCTTAATTATTAAAATATTTTGGGGCTGAAAAAAGAGAAAAAAGAAAACAACAACAACCATAAAAAAACAAAGTTTTGGTTAAATATGCAGAAATATGATGGATTGCAAATGAAACAGTGTTATTGTCAGTGAGTTGTGTTTTGAAAATGATGACAGACTTCAAAGCTAATTCTCTTTTCCCTAAGCCATTTGCTGGAGATGGATGGTGTGACACCATCAACAACAGAGCCTACTGCCAATATGATGGAGGAGACTGCTGTCCATCCACTCTTTCCACTAGGAAGGTAAAATTAAACTTTTTTTAAGGCAAAATTTAAATCCACGTTTTTCCACTGGTTACAGACTCATAACATTCTCTATCTTTGCCATTGTCATCGTACATTCTGTAAGTACACATTTTCATCTCTACATCTTCCCTCTGGCTCATCTTACAGGACAGGCTTTGCAGCTACAGTGTTCTTTTTCATACCTGGTTAGAGCAGGATGTCTGTCTTTCCCATGAATGCTCCTGCCGTGAGTCACCCAGTGTGAGGCTCTCCCAGAGAGAACGGTGAGCTCAGGGGAAAAAGTGGCCGGCTTAAATAAATGACTGGTTGGTGCAAGTTTTATTAGGCCAAGGCCAGGTGTCAGTGATCATGAGCGACTGTAAAAACAGTGATTTTTAACAAGCGGGCACAGAGAAAGCGAAATAAACCATGAGAGGAAGCATCCTACCACCATGCGTCCAGCGGAAACTGCCACTTGTGTGTTTACATTGGCCCTGTTGATGTCTTGGGCTGCACAGCGGACGTGTTAATTGGGGTATTAGTGCCAGAAGTGAGTGCTGACAGTAGAGAATAGAGAGCATGATCTTCTCTACAGTTTCTGTCTGACTGCTAGCATTACAGCAGATTTAAACAAAATTCTGGTATGTCCAGGTGAGCTAATACTCACGCACATTATGTTGTGTGGTGCATTCCATAATTACTGAACAGCGAGTGGTACTGCAGCAGATTTATAGGAGTAAACTCCTTAACCAGCATGTAGGCCTGTGTTTAACTCTGTTAGGAAATTTTGAGATGTGGCATTGTTTTGGTGATTCCTAACTGGGACTTCCAGAAGAGATTCATCCAACCATCCATCCATCCATTATCTAAGCCGCTTCTCCGTCAGGGTCGCGGGGGGGTGCTGGAGCCTATCCCAGCAGTCTTCGGGCGAAGGCAGGATACACCCTGGACAGGTCGCCAGTCAGAAGAGATTCCAAAAATCATTTTCTGAATCACCCAAATTCCCAAAAAACTAATATTTTAAATGTCTGAACACTGAAAGAAGAAGAGCGTCATCTAGTATTCTGTTGCCATGCTCTGTGAATCACCACACAAACCCCCTTCCTGGCTAAATAAATGCATTTTTAATAGCCTTGCAGTGTCAGCCAGCTCTTCCATTTCATAATCTGTTGCCACACTAAAACAGTTATATCCTACTAAAACATACACCCAAAACATGATTTCCCAGTAAGCTGGATAACCTGAGCTGAAAGTGGGGATTGTCTTTGACCTTTCCTCTTAATGGACATGATTCATTTTTTATAAGGTTAACTGAGAAATCCTACTTCACAGAATACTCTCCTAATCTCTTTTAGTTGTCTTATTTTCCCCACACTTGTATTCCAGACATATGGTATGAACTACTACCAGTTCTATTGCAAGTAATTGCTATATTTCAGGTAATGGGTAGGTGTAAATAAACAAACAAAACATCTATGCTTATTTTGCAACCTGTCCTTGATTCTTAATATAGCTTCATTGTTTCTCACCTCACACCATACTGCTGGTCTCTTTTCTCCACAAAAGCCAATGTTTCTCTCCCTCCATTTTTTCACTGCTGTGCTGCACAGTAACATTCCTGCTTTGATCTGCAGCTTCTTCTTCTTCTTCTTTTTAAAGGTCCAGTAAGTGATAAATTCAGATTTTACTCACACAAACCCCAGAGAACAAATCGGGTCTGTTGGTGTCATAAATGAAATGTGCTACTTGCCTAGTATAAATTTTAGTTTTATTATTGTAATGTAAAAGATTGTTAACTGCTAGTCATATGGCTGGACTCCTAAAGAAAGGCCTTTAGCCTCTGTAGAAAAAGATAGCCTCACCATAATGGTCCCAGCCTTTCATTGTATATTTAATATACTGTAAGTAATGTAAGTGTATATTCCATTCAGTTTAAATTTTAGGTTTGTCTTATAACCACTCGCTGACTACTTGTCACATGGCTAAGAGAATAACTCAACTGCTGTCCTTTGAAAATGGGGGTTTTCTCAATTTCATTGTTTCATATATCATCAAATAATGTATAAAAAGGGTTTCATTCCAAAATACAATATAGACCACTTACAAGAATTTTCTTTTTCATTCATGATATACATTTCCGGGAGTGGGCTTCACACTCAAGATATTTTAATTAGATTTTATAATTACAGAAATGAAAATGTGTTTTCCAATATATGGCATCTGTCGTTCTTTTCAAAACTTGTAATATTTTGGAATGAAACTCTTCTTAATTTGAGTTTAACATACTGGAAAATAATAAAATATAAAATGTGGCATAACTCTAGTACAGGCCACATTTTCTATTTTATTTATTCCCCATCATAAATTCAGCAAATAGAGTATGTGTACTTATATTCTTGGAAAATTGACAAGAGAAGCAAGTTGATCTGGGGCACCCAAAGTTCTGCATACAGTGTATACACTGACTAGCCACTATATTAAGCACACCTCCTTGTATCTGCACTTACTGTCTATTTTATAAGGTCCACTTACCACACAGGTGCTATCTGTAGTCCTAAAATTACAGCCTGTAGTCTTTCTGTTTCTATGCATACTTTGGTAGCTTCCTTTTAAGCCTGTTCTTGGTCAGGACCCCCACAGAACCACCATAGAGCAGGATTATTCTCAGCACTGTGGTGACGCTGATGGGATGGTTTGTGTTGCACTGGTACGAGTGGATCAGACAGCAGTGCTGCTGGAATTTTTAAACACTGTGTCCTCTCTGGCTGTGAACTCTATTAGACACTCCGACCATTTGGTCCCCCTTATAGATGTAAAGTCAGAGACAGTAGTTTATCTGTTGCTGCACAGTTTGCGTTGGTCATCCTGTAGTCTAGTGGTGCAGCAGTTTGGTATTTCCCCTTCTCAAATGTACTCACTAAGTCTGTCCTTCACCAGTCACAGGTCACTCAATGCTGTCCATCGGCTGGATATTATTGGTCGGTGGACTATTCTCAGTCCAGCAGGACACCGAGGTGTTTAAAAACGCCTGCAGCACTGCTGTGTTTGATCAACTTGCACCAGCGCAACACACACTAATACACCACTGACAGAGATTTCGAGTAAATATTCCCTTAATCAGTAATCAAATAGATTAGACTGTGTGTACTTACTGACTCAGTGCAGAGAGGGGCAAGTTAACCTTGTAAGGTAAAGCAGATTGGTAAAAACGGGTTGAAACCAGTTTTTTAGGAGTAAGCTCAACATATGATGACCAAATTGATGGACGAAGAGATGTACCTATTAGAGCTAATATAAAAATTTGAGAAGAAAGCTGGGGGGATATAAAATTACCCCAGATAAATGATATATAAACTGTTGTTTGGAATGCTGTATTTGAGACCGTGTGCCACTTGATGCTGAACTAAAGAAGAAGCCATTTTCCCTCTTCCTCTTTCCTTTTTGACATATTTCGAGAACTTGGAACAGTTATTAGTATAAGGGTTCCGCTGGTATTAAAACATTTTTATTTATATTACGTTGGAGGCCTGGGGTGGAAGGGGATAACCCTTGGTCCCAACACCTCCACCAAGTTAGAGTCACTGCATTCATGAGAATGGTCCACTACCCAAATAATACCTGCTCTGTGGTGGTCCTGACCATTGAAAAACAGGGTAAAAGGGGGCTAACAGAGTGAAGCCATACCATAAGTGTAGTTGATCAAATGGACAATGAGTGTAGATACAAGGAGGTATATTAATAAAGTGGCTGTTCAGTGTATATGTATGTATTCAATGTAATTTTCATATACCACTGTGAGCATGTCCAGCCTACACCATGATCGATTACTTCTACTTTTTTAAAAGGCCTATAGAGAAGTTTTTAATATCAGCAGGCTGTGTGCCCTTGTTATTACAAGGCTATGCTCCCTCACGCTAGTGGGATTTTATCAGCAGCCAAAGTGTTTCTCAACAGAGTTTATCCTCCGAGCCATGTTTTGACCTTCTTTTCAATGTTTGTGTGTGGGTCTGAGGCTGAGCAAGCCATAAAGCGTATCAGGTATCTGTAGTTTGGAAGTTGGGACCCTAACCCTGTCTGATCTGATGGACAGGTCATCCAGTTTGGTGTAGACTGCGATCATGATGAATGTACATGCCGAGACCCTGAGGCAGAAGAGAACAGGGGGAAAGCTGAGCGGGTTGAACAAGCTGAGTCTGGAGCTGTGTGAGGTGAAGAACTCCATCACTGCCTTCAGGGAAAAAACCTCACAAGAAAAGTCTGCCGAATCCAAAGCAGCAGCACCAGCAACACAAAAACACACATCTATTCAAACATTAATCTATAAAATCTTCACTAATATATTTTGAGAAGCTTTAACATAGGTGTAGTTGTAGATATGACATTTTAACCTTTTATCTTGAAAGCATTTATAAACACCATAGCAACCAAAATCTCTCAATGTTTATTTCATATATAGCAGAATTTAAAAAAAGGTTTTATACAGATTAATGTACTGATGGGTTGTTTAGTGCCACATTTTCTGTTAAACATGTCTTCAGCCAGCACAATTCTGCATCAGTGGTACTGATTTACAGTATATGCATGAATGCTTTGAATTAAAAAGCAAACTGAATTGAATGTATATGACCTACAATCTTCTACATCATTATACCTGTCAAAATGTAGTTTTACTGGTATATCAATAAAGTGAACACAAACAACATTAAAACAAGTGATTTTTAGTGTTTCATACGCTGTATTAGGAATGGCTGCTATCATCCTCAAAAATCTTCACCACTTATGAGATATAATAACAGAATTAATGTTTATTATGATTTCACAATTTTTATTTAGATGTTATTGTTCAATCAGAAATTCAGTTTTGTGGAGTTAAGACATCACCTCCAAAGAGAGCTGCTGATAGCAGTTTTCGAGCATTGGTTTTCATCAGGCAGCTCCTCTCTGTGCATTCAATCACTGATGCCAGAACCAAATACTTTTGGGTCACTTTTACTTGGAATAACAAATAATTAGAAACATTAACAAGACAGATTACTGTAAACAATTCAGAAGCAATCCTCAGTCCTGTCCCAACACTGTACAGCTGTACAGCTTCAAAACATTTCATTTCAGTTTCAATACTACATTCAGTACATTAGGAAATTCAGTCTGCTTTAAACATTTACATTAGCTTTCTCATTAATTATATAATACATAGCAACCCCCCATATTTAGATGCACTACATACAGGCATACCTTTTTTTAGCACAACAAGAAGTTACAGACTCAGTTCCTGTGGAAAAGTAAGTAAGGCTTTCTACCTATATAAGCTGGTGTGTTCTCTATTTGTGGAAACACACCGCTGTATCTAAATGCTGCTTTGAAAAACGAGTAGCTTTGTAACTGTACATATGTCCATCTTGAGAGTTTTAGAAACTCTGTATGGCAGCCAACATAATTGGTAAAAAGAAAGTGAGTCCAAAAACATTTCTCATGACTGCTTGTTGTGAAAACCGACACAATAGGATGGGGCTGCTCAACGTTCTGAAAGGGCTCCTCACCAAACACCTTCCCTCTGTCAACCTGAAAGAAACAGCTCTACTGAAATCAAGTTCACTTTATTTCCCACTTATCCCAAATGTGGTTGATCAAACAAGACATGTCTGGAGTTCAGACTTGACATCTGGAGATCTGCACTGGCACTACAAGGCTAACACTGCTGACAAAAAAACAAAAAGTCCCAACCCCAAAACAAATTATATGCCAAGATCATCACACCACTGCTCCAAACCTTATTGCTTGTAATTGCCATGTAAATATAAACATATCAGTATAATATCAGGGTAACGCTGTTTTGGCAATAAACTCACAATTCATGTGAGTTTACAATTCATAGTGACCAAGCTTGAATCATGAACTGTTCTCAAACCCTAGCATTTTGTATGATCTCAGAGACTGGATGTGACTTTATGTAGATTAGCAACACCACTTGCAAAGAAGTGTATTTATTCTTGTTCATGTTCATTCATTCATTTAGTTATTTTTGTAAAGACTGATTTGGCCTTCCCCACTGTACAACTTCACTATCAATAAACATGTCAATCAGTCATGCCTTATGTACATAGTGTAGGCTGTACAAAGGTGCCAATGCAATGAGCTTTACAATAAATTTAAAAAATGAAACAAATACAGGCGTTTAGAGTAGTAACATACAGCAATTATGAAAGAAATAAGAGAAGGAAGACACAAACACAAGACAGCAATACATAAAATGGTGGAAAAAAGTGGAAAATGTGACTAAAATAATTAGTATCTTTTACATGTCTTTACAGAAACAAGGATATAGTAAGAAACAAGTTCCCCATATGGTTTAGGTGTGAACTGTGCATGTTGATGAATGTGTCCCACTGCTGTTTCCTACAGAAAATGTTAGCCTTGCAGCTCCAGTGCAAAATTACTGCAAAACCAGTTATGCTCTCAATTCCTGTATAGGTTGATCAACCAACAATTATCAAATGAATAAATTCAACTGATTGAGAAGGAACATGACAAACAGAGTAGAATATTAGCTGTAGTGTCTTAGAGAGGAGACAAAGAACCAGAATAAAAGATGAGACTCCTGCTGCGGACTCCAGAGTCCCTTATTGTCCATGTTTACATTCAGAGTTCTTTAGGTTCCCCATAGTCATTATACATTACAGGCAGCATTTGCTCATCGCAGGCCTTGCGCAAGTCTTGGCCAAGGTCCACCCAATTGAGACCGAATGCCTTGGTGTCTGTGTAACGGCAGGACAGGTATTTGAGAGATGCTCTGCGCAAGCCAATTTTAGGTTCTTGGAGAAGCCCTCGACACCAACTGCTGAGGTCATTAAGCTGCGACAGAATCAGGCCGGCTTTTCTGTAATGCAAAAAAATGCACACACATAGTATTCAATGAAACATGTTCTAAATACTCTGTTCTGCTACACAGTTTGCTCTTTCAAACCACAAGGATCAACAAGTTGGAGTTATTACTAATAATAAACACTGGAGCATTCACCGTGACCATAACTTAGATACTGGAGTTGTGACATTGATCGTTACACGTTACATCATTACAAGTTTGAACCATCTTGTCTACCAGTAGTAGTGGAAACAGAACATTTATCTATCCCAAAAATATCAAATCAATGGAGAACCGACTGTCAAGCAAGATCAAGAGTGGAAAACCCCCATATACTGAACATGAAATAGTAGATGGTTGGAAACAGCTAAAAGAACAGCTACACTATATTCTCACATTCAATGGTGCACTTCAAATTCTGGACTGATTGGATGGTGTGTAAATCATATTTGTAGTCTACCCATTGTTTTTACACCATGACATAAAGATATAGGCCTACATTTTCCCCCCATCAGGAATAATTCTGAATAGACACAGACCAAACATACGAGCAAAGGGATCTGAGGTTAAAACCCAACAACTTGCTGAGAGTGTATCAAACTGGTGAGGTTTCGAAGGCCATTTGGAGGTAAGGCAGCTCCACTCAAGCGAGATCCCTCTTGAAAGACAAGCAGCTGAAATGTGATAGCGAGGGCACGGAAAGAGTGTCTCATTCCTCAGACATAGCTTCATTTCACCCGTGCGCCAAAACCAGAAGCTCAACATTCTAAAGTATAAATACTGAAACCCAAAGCGGCAGGGACCAACAAGGTTTCTTGGTAGGCTCAGGAGAAGGACATTTTTAAGTATGGAGAGAGTGCTTTTACTATTAAATTGTGGCCTGTGCAGTGCAAACAGTTTTGTCGGTCTGTCTGTGCTTTCATCTTTATAGCCTGAAAAAAAAATGGACTCCAAAAATTCATGGTTTACCTTGGCTACCACCACATAGAATAGTATGGAATTTTAATCATATCAGAAATCGTAAAAATATTCAATTAAATATACCCTTGTCTGGTAGAGATGCTGTCATCTATTTCATTCTTCTGAACATATTTATGTTTCTAATATCTTGCCACATTTCAGTGGTTGTAGGAATCTAGATGCTTATTTGCTTAAAACAAAAACCCTGTGGTTTGTTATACTTTAATTTTTGAAGAAAGTACGTTTTGGTCTCTAAATAGCAACGGTTGTCACCATAAATCCCAGCATGTATGGAAGTGGAAAATGGGTTCTCATTTCCAAGGTATGTTTTCAACCTCTTGCACTTTGCCAGCCACCCCCTCCCCCCAACTTCCCCCTTTCTCTTGTATCCACTAGTCTGAGAAGAAACAATCAGCTGCATTCCAAAGACACCCAAACTCTCAAAACGCGCCTGAGCCCAAACCCCTGAACACGCCCGATCCCAAAACACTACACTGGTGACAGTCCCCTTTCCTGCATGTCTAATGAAGTCTGTTGGCAGTATTTTTTCTACTGGGAAGTATGCACAAGACTTCAAACTGTAACATATGTCACACTTTTGGGGTCATTGGGAAAAATGCCCTCATTCTGATAGTCTCATTCTGATAGTTTAAATTTCATGGATTAAACGCTGGCTCTGTGTGCTGAGCTAAGGCAGACAAAAGAAAAACAGGGAGCCCATGCCAATGTCACGCCATCAATGAAAAACAGCTCCATGGTGATGACAAGAGCAGGACATGGAGAGGTCCTCCGATTTGGAAAGATATTTGATGGGTAGCTGTTTGTCTGAAGTGCCATTCAGCATTGCATGAAAAGTGGCAGGAGACAAGAACTTCCACAGAGGCTATGGTGGAGACATGAAACGAGCATGAGGAAAGAGTGCAGCAGTTCTTTCCCTTAAAAAGACATATCCATTGTCTGATTCCACACTTTGTTTACTCTGCTGACATTGGTTTATACTGAGTGGGGGTTGGCTGGGTGACTACTATCTTTGTATTATGATTAGCTAATGAAAATTACATTTGAATGGTCCACATTATTTGTGATGAGGAGACCCAAGTAAAAAGAAAAAAAAAGCATAGCGGCAAGGAGAGCATGGTTTGCTTTAGATCAGTCCTTAGTATTTATGTTTCAGCTCTATGACATTTCTTTCAAAAATGTCATGGAGATGCGGGCTGGTTGGAAAAGGCTTGCACAGGCAGCCTTCCTTGAGACAGATCTCAGGGTGATAGCACTGCTTTTCTGCCGTGTCACTGTGGTGTGAGGTCTTCTCCAAGCCCCAAACATCTTTAGCAATTCTCTGATGCTTTCTTTACAAAGGCCTATGAAGATGTCTGCTACTACTGCCACTAGTCACTACTACTAGACTTGTGTAAAGCATATTAAACTGAATTGTTGATACATGAATCAGGGATTTTAGGTTGATAACATCAACTCTGTTTTCCTCCCAGGTAAGAGCATTTATCTTGTTCTATGAGGCTGCATGTAGCGTGAGTGTTTTTAACAGAGCTCCTCAGGAGCCAACGGATTACCAAGGAAAACTGTTCCAGTATGGAGATGATTAAAAATAACCTTTTAATTCATGCTGAGGATACAGGCCTGCATGTCCAAATGCTCCTAATTGAATTCACCTGCCTCTACTGTGCATCTCCATGGAAATGTGCAAGTTTTATGGAAAACACATGACTATGTTTATAAAACATTTAGCTACAATTCTAAAACCAGGGCTTGTAATGCCCTTTTTGGAGGCTAGCTTCCTAGCCTGTTTTGTGGTAAGTCTAAAGCAACACAGGTCAATTTCAAATGTGGCCTAATCAGTTTGACTGCATTAAATTTGAACGTAATTAATACAACTTATTTACAAGCCCGTCTTTGGAAACTGCAACATAATAATTTTAGTTTACAATGTAATTAAATCAGCACTGGTTTAAAAAAGGAATATCATGGAAACAAGAAGGCGGATTCCGAAACACCTATAAATTGCACTTCCTGTATCAAATTTCACTGTGATATGGAAACACTAAAGCAATAAATGCCCACATAATTGTGTCTTTCTTGTTTTTCCAGAAATACCTGAATGTGTATTTTTAAAAATCTTTATATCTTCTTAGAAGAAGTCACAGAACGAGACAGGAAGACAAAAGAAGAGAGAGAGAAATAGAGGCAAAGAGAATGACAGGTCAAACCTGGGCCCGAGCTCATCCTCACAGCGCCAGGTGAACTCTCCAAAACTTTCATAGCGCTGGTTGTAGTGATACAGCACACGGTGCAGTGTTGGTGAGCCAAGATCCATCAGTGTGTTGTAGGCTGTTTGTTGCTCTTTCCCACTCGTATAGCCATTGAACAGGTTGTAGATTTTGTCTGCTATTTCTAAGAGAACAGACACAGAGAACATTCTAGACAAACTCTCATGCTGAATGCAAGAGTCAGATGAGCTATAGTTTCTAGCTCATTTTATTTGTTTTATTTGTTCGTAGAACTCACTATATGAGATACAGCTGTTTCATGGGCTGAACTGGCCTTTGCTAAGGCACGCAGTGAACTGTTGCGCTAAGCTTTTGTAGCTACCGAAAATGACTGCTGATGCCAGGTACTGTCTGATAAGGTCACACATGCCTGAGTGAAGTCTGATGCATAAGCGGAACCTACAACATAGGCTGTGGCATTAAAGACATGCAGCATTATAACATTAGCCTGTAAACCTCAGGTCAGTATCAGATTTTGTCATTAGACCTACTGCATGTAATAGCATTGATATGTTTAAATTACCCTGTGCTTTCACATCATCAACTGCGGGACAGGGCGTTTTGATGGTAACCTCACTGGGGCTGGACCGCCGGCCTGTGTTGTCCACTGCCCATAGTCTGAACCTGTGACAAGACATGGAACAGATTCAACTCGGTTGTTTAATAATCATACTTCATTAATAATAATACTTGTACAGTACATATCCTCTACAGCACACCAGAACAATATACTGCACGATATGTAGTTGCTTAATTGACACTGAGATATTGGCCTTTTTTAATATTAATACTGAAGAAGGATACAATACTTAAATGAGCCTCTAACCAGTCACTTTTATAGTTGTTTTTTTTTGCTTTATTGTGTGCTGTGAGCATTCCAACCTATTACAGATGTTTTAGATGATGCAGGTTGGCACTAGGCCACTATCTGAATAACTGCCTCCAAAAAAAATAACTGTGCTGAGATCAGGACATGTCCATCTTCATAATGAATAGTTAAAAACAAATAAAGCAAACTATCTATTAACCCTCATCTATTAATTAAAAAAGAAAGGTGTACAAGCATAAGCAACAAGGTATACAGTTAAGGTACATTTAGAAAATTGCCCATCATTCCATGTCTTTGAGGAGATCAGAGATGACACCGTTTGGCCAATAAATCATTCCAGTGTGTGAATTATGTAATCACTCAGTACCCATAGTATCACTTAGACCAGTGGTTGAGGCGCTGCTGTTGGGTGTGCAGAAGTGTAACCTTGCACTTGTGGTTCTGATTCAGGCTTCGCTAGAGATCTGACACAGCAGATCAGACCAGTGCAATTAGTGAGGCTTCTCCCACAGGAAGCAGGGCCGGTTGTTAACATTAAGTTGAATTATATCCCCATCTAGTGGATGACAACATAAACAACTACCATCTGTGATGTCACCACAGAGGGACATTTCAAAGGTGCAGATGGGACAGTGTGCCTGAGGTATGTTGTGCAGAAACATATACACCACTGGAAGTGTGTACCACACTGATTGCTGTTTAAATTACCACTGATGGAAGGTCCTTAGGATTTATTGTAAAGATCAATAATATTGGACTTCTAGCATTTAAATGTGAGCGTAGCATAAACAACACGTTTACTGAGTCCCTTTCTGTACATATTCTGTAGGGAAGACATTTGTTTCATCATAAGCAGACAATGAACTTAAACATCTTGCCTTTTTTAGCTTAGCGTATTTGTGTCTCTCCCATTCAATAAGAATCAGAATGAGCTGTACAAACTTGCATCCATCTGTTTACTTTTAGTGTCTGTTTGTATGTGTGCCTGTGTTTGCATTGAGGTGTAGGAAAGAACTCATATGAGGGCCATCATGATAAACTAACCTTTACTGTAATACCTGTAAAACTAACCTTTACTGTAATCCATACAGTCATTCCAGACACACCTTTACTAAGCTACTTTCAGTGAAGATACTTCTTCTATCCTACCTTACTATGTCATCTAAGGCTGACCGCTAGAGGCTTACATCCTGTGATTTATAGCAGACCCTTGTCCTTATGTTTGTTTAAGCAAATACTCTTCCTCTGTAATGTGGCAATTATTAAGCTAGAGGCAGAAAACAACATGCTTTCATATTTACTGTTTCCTCATATGTTGTATCTATCACTCTTGCTGCATCATGTTGGTTTTGATAGCAACTCTGACAGACCCTCTCCCTCCACACAAAAAAGTCACACTCTTTCATGTGCCCATTCACTTCTGCCTTCAGAAACACATTGGTCTTTCAATTTCTGTTTCTGCTATCACCATTACATGCTCCCTTTTAAGCCATTCCAAAGTATGAACCACTTCCCTAGCTGTCCAAAAAGTTCCCCTTGCCTGAAGATGCACAGTGTGTAAAATGTAACCAGTGGAGTCCAAGAAAAACAACACTCCTCACAAAAGGATGCAAATGTCATGCATGTGGGCTTGCAAACACCTTGGACTGTCATGTTGCTATGTTCTGCAGGCATAGGCCCATCAGACCCCATCCTTTACAGACGTGTTCAGGAGATGATGTGAGGCTGATGTCACCGCCATATACCAAACAGAGGAAGAAGGATCCTTTGAGGGGGGACAGATGTGTGTGTGAACTACCGATTTTTGGGTAAATGACTGGCAGGAGGTCGTCCATAATTTTAAGTGCAAATAATTTTCAAGTTCTCACGTTTTCTTGGTCTCGGGGAAAAGATAATGCTCTAGAAACACGAAGATATTCAAGAGTGCAGTTACACTTTAATTTGTTTGAAGCTTTCACATCCAATAGTGCACTTCGCCAAGAGTGAGCTCAGATGCATATGGAGCAAACAAATCCCTATGCTGTGCCAATAACAGCACTAACACATTTAAGGTACAGAGGTTCAGATTTTTGCAATAACATTAGCAAAGACAAAGGAAGAGCTATGAACGGTTAATGAATGTAGAAAATGGCACTCCTTGGGGAACTGACAGATTCACAGCACTGATTGAAATTACAGAACTTACTTATTTACAAACATTTCACTAAAAGACACATTTTCAGTGTCCAGCTTGTCTTTAGTACCAAGCAAGTTGGCATACTAACAGAAAAATAAGGCTTATGAGCTGCAAGTAATCACTGGACGAAGCAAGCATACAAACTTCCACTGGACATTGCACTGGGCTTCATTGGTAAGGGGAGTCTGTTTATTTGTTCAGTTTTTACATTTGAACTGATATGAACCTGCATTTCTGCATACAGTGACGAGCAAAAAATATTAGGACAGTAGGGTAATATGGGTTATTTTGTTACATACTTCTTGTGGTTGTGTAGGGCTGGTTGTGGTCACTGAAGTCTGCATTAGGGCTGTTGTTTTAGTATAAAAGATACAAAACTAGATGAAAACAATATAATTAACTATTATGGAAACAAACAGTTCTGAATATGAAATTAAAGCCAATTCCAACAGCAGAAAAAACATCCAAAGAAATGAAAGTCCCACAGTGTGCGGGGAAAGTGTGAGTATTCATCATTCACAGAAGACTTCAAGAGAAATGAAACAGAGGTTGCACTATAAGATGCAAATCTCTCATCAGCACCAAAAACTGATGGGCCAGGCTGGAATATGCACACATGTACAAAGATGAGCCCCAAGAGTTCTGAATGATAGAGCATTTCAAACCTACTTTTAAGGTTTATGGGAGTTATTGCATGTAAAGGATTTAGGACCAAGTCCTAGCTTCATTTTGCTTTAGGTTTGTGTGTTCCAATAATTATGTTCAGCAGAAAGTAATATACTAAAAACAACAAATTATATTTTCCTAAATGGTGGATGTTGTATGAAAATAAAAGCTGTCATTCTGCACTTCAGTCTTATGCTCATCTTTTGATCTGCAATACACATTTTATGAAAATAGCTAATTTCTTATCAATGTCCCAATATTTTTACTTTATACTGTTTACTGGTTACTGGTCTAACATCTCATCATAAGTTAGAAGCACTTCTCAAGTTGAGGTGTATTAGAGCAGTAAAAATATTAAAATGTGTAGGGAAGGGCAACCCTAGGATCATGGTTGAGAACCACTGCTTTAAATGATGTGAACAGAAACAGCACTTACATGTACGTTGTGTCAGGCTCAAGGCAGCGTATGATCATGGCAATGGAAGTAAAGGGATCAGGGACGTCCCCCAGCATTACGCATGGAGACTTGGCACCAGACAAGATGTCATCTACAAAGCTCAGCATAGTCTCTGAAAAGACAGTAAACAGTGGTTAAGCTTAATCCGCACAGTTATGTTGATGCAAGCAAGTAAAACAGTACAAAGATGCATAGTTTTCAGTACACAATGTTTACAGTTGCAGTTTGTTAATTGTCAAGTATGACTAATGGTGCATGCACAAGGCCACACAGCTTACAGTATGCTGTTTGTTTGTAGCCCAGGGAAGACACATGGTTCGGTAAGTGTGGTGAGTAATATTCATTTTTAATGTCTTGCTGACAAAAAAATCTACCCGCACACTCCCTTAACAGTTCAATAAGTGTGCTCACAAAAACAAAGACAGTGCATGGATTTCCCTATCCCTGAAAAAGACAAGATGACTCATAGCTTCATCAAACTTTGAAATCTGGCGCTGTCAAAACAAGCGTTTTCCCCTCTTTACCCCTGCATTAATATAAGGAAGGAACATGCAGGAAGCTTCCAGGAACGGAGACTTTGTGGCTCAGGTATTTGGACAACACAACTATGGGTCATTCTTTTTTTTAGTTTCGTGCAAGGTAAACTCCTCAAAACAGGCTGTGAATGTCCCATATAAAGAGTCCATACAGGAATTTGCTGTGCGGCTGATGGGCCCTGCCTAGTCTTATTAGGAAGTCGGGGGGAGGCTGTTTGCCCAGCTGCCTGGCATGCGTCACGAGACTACAGAGGTTGGTGTACTGGTGTGCCTTTCATAGCAGAGGAAAACCCTCCTGCAGACTGGGGGGACCTTTAAAAAGGTAGAGGCCTCTTCCAGTCTGGCCTCCCAGAGGCCTCCGGCTTGAAAAGAGCCCCGGGTTCAAAGGCTACTGAAAACAGAAAGCCGGTTGCCAGGATAAATGCGGGAGAGGAAAAAGACGAGTATGTGTGTACCAGCTGTCACCAAGCACATATTTACAGTACTGGTGCGCTCTTGACCCTGCAGCACGCGGCAAAGGGGCACATGGCCTGATACTAATGAAAAGTGGCACTGTGAGGGACTGTAGCACTTTGGGATTAATTAGGTTTATTAGTACATGGTCTCATTCATAAACATGCACTAATCTCACCCAGGAAGAAAGATGATCACTCTGCAAAAGTGCATTTTTATATTTTTTTTGCTTAAGGTCTTTATGACACAGCACTTATTTATTTTGCAAGGTAATGCACCACTCTTTTAGCCTTTGTAGAGAATGAATGTCTTGACAGCTTTTTTAATGAGCTGTTAATGTCTGTAATAAACTCCAAATGCATACTAAATTTAAACAGTCATCAGCCCTTGTGACACTGTCAGAGTCTTTGCAGGGCAAACAGAGAGAAAAAGAGATATTTGCTAGAAAAAGTGGTTCGTTCATGACAACGAAGATTTCACATTTTCTGCAAACAATGGAGACTATTTGGTTTAGCTCCAACATGATTAGCACTTACACGCTAGGGCAGCTGCTAAATGTCCAATGAAAGCAGCAGGCCTATGACCGCCCATCTAAAACTTGTTTCACTCTGTAGAAGTCTTGGTAAACAAACCTTGAAAACCTTGACATTCAACAACATCATTCATTCAACTATTTGATTTAGGAAGCTTGTTTCAGTACCCTTACAGCACAGTTTATTTACAGGGTCAACAATCAACAAAGCACACAGCAAAACCTATTATACTAACTTACAATAAGTTATTATATAACTTATTGCATTACTTATTATAAAATGAGAACAGAAAGATGCCATGAATAATTAATGACATTATCAAGTGGCTTCCTGACAGGCCATAACTTAATTTGTTTGCTAATATTAGTTAATGGCAAGTGTACATTTAGGGGCAGTAATCAGGATTTTAGCCACGCATTAAATATTGCTTAAGGGCTGAGTAAGGTTAGTCAACAGCATGAGCTCAGCTCAGCTCTCTGCAGTAACCCAGCTGCAGGGCAACAAAAGGCTCCAGTAAAACGTCTCCTCACTGAACCCAGGCAGGAGTGTGGTGTGATGAATTCTTCTAAAGCGTGAGCAATCCTCTCCCAAGCTTCAAACACAACCGCAGTCTGCAGCACCTTGAACCCCTTTGACAAACGATGAAATAAAAATAATAACAGAATGAAGGAGAAAAGAGGTGTTATCAAGATACTCTTTGCTTGAAAAGTTAATTTATCAAAGTTTCCCCCTGTTTGGGATGTATTGCCTGCGGCTTCCAATGATCAATTCTATAAGAACAATCTCTTTATAAATCTAACGGTCAGTCTCAAAAAGTTTACATGTACAACAGGAATCTGGCAAATGTAGGTGGATTTATGGGCTTGACCAGATTCCAACCATAGAGCTCAGCCCCATTTTTTACTGGGAAATACTTTGAATGGCATAATGATACCAGGGTGTCTGGCTGCCCTCTGCAAATCTACACTTATGTGAGCTTCGAACCGAACCCCTTCTGATTCTCATCATAGCTTTGAGCCACTGCGGATTTTCATCTGCAGTTAACTCTTTATTGATCAGTTTTCATTTGTTTTTGCTCTCACAATACGATTCCAAGTGGGATGTTTGCAGCAGGGATGTTCCCAAAATATCCCCATCACAATAAGAAATTAAATCTGTATTCAAAACAGCAATTTTTGAGATACAATTTTTTTTATCATTATCATTAAAACTGTAATCACTTATGCGACCCATCATTTTTTCCTCTCATGTCTTATCACATCCCTAAATTACTAAAGTACTTGCCATTATGTAATCCTTGGCATTGCTATTCCAGTAAAGGGGGACTGAACTTCAAAGTCGCATCTGCTATGTGGCAAATAAAAAGTCTCAGGTTTGGACCACCAACTCACTGAACATCTGATGCAGTCTTGTTTTTCTGTATTCTATTTCTAAAGTCCTCGCAATGACATTTACACTGGTTGACGGTGGCATCCTCCAAATCGACTTCACCCACTGATTCCAGACATGACCATTACATGGTGCTTTAGAGTGAGTACATAACACCATCTAGGGTTTAACGCAAAGCCGCTGTTTTAATGCCACGGCCAATGATAATATTGGCTGTGGCATTAAAATTACTCATGGTGTACCACAATGCATCCAGCTAGTGAATGAACCCAGACAGTCTTCAATAATTATAGTCTTGATTCAGTAAAAGCTTACTCTGAAACTGTTTGGAGCCAGACTGATATGGAAACATGTAAAGGGTACTAAACTGGCCTTCTTGCATCCATGTAATTGCTTGACTTATTAGAAGAAAATGACTAATTTGTATTGATGTGTAATATGAATTCAATATTCATCACATTACATTAGGACAATACAAATCATATTGACACCTACAATTGTACTGCTAACAATATCTTACCTCTGCAGAACCCCCCAACCCCCCCCCCCCCCCCCCCCCCCCCCCCACCCAACATTATTGTATAGTGAAAAACCTCACTGAACACTCTAAACACAGACAGAGGGTGAGGTCAGGTTACACAATGCAAAACGACATAACACAATACAAAGCCACTTCCTGTTTCACACTAATTGTACAGTCATATAGTTGAAGATGGACTGTGTCAGGCATCCTCCAAATTTACCTCCACCCACTGATTCCAGACATGACCATTACATAGTGCTTTAGAGTGAGTACAAAACATCATCTGGAGTTCAAGGCAAAGCCCCAGTTTTAATGCCACAGCCAATGATAATATTACATTATCATTTGATTACATTATTATCTGATTATTGCTGTTACCTTCAACTCAAAAGCCTCCTTAAAAGCCTGATGCAGTGTACAAATTCTTGGACTGGGATGGAACTATAAGTGTCTACAAATTAAACATTTAATGACAAAATATTTTGTGGCCAAGACTGTGCAGTGAGATATGATATTCTGCAAAATATTCCTTATTCACACAAATCCCAGATGCCATATGAATTTCCATCAAAGTTGAGAGAACATCAGCTCTCTCTATACTAGCCATCTCTCCTGGTATTTTTCTGTCTTTAACTGTTTGTGATTAACATTTGTGAGAGAGACAAACATTACAAGACAGAGAAAATTAGGAAAAAGAAAACACAACAACAAAGATAGCTAACAGAGAAGACGTTGTGCCTTCCATGGACACACACATAGACATTCTTTGCTTCTTAAACAGGTACACATTTCATCCTGAACTCCAAATTCCAAACACATCACAGGAGCACCTCCTTGTCCAAAGTACTGGGAATTTTACCAGTTCCATTAAAGCAGCAACTCTGTGGTACCAGCAGGTTTGGCAGGACTAATAAGACTCAACAAATAACATCTGGCCCTCCTTGTCTACTTTGATGAACAAAAGGCAAAAGATGGATTACAACAGTTTGTAGAGTATCAATTTTTGGCACTCCTTCACAAAAAATGATTAACAGACTTGATCTCCCACATGGAAAGTATATTCTTTTTCAGGGGAAAAGAGGATATAAAACGCTAATTGTAGCTGAGGAAAGGGGCGGTGGAGTGTCAGCCCTAAGCTGATCTTACTTGGATGGGAACTGAGGGAACATCAATCTGCATTCACTTTCGTGCAAAGAGCATTTGATACGGATGCTACATTTGCCATCTACGTCATAGTGTTGGTAGGCAGTCAACTTCATATCAGCTTTGATTAGCTTTGATTAGGCTGTGATAAATGCTCTTTCCTGAAAGTTAGCTTGAACTTAATAGTTGACACAGAAGCACAGGTGATAGCACTTAGTCCTCACAAGATCTAAAAGTGAACGAGATGCCCAGGAAACTGACTTACCAACCTCACGTGGACAAGCACATGTAAGGAAAGCAACTTGAGTGAAAATAATTAAATAAAAACAACATGTAGCTCTCCTTTTGTGATTTGTTGTTAAAATTAGTTAAAAATTCGTTAAAATTCAAGCCATGTAAAAGCTGAACTGTTGAAATACTGTAAACAGTCCTAGTGTCCATGCATAAAACTCTTGGTCAAAAAATCTGACACCACACACAATGTTTGATCTAAGTAATTTTATGAAGTTTATACTTTTTATTCTAGGTCAATGATTCATGAGCCTTTCAACAACTTTGCTTGCTACAAAAAGCTTGAGGAATGCTAGCTAAATTCCTTCAAAATATTTTCTTGGTGAGGAATCATGTATTAAATAAAAGCTCTTTTAATGATGAATGGGTGGTGATATAGCTGGTAGGCTGGTAGCTAGCCCAAGAACCATATGTGCTTGAGGTTGCTGGCCAAATGGGCAATTGCTGTCTGGGTCACACTGAAAAGCCAGGAAACACAAAACTGACCAGGCTATAATATGAAGGCAAGCTCCCATATCAAAGCCCAGTCCACAGCCAGACACACTTCATTTTCACTCGTTAAATTTACAGATCACTAACTGTAATTCATAACACTGTCTACCTCAATAAAGATCTCATGGCACTCGCTTCCACTGATGAATGGAGACAATTGTTTTCACAGAATTCAAGGAACACCATGCCCAGGTGTGGAGGCCTCATGGGTGTGCATGTGCGTGTACGGTATGCCGTTCCTTCTCCTTCCTGGATATTATGTCTGAACTCTGCTTTGAATCTGCTCACACATGCTCATTGTGCATGACTACAGATACACACACGCTCACACACACACAAGAGTGGATGTTTTAGTATAACAGAGGGCTGTGCCAATTTTGGCTATGCACCTGCCCTTGCTCCAACACCTGACCCAAGTAGCAGACACTGAGTGAGATCATCCATCTGGCAAGGAGCCCAGCAGAGAAATTCCTCAGCAGTGGAGCTATGAGTTCCACCGTTTCAGGCAACCCCCTACCTCTCCCACCCATCCACATTAAACTCCCTTTTCCAGAAGCCCTGCTCTTGCCTGCCACCTCCCGCATGGGTCGTGCCATTTTATGAGGGAAACAAGGCACCCGTTGATGTGGGTAATCTGTTTACGGCTTGGGTGTCATGTCCCAGTGACCCCTGGGTAATCCCATATGTTAGTGGGTGATCAAAGGCCTGATGTGGGGCTGGCAGGGAGAGCTGTTTGTTTTCACAGCATGTCTGGCCTGGCTGGGAGACTGAAAGCAGACTTCCCATTCACACGGCCCCACATCTGCACGAAGACAGAGGGAGCGCTATGATGTCATGTTGTGTGCCTGAATCCTATTAAACGCTAGATTAGCACATAAACAATAGCCATCAAAGATGTCCAAGCCTACACACCTCAAATGTGATACTAATTCCATCTTTATCAATTTTGCAACAAGGTCTAAGTGGTATGACTGCTTCCACTCCAGGGTTGTGTTGACTCCAAAGCCCAGTCAGAGTCTTTTACAAATTTGTGCATGTATTTGCAATGCCATGTGGTCCTATTAGCCCAAGCCTATCAAGAAAATCCCAAGTAAACACAAACAGCATTATGTAATGAGCTGAAGTGTGGTTCAGAGACTCTTTGATACAGAACTGTGCTGATTTTCACAACTGCAACAGACTGAAAGACACCCTCGTACAAGCAGAGTGAATCTCTGGAGAATCCCTCATATGGATCTCACAAATGTACAGAAACAGGGTAAGCTTTAATAATCTTGTGGATCTTGTGTTTACAAGCTTGTAAAGACGTTGTTCAGAGCTGTTGGGTCTTGCACTCCTGTATTGGGTCTTATACTCAATGTGAAAGGCATAACAGAGGAATTATAAAGAACAGAATAGCACACTTATGCCTACAAATAAATAATAAACACTTACAAGCCACTGGCTTCAAGCACAGCAGAGCTAGTACAATAGCACCTTCATTCATCACGTTTCACAACCCCACATTTGGGATTGATATACTGTGATGTTCTTTTTTCTTTTTTTAACAGATTTGACACATCTGAAGTCCAACTTGGATGGGGCGAACTATAATACGGAGAGGGAGGTAAAAGAAATATGCCTCTAAAGTCAATAAGACAGATAGACAAAAGGCAAAGGAGGCATCCAGGCCAGATAAGAAAGCCAAAAGGCCGTATGGTTCAAAGAGACCACAGGCTAAGCCTGCTCACTGTATTCAGGAAAAGTGTTGTGTGAGAGCCGGGCCTTCCACAAAGGTACAGCAGTGTCCTGTTGCTATAAGATGAAAACTGAAGTCTCACGTGCTGCAGCCGTTTATAATATGAACGAGACATCAATACATTCAGTCAAAACAAAGCACATTTGGTAGTCAATCAGTATATCAATAAGTCAAATGTTAAGGAAACTTACCACAAACAAAGCATGGAGATGAACACTTACAGATCAATATCCAATTATCACAGCTGTTTCAGTGGCTATGTCCATGTAGCTCGGCATTCTGCAAATGTAATCGCTTGTAGAAACTTCAGAATGTCTGCACACTGAGTACGTGGCACAGTCAGAAAAAGGGTGTTGGCAGCGAAAAGAAAATCCTTGGACACTCATCTGAAGGTTATTTAACACATGAACATTTCAACGTGGCCCTGATGGCCTGAGCTGGTACCCTAAATCAGTATCACAGAGCCTCTGCTCTTCCAGCCTTATTTATTTATTTATTATTATTTTTTTTTTACGTCTCCCATGTGAAGCTAGGAACAGATCTCATATATATATATATATACATATATACACACACACACACACAAAACAAACTAAAAGTGATGTCTAAAACTTTTTTCATTTTTTCATTTTCAACACACATGCAAAATAAAGATCCTCAATGACTGTTAACCTGTGAAGGTAGGTAAATATAAATATAAAATTATTCAAATGTAAATGTAAAATTCTTTCAATAATAAGTTTTAAAATACTTAGTCTGACAAAAGTACACCGATTTTAAAATGTTACACATGTTAAAACATTACTGTGTTACAGTAATGTGATAGTAATTTGGTAACTTCAACTGGAAACTTTTACTAAAATCAATTTCATATAAACAAAATCATACAAGTTTATGTTTCATTATTTAACCAGGCATTATGTTCATGAAAAGAGCCCAGCTTTACAACTGATCTTGGATGCATTTAAAATCATACTTAAAACAATTATCACAGTCCAGCAAACTGAACAGTCATTTCTGACTAGAAGAGCGTGGTTAGAAGAAGCAGTTCTGATGGGCTGCCCATATAGACTCAAGAGGTATTGAAGATCCATGTGGAATGCAGGTGTGTGTGTGTGTATGTGGATGTGGTAAGATTCTGGCAGAGTCAAAAGAACATGTCCATGGAGCCTCAGCAGGCAGTTGACATAACGTGGTTGAGCTGTCAACCTCTCAGACTAGCCATCGATCATTTGGGTGAGGAAAAGATTTGGGCTGTAGTTGTGATGAGGCCTCTTGGAGCCTCCTCTAAGTAAATAGCAGCACTTCAGAAGTTTAGGGCTAGGGAATCCCAATCTAGTCTCTTTATTTATTATCATTTATATAAAAAGATGTGTTGGAGAAAAAAAGCTCCTGTCCAGTCTGGTTTCACCCCTGTCCCTTTTGCATGTCGCATGCTCAGTAGAAACAGAGCACAGAGTGAAGTTTATTCTTTCGTTTCTGTGGCAGAGTGAATGAATGAAGCGAGGTCTTTATGCTCTATTTACACATCATTTCAGTAGTTTTTAAGAACAAATTTTAAGGTAAGCATTTACCAAAAATGTCTGTTTAGATCTCAACACTTTATGCTGCTGCACTGATATGAGCATGAACCGTGAGACAGTGTTTTAGGGCCACTGTTAATAAAAATAAAAACAGTAGACTTTGAGAATAAAGTCACAATATTTTGAGTAGAATTACACCATTAAATCAACATTAATACCAGGAAAGGTTACAATATTGTGGCCAAAGGCTTTGCAAAGGGAAGACACCTCCTCGTGTGAAATGAGGGGTGTTGAGTTGGTGGAGTTATACTTTCATATCAATTTCATCCATAAAGAAATACTCAGTCTCCCTGTCTCTCCTGCACATCAGCCTTTTATTAGTATAAGAAACGGCTGAAACAACAGGGCAGGAAACTTTATTTATTTATTTAGAATAAAGAGCCAGATGGACTCAGGAAACTGTCTATCTGTTTTATTGAAGGAGGTTCGCAGGCAGTGTTGTGTACATGGCTTTCAGTGGCTACATCTTTGTGCCATTCAAAGAAGTCATGTAGTTAAACAGACAGTGAGTATGATGATCAAAATGATCGATCTACAAGTAATAAGAGTGTGTGGAACTCCCGCACGCTAGTACAGCAACCAAGACCCCAACATGTTATGGCAGTCCTGATACAGTTAGCCCACTTTTTTCCTTGAAATATTATGACTTTATTTTCGTAATAGTACAATTTTTCTCTAAATATTACAACATTATTCTCTAAGTCTATTTTTATTTTTATTAACAGTGGCTTCAAAACAAAGTGCGTGCTGTACCCTGATTGGTGTGTTTTTCTCATGCTTTTTTCATTTTGACTTTTTTTTTTTTAATTTTATGTTTTTATACACATTTAAGCCAGAAGGAATTTTGCATAATGTAGTGGAGTAAAAAGTAAATTCTTCAGTAAAGTGCAAATATATGAAAAAAACTACTTAAGTACAGTCGCACATTACATTTACTACAGTTACTGTCCAACACTGGTGTAGTGTAGTGTAGAGCATGTTTTGGATGACAGGGCAAAAATTTAAGAAAAAAATCTAAACAAAACAAAAATAACAATGAGAGACAGCTATCTTAACCACAGCTAACCGCACTGTCAATAAAGTTTCATTTTCCACTTCAACCTGTTAACTGTCACCTAATTTTTGCCTGAAACATCAAAAAAAAGAAAAAGAAGCACTGTTCCCCCATACTTTGGGTTACAGACATGACCTTGGGCTCATTTAAAAGAAAACACTCTGAATTACTGACACAGTCAAACAGAGGCTAGAATTGAGTTTATTATCACCTTCATAGATCTCTAAACTGACTCTTACTGTGGGGACAGTTGTGGGTTGGAGGTTGGCAAACCAGCCTTGGGGAGCTAGGGAACCAGACTGGAAGGTCAGTGGTTCGATCGCCTCAGCTGACAGTGTGTGACTGAAGTGCCCTTGAGCAAGGCACCTAACCACCAATTACCCCCGGGGCACTATGGATAGGGCTGCCCACTGCTCCGGGCAGGGGTGTGTGTATGTTCACTAGTGTGCATGTATTTGGGTCTTTCACTGCAAGGATGGGTTAAATGTGGAGGTCTAATTCTACTGAGTACAAAACACAGTAGGCTAATGGTTCTGAATTCTGTGTTATGAAGATAACAAGTTTTGAATTATGATGTCTCTTTGGATAGTTGCAAAGTTGCAATGTTGCAAATGAGATCCTGAGATGTCAAGCTTTGTGAGAGTATAATGAATCACTGTATTTTTGGAAGATTTGATGAATAAAAAATTAATTGTAAAATGTATTAACATTCGGAAGTGCTTTCTTACAAGTGTACTGGTACCGGTACACTTGTAAGAAATTTAGATTATTTGTTTCATTTCTGAAAAGCATGTCTCACTGCTGCAAGCGGATGATGTCTGAATGTGTGTTTAAGGTACCTCAGTGAGAGTGATGTAAACAGAAAAAGGGATTATGAGAATGTGCTACAGCCAAAACTCAATTCATTAAAACAGACCTGGCTTGGTTCCCATACTGATCCTTAATCAAGACATCCATACCATGGACATTTTAACCTCAGCATGGGACTCTGGTGGCCTGGGTCTGCCCAGCAGGGCTGCTGTGGTCTCTGGCTAGACTGGATCTGACATCAGTTTAACTCATTTCAACACTTTTTGGTTGTGGGTATTCATTGGCTAAAGCTTCCAGCTAAGACATGTTCAGCCAGCCATGGCAGAGTCCTGCTGAGATCGACTACCACTGTGTCACTACACCCTCTTAGGCTGTGATAAATTAATGTCAGGATTGAGATATGTCCACCCTGATGGGTTTTAGATGAGTGCTAGAGTAGCATCATGTGAATTGGTATTTTTTGTCTCTACAGTCACGGAGTGCATTTCACTTTTACACCACTATCGTAAATACAAATAGCCCTTTGAGAAATAGCCCCTCATGGACAGCAGTAACTTATTTCTTTGCATGCTAGTCTAAAACAGGACTGCAGTCAAATTAACTTTGGAAAACTACATAACTCTGTGAGACAGGGATGATACAGGTAGGGTAACATCC
The DNA here is from genome assembly GCF_015220715.1 of Pygocentrus nattereri. Classification (NCBI taxonomy): domain Eukaryota; kingdom Metazoa; phylum Chordata; class Actinopteri; order Characiformes; family Serrasalmidae; genus Pygocentrus; species Pygocentrus nattereri. Next base: position 39,974,526 of record NC_051212.1, on the reverse strand, counting down.
TACATCTGTCTTTCATAAAAAAAACATTGGCAAGAATGTGCACTCTACAGTTTGATTTTTATTGTTTTCCCTTCAGCTGTGAGACTGTCTTGCATCCTGTCATCTCTTTTAGCTCTTGCTAATGAGCAAAAGCCAGCCTGAGATTTACTCTTGTCCAGATTTACTCTTGTCCAAAAATGACCAAAACATCTGCCAGAAAGCATCGGTACTGAGAAATGGTCTGTGGTCCCCACCTGCAGAACCATTCCTTTATTGAGTGTGTCTTGCTAATCGCCAATAATTTCCACCTGTTGTCTATTCCATTTGCACAACAGCATGTGAAATTGATTGTCAAACAGTGTTGCTTTCTAAGTGGAAAGTTTGATTTACTTGGAGTTATATTGTGTTGTTTAAGTGTTCCCTTTATTTTTTTGAGCAGTGTATATTATGTAATGCTTTGCTACCCTAAGACACAAGTGCCTGTATGTGAGTTTGTTGCCAAGGACACATTCTTAAGGAAGTGGCTGACAAGGCAGAGATAGCGTGGCTTTACCACTAACTAGGTGCTGTGTCTGATGGTAGCCAGGTCCAGAAACAATGAAAATATATTTCTCGCTTGCTGAGGAGAAAATACCTTATATAGAAGACAAAGAGTCTTCATCAGCATCCAACATTACACTTGTTAGTTGTATTAGCTAACTAACTTACCTACAGCCTCTATTACTCATTCAACATAAAAACCGACCAATGTCACTTGGCAGTTTTCGAATAACAAAATTTGTCCTTCTTTTTGTTCAACACTAATGCTGTAAATAGGTAAGCCTACCAGCTCACACTATTTTAGGCAATAGACACTTTTTTTACAATTTGATATGTCTGCTTTAAAGGGAAACAATGTCAGTGACACCTCTGAGAACATATTTTGCTGAAAAGACACAACGACAACTCATTTGTTATAAGAGTTATAAGTGGGGTGAACAAATTACATACACATTTGATGGTGTACTAAGTGTTAAAAGCATGTTTACAATTTTCTGTGAAATAGCATACTTCGTGGCCATTTGAGTGTACATTAAATTAATGCAAGGGTGGTTTGTGACTTCAGCACAGCACTGTAAATGCTTAAAAAAATGTAAAATTCAGAAAAATCATACAAAACAAAAATACCTAGACTCTAACCATAGACTTTAGATGTTATAATATAGTCTTTCACTGATGTTCAGCACAATCTAGTGGTCATAGCAAATAAATACAAGGGAACATACTCAGTGCATTATCATCAGAGCAGTGGATATATGCTGCTGAAGAGCACAGTAGCTCAAAGATTTTGCTCATTAAAGTATAGAAAAAAGAAGGAAAAGAACTTGCACAGCACATGATTTACCTGTTTCAACTTTGGTATGATCAGTTCTCTCTGTTACTTTCTCCTGACTGATGAGATAGTCAACAATGCGAACTCCAATAGGCGGTTCTGCGTGACTCCATTCCACAATCACCAATGAGCTGCTGGGCTCATATAAGTGAGACAGTTTGAGCCTGAACAGAGAAGAAATAATTATAGATTTTCCAGACTCTGATCAATGTGGTAGTATAAAAATTGATATAAACACACTCTTCAAATATAATCACAGATTTAAATAAAATCAGAACTGTAACTGAACACACAAACCCAATGCACACTGAATATTGCATTTGTGAAGGAAAACGGCCTGGTGGTTTTTCTGCTTGCTCCCCATATTCTAGCAGAAGATCTTTTATGGACAATCAAATTATATAGGCCTCAAGATCAAGTTCATAATTAACTATATATCTAATACACTATATGTACAACAGTAGTACTTAAACTTAGCCAAGTCCTTGCTATATTATATGTTAAACACATCAAGCCTCTTTATTACATTAGAAGGGTTTGTACGCCTTACATGGGCTGGGTCAGTGGGGCACAAGTTGGCAGTCCATCAGCGCCAAAGGCACTGGAGTCACAGCGACACCAGTCATCAATGACATCGCCTTTCCCTGAGCACCACAGCATGCTCATCATGGCCTCCTGCAGAGCCTGCAAAAGCCATAAAAAGTACATGATGATGGTGAGGAACCCTGACCCTGCTTTTTATATTACATTAGTAGTAAAGTTAGGCCTGAGGCGATGTATTCTGATATTGTCAACGATTGACAAGTAGCCCAATGATAATGCTTAAAAGGCATGTTGGGAAACTGATATAACTAGAGAGAACTATTTTACCATTAAACAGATGGTCAAAGTGTTTGGAAATTAGGGCTCATGTTTATTTAAATGTGTGGATGCATGTAATGCTAGCTTTTTGTATCCCCCTGCTCTCCCCCTGAAGGTTTCCTCTGCATTGTATATTATACATATTTTACATGTTACATTTATTATTTGTATATTCTGAAAAAATCTGGTCTTGGTCTCATTACAGTCTCTGCCTTTCCAGGTCTTGCACTTGCCTCAACTACAAGAAGTGTTGGTCTTGATTTGAACTCTGATCAAGTGATCTTGACAACACTAATAAATACTATATGGTTATAAACATTTATCAGAATGCACAAACCCTTTATTTAAACTTCCCTTATATTAAGCATTCTAGTGGTGATAGCAAATAAATACAGGGATGCATAATATTGAGAGCATGAACATCACCATGATCAGATTTCTAAAATAATATTGCAATCCAAAGCAATAGCAGCTCTAGCAGTGTTCTCCAAGTAGATATTGCAAACTTATATGCAACCCAGTTAAAAGGAGACAAAAATAGGTGCTGTGATTAGCATGAGCATTAGTTACATAATTAACACAGGTAATCATAGTCATAAAAATAGCGACTGTGTTTCTTTAAGATAATACTGTTTTTTGCTGTGTATAACAATATTCAAGACCAGAAAAAGTTCATGAATTGATTGAATTTTACAATATGTATTATTTTATTTTTGTACAGCTGTTGGTTTGAGCACCTTAACAGCTCTCAGTAGAGGTCGCAGTTCTCTAATTGTAGAGGCTCTAGGGCAGGAACATCATCATTTTTTTTAAAATTGATTATGATATTGTAAAATTGACATGTTACTATTTGTTCAAATGTGCATGTCCATGTTTTTGTGCTCTAAGATCAGGAGTAAGGGTAGAAGTTCTGCAGAGCAGTATTAAGTAACATCAATATCCAAGTAAGTAATATCAGTATCCAATGTTGTTAAGAATACAATTACTCCACTGCTCTACAGCCTATTGCTATATACCCCTCTTGGTCAAGCACTGGCACTGTGCATGGTGGTTTTAAGCACATGTGCAGCTGCTACAGAACATCCCATTGTATTGGCAATGCTTTTATATGGAGGTTATACAAGCTGAGTATGTGTGAAATTGATTGAACAACAGTTTCAAAATAAGATTTAGACCAATTTCAGAAAGCCTGTAAACAACCAGCATAACTGCATAAGCTGCATAACAACAAGTAGTTAATTGGATGTCTGCCCATTATCTTCTAGTATTCATTTATTTTTTACTTTGTTACAGTTTTCCTCCAGTTCCTCAAGTAATTTATTTTTGCAAATCTCAGGAAAAACAAACATTGTACATTTAATTAATTGTGATGTCATATATTTGTCATATCACCTATCATTAATTCTGACATACAGACCTGGTAGGTTTCATTGTTGTTGACAAGCTCATAAATGGGTGCAGCTTTGGTGACCTGGAGCAGCACAGGCTCTGCAGGCCGCGGGGGCCCAGGGCTCATGTGGCAGAGGTGGCAGGAGACCGGGCACTGGCCCTGGCTGCTGCAGTCCATGCGCACCCCCGCCGCCATGCGCTTGGCCCCCGAGTCCAGCAGGCTGGCGATGTAGGCTGGGTAGGTGAGGGTCCGCTGCTCTTTGTCCCGCTCCTCTGACTCATCCGATGGAGAGTTGCCTGCAACGGAGAGAGATGATTTAGGACTGAACAACTAAGGACATTTTGCATCATTAACACTGATGGTGTGCTTCATAGCTTGAGGCACATGACATGCCAGGATTTCTGAGGTGTAATCATGTGTATTTTGAATTATATGTATTTAATCACATGAGACCATTTGTCAACATCAGACTAGCCTGAACACTGTAAAAGTGTATGCTAATGGTTTATCTTGAAATCAGCTTCTGTTGAAAGTCAAGGCAAGCCAGTTATGGCTAGAGGACATGTATTTCACCGGAGCTTGCAAATGACTACTGAATATGTAGTCTGGGTCTCTATAGGCTGTTGAATACCTTTAAAACATTCAAAACTGTAAAGACACATGATTTATGTAAAACGCAATGAACAGTCTCTGATCTTTTTTCACCTCGATCCACCCCCAAAAGAGTTTGAAAGACCAGTTAGCATACTTAGCTGAGCCCAACAGCTATGTAAGCAATTTAAGAGCTTAACAGCCAATTAGGGAATAGCACACAATAGCTGTGCAAGCCTTAACAGTGATAAAAAAGATGCAAAGTTATGGGTCTGAGTGATAAGAGTATACCACAACCTACTGTTCCCTCAACCTGTCAAAGAGTTTACCTTACTCTCCTTGTCTGGAAACTGGGGAGAGATAAAAAAAAGCAAAAGTTCCACACTCCAGTTCCCCAAGCATTGTGCTCCATAAATGAGCAGAGCCAACCAAAGCCATGCCTGGCAGGCCATCCATCCTTCTGCATGCACTCAGAGAGAGAGAGAGAGAGAGAGAGAGAATGCCATGTCCTCCAGCCTGAAATCCTTCCTCTGACAAGCTTTTTTAATTAAACTCGCTTAATTTGGGGAAAATTGGAGTGGGAGCACTTTTGTTATTCATTGCTTATGCGCGGCTCAACCCGAAGGAACCAGACTTGGGACTGCCATTCACAGCCAGACCTCACTAGTTAGGAAGTAATGCATGTTTTGGAAAAGATAAAATAAAAATGTTTTAAATAAAGAAATATTGCTGCCAGCAGCTTGTTTCTATCAAACTGACTTGAAAATTATTACTGATAACTGCCACATTTGAAAATTATTACTGATAACTGCCACATTGCTTACATTATCAAATATTTCAAAGGGTTCAAACATTTGTTGCATAAAATCGTTAAGACAGAAATGTGCATAGTGTGACATTAGAGCCTGCAGTAGTGACGGAGGGGTTGGGTGTATGTGAGTAGCATCTGATCTGAAGGCAGAGAATGCCATGTTGGGCCTCTGTTACCTCTGGGGTTTTCTGTGGGTTTGTGCGAGACATGTGCCTCTTTATGGAGCAACACGTGTTTGATTAATCACGGAGGCAAATGAGGCAAATGAGGAGCTTCGCCATAAGCCAAACTGTCTGCTCTGTTTTACCACTTAATCACAAGACACTGAGAAGAGAGACTGAAGCTTTAAGAGGGAAAAACTTAACAAAATGCAAAATAAGGAAGGATTTGGCTGGGTTAGCAATCAGAATGTTGTAGTCATTAGGAAAAGCCAAATGTTCAACATATTTCATTAAATTAGATCTCAGATGTAGATTAAGCATGCATTACTGATATTAGCTGAGCTTGTGCTTTAATTAGACACAGAAATGGAAAAGTGGGGTGAGTAAGACCAAGAATGAGAGAGAGAGAGAGAGAGAGAGACAGAGAGAGAGAGAGAGAGAAAATAGCATGAGAGAGCGCAACAGTGAGGAAGTGCCACAAACACCCTAGAGCGTGCCAATTTGCTTTGACACATTTTCTCTGCAGCTCTGAATTCTGACAGCAATAAAACAGGCAGAATCCACTGAAGGTTACATTAAACTAGGGAAGCTGAGGAAAACAGCCCTTTAGATTAGCCTCTTATTTGCATGAGGAAGCAGGGCAAAATTTGATGTTTTAACGCACCTCTCAGTGACAAGAAAACCTTTTGATATTCGCAGTTGTTTTTGAGGGATTTGTATATGCCACTGCTTGCCAATTATTAGATGTTACAGAGGTGACGAATCTCAAAATCCTCTGCATTTGCCAAGCAGCTTACAGGCAGCTCAGTAAATGAAGTGTTAATTTACTCAGTAGACTCCAGATGGCGCTGTAAGTCTGTAAGAGACTCAGGCGCTCAGCCTCTGTAAAATGAAGCAGAAGGCGTAGATCACCAAACAAAATCGTATTACTCTGGCTGCACAGATTGGAAAAATACAGTCTCCAGAGTCTGATTTGGTAAGAGGATAATGAACACGGGTTTCCCCTTCAAGTATTTGCCAAGAAGGCGAGATAGAAAATGATGCAGTGGAATCAGGACAACGAACTGCACTGTATTAATGGAAAAAAAATGGCATTCACAAAGAAGTTTACAAAGGATTTCAATCAATAAAAATCTAAAAATGTACAATGCTTGAGTCACTGCAGCGCTGCAAAATGAGTTATGGCTGCATTGGGATGGCTACATGTGAGCACTTCCCAAATCTCTGTGAAAGGCAAACTGCAGTGGACAGATGCTACTGCTTGTTGTAATTCACTGTGGCACGATGAGCTACACCTCTACAGTTTACACAACCAAGGCTCTTTCTCACCAGGTCTATTCTTGGAGCTGTTCAGCATGCATGACATGCGTATGTGTAAAATGCATGTGCCTCCTGTTTCTTTGCTTCTGTCATTTAGTGATGCAAAGGCATTACATGTACCCTCTAACTGTTATTCAAAATCGTTAGAATAGCTAAAACTGTGAAAAAAAGAAATGTAAGATGTAAAAATGTTGAAAGTTGAAGCTAACTGAAGTTCGGTGTAGTTCAGTGCCTGTGTTCACTACAGCAGGTATCCATTGAGTATTTTAGCCAATATCATACAGAATATATCCAACTAAAATATTAACTGAAAGGTAAATTCAGCCAGCAACAAGGGCGAAAGAAGGTGAAGTGAAAGAGGTAGGATGAGACTGCGGGATGCAATAATGCAGGTTTCAGGCAGTTCTGCACAAATTCACTGAGCTTCTGTCTAACCTAAAATGCTGTGCATGATACATATATCATTCAATATTCTTGTTACATAGAGATTGTGACATGGTGGTCCACAGCAACATGCAGCCAGCCCACATTAGAGTTACTCTTTCCAGTCCTTTCTTTCCTCTTTTCTCTTGCTCTGACTATCCGCTCAGTCTTGCCGTGTTTGATTTATTCCTTCACTTTAAGCACACGGCTGGCTCCTGCTCCTAACTGACAGGCCTCTCCGTCTCTTAATAAAAGCAGTAGCAGTGGTGCCTGGCCAACGCAGGTGAGACAAGCTGTGTTTATTTAGTTGGGATTGGGCCTGACCGCAGTGGCGCTTTGTTTGGGAGGGACGAAGGGTAAGCTAATTCTTCTCTCTGAGCAATGTTGCCACTATTGCTCCTTGTTTTTCACTGCATTCATCCCCACTACACTCAAAATCCTCCAGTATTTCGTTAATGTTACAAAACAATTTTGTTTTGTAGGTTGTGGGAAAAAACAATTTTTTGTTTTTTCCCACAACCTGCTGCATGGAGATAATTGGCTAACTGAGATCTGATGTATATATCAAGCTTTTTAAAGGGGTTTATTATAAAAAATACAATGTACTAATACATATTTGACATTGGACAGCCACTTCACATTCAGTATCAATGTCAGTGTAATGGCGCTGATGACACAGCCTTTGAGGCCAACAAAGGTATGTTTCATTAACCTAAAGTCAGAAACACAAGTGAGCAAAAGTTTGAGATTACATGCTCTGCATCCTAAAATGTGTCACCTGTTGAGAATGTGCAACAGGACCACCGCGCACTTGGAATACACTGGAAAAGAAGTAATTTGTGCACTTGTTTAGGTTATGTTTTTTTAGTAATGAACAAATGTTCAACATAATGCTTTTACTGTTGCCTTATTATTTTATGATAGATGAAGAAAGTCTTTATCCAGGTTTTCTGAGGATGTGCTCAGCAGCACTTAAGTAACATGAGGGAAATCTTTGGCTTACAGATAAACTGGCACATGTGAATGTTACATTCAGACAAACTACAGAAGTGCCACATTACTAGAACTATCCAAGTATAATATTAAGGATTTACCAATGTCTCTTACAAGTGGAGGAAAAAAAAACACAATGAAAAAAAAAATGCTATCTATTTGTTCCGTTTGTCTAAGTCCTGTCTAAGTCAAGTGCTGTCCAGCTAGTACGGTAGCCGTGAATTACTACTAAATGTTAAATAGGTTTTAGTATGTTGGTCAGAATTTTAGCAACACCATGGTCGAGCTGTGAATTTTTCCAGCAGCAGGCCTGTTTACAGAATCCCATGCTACCCTCAAACACATAGATTCATTTTTCAATAGAGTCACAAATGTAATGGTGCATAAAGGTCAAGACAAACCATGAAGGTTTCCTCCATTAGATCAGTCTCAGTGAATCTGTGCTCTCTGTCTCACCGGTATTACTCATTTACTCCACGCCTCTCTTCTCTCTGCTATAAACATGGATCCTGTGGGCCCTGTGGGCCTCAGGAGTCCCCTAGCAGCAATGTTGTGATCAAACTGCTGCACCTGTTCATTTTTTTGGGTTTTTTTTTTTTGCAGCCAAGTGCATTTCTCTGTATTATTCATGTGTGTGTCTATTTGCCAATTTAAATTTTTTTTTTCATTGAATCATTTATTTATTGATATACAGTACAGTACAAAAGTTTTAGGCACTTGACAAAATTACACACTGACGTGGCAAAAGTCATGGGATGGAAGCATGTAAATTGACTATGAAGTGGCGTTATTTTAGGGGACCTTTTAGGAATGCCCACATCTCTATAAACTGTGTGGCGTTATCTTTTGAGTGGGGCTGAACAATGGTCAGCGTGCTCATGGCAAGGTGACATGAATTTTTGGAGTTCAAACAAAGCATGATAGTGGGTACCAGATGGATGGCACATTCCATTTCCAAAGTTGCCCGCACACGGGTGCCTAATAATTGTGACCAGTGGCATCTATCTAGAACTGTCCGTGAGAACAGACAATCCCCTCTGGCATAAATTGCTTCCAAATTCAAAGCAGATATGCCACAGGCATATCCTACAGGTCAGTGCAGCATTCTTTAGCTTCCATGGTATATAGGAGCAGAAGACCCACCAGAGTGTCTCTGCTAACTCCATGACACCTGACACAGTGCCTCACCTGGTCTCATGAGGTTGCTAACCGGGCCCTAGAGGACCAGGGGGGTGGAATTGGAGACAACAAAACTGGGGAGAAAACTGGGTAAAAAAAAAAAGTAGTGAATTTAACAAATATATATGATGGCTAGGGGCACAGTCTTAAATTGAGTGAAATAAAAACAAAAAAAATGAATGTCTGAGGGCCCAAAAAAGAGACTGATACTTGTACATTTAATTAGGTTTCATATCATATAGCATATCTGTGTTTTTGAAGGAAATTTTCCAAAATGATAACTTTACAGTAGAAGGAAAACACTTTTACTGTACTTTTAATGTAAAACAATGGAACCAGACTTTTTTGTAAGTCATTTGGGGTCTTTTCCTTTAATCCACTTGTCATTAAATTAACATATTTAAAATTATGTCAATAACAAAAAACATAAAAATTTTTCTTTCAACATCAGTGATATATGCTTTCTGTTATTGTACTGTTATTATACAGTTTAGTATAGTCTAAACTCCTCAGATGCACAAAAAGAATGGTCACCATGAAGCACATGCACAACCACACATATCCACTCATGCATACCAGTGACCTGCATGTAGATGACCAGGTGTCTTCCTTTTAAAAAACCTTTGATGATATATGATATGATATCTATAGAGTCACCAGTTATTTACAGTGATAAAACCAGCAGTGTTTAGACTTGTTTAGTTTCTTTTTCATGTTTGAAATCAGAAGCAGAATTTTTTTTTTCTGTTTGAATGAGGTGAGGTAAATGGACAGAAACATTTGTGTTAAAGGGCAAAATATTTCCAGAGAGAAAGAAAAAAAATTCTCAAAAAGGGACTAAGGTTTGCTATCTATTACAAAGAGTCTAGTGCAAAGTTAATAAAACCATTTGCATAAGCCTATAGTTCTTTATGGACCCTATAGCTAACTAACATTTCCCTTTAATGACTGTGGAGCTTTAATTAAATTAACACTAATTTACAAAACAAAGCCTGAGTTTCAGATTCATTAAGTGGTCATTTTTCATGTCAACTGGACCTGAGAGAATGCAAGTTTCCATAATTCAACTTGCTATGTCTTTTCCAAACTGGTTTAAACACCTTTAAAGCAACATTATGTAACAATTATACCTTAAAGTAACACCTTCAAATTCATGTTTTTGTTTGGAGTTTTAATAGGAAACCAGCCATTAGGGGTGTACTTTGTGTACTTCTGGTGCCGGTCCCGAGCCCGGATAAATGGTGAGGGTTGCGTCAGGAAGGGCATCCGGTGTAAAACTTGTGCCAAAACTGTCATGTGGCTCACAAATATGATTGCCATGCCGGATCGGTCGAGGCCCGTGTTAACAACAACCGTCTCCGGTGCTGTTGACCAGCAGGGTGCCGGTGGAAATTGGACTACTGTAGGTCAAAGACCATCAAAGAGGAGAGGAGGAAGGCAGGTAGGAAGGCAGCGAGAAAGAAGGAAAGGCAGGAGTGTGGAGGTTAGAGTAGGGACTCTGAACATAGGGACAATGACTGGTAAAGGCAGAGAGCTTGCAGACATGATGGAGAGAAGGAAGGTAGATATTCTGTGTGTCCAGGAGACCAGATGGAAAAAAAGCAAGACCAGGAACATTGGAGGTGGATTCAAACTGTCCTATCATGGTGTAGAGAGGAAGAGAAATGGAGTAGGGATAATCCTAAAGGAACAGCTTGGGAAAAGTGTTCTGGATGTAAAGAGAGTGTCAGACAGGATCATGAGCCTGAAGTTGGAGGTTGATGGTGTAATTTTGAATGTGGTCAGTACATATGCACCACAGGTTGGTTGTCAGTTAGAGGAGAAAGAGGAATTTTGGAGTAAGATGGATGAAGTGGTAGATGGTGTCCCTAGAGAGGAGAGATTAGTGATTGGTGCAGATTTCAATGGACATGTTGGTGAAGGGAAAAGAGGGGATGAAGAGGTGCTGGGTATGTATGGTGTGAAAGACAGAAATGCGGAAGGTCAGATGGTTGTAGATTTTGCAAAGAGAATGGAAATGGCTGTGGTGAACACGTATTTTCAGAAGAGGGAAGAACACAGGGTGACATACAAGAGTGGAGGGAGGTGCACACAGGTGGATTATATCCTTAGCAGGAGATGCCACCTAAAGGAGATTGGAGATTCAAGGAAAGTTGGTGGTGGAATGAGAAAGTCCAGGAGAGTATTCAGAAGAAGAATGCAGCTAAGAAAAAGTGGGATAACCAGAGAGATGAAGGAAGTAGGCAGGAGTACTGTGAGGCTAGTCGCATAGCGAAAAGAATGGTGGCAAAGGCAAAGGCTCAGGCCTATGATGAGCTGTATGAGAGGCTGGACAGTAAAGAAGGAGTAAAGGACTTGTATCGTGTGGCTAAACAGAAAGATGGAGCTGGAAAGGATGTACAGCAGGTTAGGCTCATAAAGGATAGAGAGGGAAATGTACTAGTGAGTGATCAGAGAGTTTTGAGTAGATGGAAGGAGTACTTTGAAGAACTAATGAATGAGGAAAACGAGAGAGAGAGGAGGACAACGGGGGGAGAGACAGTGGATCAGGAAGTGCAGAGAATTAGTAAGGAGGGCAGCTTTAAAAAGGATGAAGAATGGAAAGGCAGTTTGTCCAGATGACATACCTGTGGAGGTATGGAGATGTTTAGGAGAGATGGCAGTGGACTTTTTAACCAGGTTGTTTAACAAAATCCTGGAGAGTGAGAGGATGCCTGATGAGTGGAGAAGCAGTGTACTGGTCCCCATTTTTAAGAACAAGGGTGATGTGCAGAGCTACAGTAACTACAGAGGTATAAAGTTGATGAGCCACACCATGAAGATATGGGAAAGAGTTGTTGAAGAAGGCTGTCATCTGATGTTTGCAGATGACATTGTAATCTGTGGTGAGAGTATAGAGCAGGTGGAAGAGAATCTGGAGAGGTGGAGGTTTGCACTGGAGAGGAGAGGAATGAAGGTCAGTAGAGACAAGACGGAATACATGTGTACATGAGAGGGAGGCAGGTGGAAAGGTGAAGATGCAAGGAGTAGAGGTCGTAAAGGTCGATGACTTCAAATATCTTGGGTCAACCATCCAGAGCAATGGACAGTGTAGAAAAGAGGTGAAGAAGAGGGTGCAGGCAGGATGGAGTGGGTGGAGACAGGTGTCAGGGCTGATGTGTGACAGAAGGATAGCAGCAAGAGTGAAAGGGAAGGTTTACAAGACAGTAGTGCGTCCTGCTATGATGTATGGTTTAGAGACTGTGGCTCTGTCTAAAAGAAAGGAGGCTGAGCTGGAGGTGGCGGAGATGAAGATGCTGAGATTTTCGTTGGAAGTGACAAGGATGGACAAGATTAGAAATGAGCAGATCAGAGGGACAGTGAAGGCGGAGCAGTTTGGAGATAAAGCCAGAGAGGCCAGGTTGAGATGGTTTGGACATGTGTTGAGGAGGAATAGTGGATATATTGGGCAAAGAATGTTGGAGATGAAGCTGCCGGGTAGAAGGAGAAGAGGTAGACCTCAAGAGAAGGTTTATGGATGTAGTGAAGGTGGACATGGAGATGGTTGGTGTAAAAGTAGAGGAGGCAGTGGATAGGGCAAGATGGAGGCAGATGATCCACTGTGGCGACCCCTAAAGGGAGCAGCCAAAAGAAGAAGAAGAAGAAGTTTGGAGTTTTAATAGGGAGAATGGCATCACTGTCTCTGCCACTCTGGGCCCAGAACACCTGCTTTTGCACTTTGTGAATTTTTTACTCGTTGATGAGTGCTAAAAGAGATAGAAGAATACAAGACAGATAGCGAGATGGTGTTCTTCTTGTGGAACTAGTATGTAATAGCTTATTAGCTGGCTTACTTGTGTTGTTGCACTTCCTAGATGTTTTGTTACGTTATCAAACTCGTCAACTCAAATTTTTGATCATAAGCTATGTCAGCTCACTTCAACAGAGGTTTAGCCACTAGCTATCTCAAAGTGACATTAGCAAACTTGCTAGATAACACTGTACTAGTAATAAATGCTCGTGTCAGTTGCTGTCTAGCTGTGTTGGCTAGCTTGCCACCCAAGTTTCACTTTGTGCCAGCGGAGTCATGTTTGTCTAAAATCCTATCACTCTACCCTTTCAGTCAAGATAATTCTTTCATAATTCAGCATATTAACAAATTCACGTGTGCAGCTGTCCAGGAGAGGGGCTCAAAGTGCAATGTGTATTTAAGACAGTGAATTACATCCCACACCTGTAGGAGGACCCCAGTAGCAAAAAATATCACTATTTACATAATGCTGATTTAACATCACATATTGGAGATAAAGGAAAAAACATGCACACACAGCACAGCAGAGAGCACAGTTACTCAAGTATGTGTGCTGTCACTGGCATGTGAAGATGGGCCTCCTTGGTGGCTAGCTGAAAGATTAATTATAAAAAGAGAAGTCACTGGGGTCCAGTCTTTCCTGACCTCTAAAATGAGTAATCGGGGCCAAGCACTGACTGCTCCATCAGGCCCCTGTCTGCAGCCCCCATTCTGTCACCAGCTCTCTCTCTCTCTCTCTCTCTCTCTCTCTCTCTCTCTCTCACACACACACACACACACACTGGTCACCCTGTGTTGACATGACAATTGGTGCTCCTAGCTCATCCTTTGCCCTTTTCAGTGGCTTTCACACAATGGCTTTGTTCAATCTCATTCTCAGCTTCTAAGATCATAACTCATACAACCTATCATAGCTGAGCTGCAATGAATCGCATTAGCAGGAGCAATACAGATATACTGGATACTGCAGCTAAGTTCCATTTCACCCATGTTTTCTAGTTTCTTGTATAAGATGAGGATAAGATATAAGACTTAGCAACATTATTAAAGCAATAAAGAGAAACATTTGCAAAAAGAGCATCTTTGAAATGTCAGAATAATGAAATCTGACTTTTCTCCCATCAGTCAGCAATACTTCCACAGTACTATGGCACTAATGACCCAACTCATAAACACACCAAGACCTCTTTTCTGATAGCTTACCATACTGAAACCACAACAACAGAGAAAAACCATCACTAAAGCGTTAACATCCCAGCAAGATACATCAACAGACAGGCTTTACAAGTAATTAAGCTGATAAAAATGTATCCCTGTAATTACTAGCTGACGTGTGAGCACTTCAGTAAGTCTAGAAAAAAAGCTGTCACGACGTAGATTAATATGTATCATTACAAGAGAGGGGTGGAGGATGAAATGGAGTAGCAAACTCGCATTGAATTCCTCACAAGACTGGAGGAACTGTACATCTATTACAAAATGTACCAATAAAAAGACACAGGAAGGGAGTTTCCAGATGGTTTAGGTTCCACCTCGGTGCTTCATGGAGCAAGGAGGACAAGATAAATGGGCTGTGTTATTGCATTTTAATTGTCATTATAATACTTAGCGCACCTTAGCTGTCATGTGCGCAGCCAGAGAGAAGCTGGATTTCAGACAGGTGAAACTGGCATTTGTGACAGCAGGTCTGTTGATGTCTCTGCCAAAAATCTTACTGTGTTGTAAAGTCAGGCGAGGAGTTGACGACTGGGAAGAGGTTTCTCAAGAGCATCCAAATGGGATTTCTACAAACAGAGCCTTTGATTTTTGCCATAGTAGACAGGGAACTGATTCACTAGAAGTTTGCTGGTGTTTAAATAAATTACGGACCTAATTTGCTATGCAGACTCAGAGGTCTACTAGGCTTGAAAAGAGCAATCTGTGTGGTTAATGTTTATTTTTTCATAGTTTAGAGTTTAATTAGAATGCAACTTTTGCATGTTTCCAAGGCAGTGACAAAGTAACGGACAGAGGGCGTAAGAGCAGTGGGTGGTTATTATACATTCAGATTATTGTGCACCTGTTCAGTGATGCGCTGAGGTTGAGAGGGCTTGGTGGAGCACTTACTGCTTGTGCTTAGGTGAGGTAGGCGTAATCACACAAACACTTTATATGTGCTTTCATCAAAAATGGTCGGAAGAGAGAGAATGAGAGAATTTTTTTTTTTTACATGTCATCCCTTTTTCAAGGCCCTAAGGCAAATTCCTGACTTGCAGGCCTGTCCCAAATACCACTGTATGGGTTCCAGAGCTTCAGCAGTAATCACCAGCGAATATTTGAAGCTTCGCCCCAATGTGGGCTAAAGGATAACAGCACAGTGCATGTATGGGTTAACCAGAGTTTCATGGAAGTGGTCTAATGCAATGTATAAAGGGCATACACCACAGTCCTAGTAAGGTCTAGTATGGCGTGGCACTGTTTGCAGCTGTCTTGAGAATATGAATGTGTCAGACTAGAAAATATTGTGGCCTGCTCTTGCGCCACAGTTCCATCAAGTCAAACTGACATCCAATATTTGACATGGTCTATTCAAAAATACATTCTCTGCTAATATAGCGCAATAGTCATGGCCATGGGGCTTACTGTGAAGTAACTTCACCATATGCCATTTTCATAGTAAACAAAAAGCATGAATTAAACCACAGAATGGTTATTTTTGGTATTTGGCTGGGCTTGGCAGCTGTGGCTGTTGGACTGAAGGCTTTGCCATCACTGTAAATTACAAAAATTTACATTGCACACCTGCTTCGGTGCATAACACTGAAAATTAATCTTGCACAGCAAGATATTGTGGTGGATCCCAAAAAGTCAAACAAGAATCCTGCAGGAGTGCAGACCTCACCTGTCTAACACCAAACTTATTAAGTAGGTAAACTGTATGGTCTCATGTCTTGTAATGGCTAAAAAATCCAGTTGATAGAAATTTATAAAATGTAGTGACTTATAGCTGGTGAAAAACTATATAAAGTCCCATGATTTCTTCATGGAAAAAAAAGTGAAAGATAATCGCGGCATCTCACAAATCTCTGCTTGCACGTGCAAAATCTGTGAAACGGCTCACAGATGTTGGTGTGTGAGATAAGACGGAGAGCAAATATGCTGAACAATGTTAAGCAGCCACAGTGTGTGCGCACAATCTGTGTTGCACAATCTTTATTTTCAATCTCTATTTTGAACAAATTACATCCCTGTGGAATGTTTTGGTGAGGAACAACTTCAATGTAGTAACACCACTATCTCTTCAGGACTGAATTTTCAGTTTGTCTTCAACTTGTTGACAAGTGGCAGCTGTCTCAGTTGACAGTGGAGAGCTGTGCTCAGGTTGCGTGCTAAGCTGAAGTCTTAGTAAATCGAACATTAAACTCTGGCACGCTGGAGGCATTTTTTGTTCTCCAGCTGCACATGCACATCTGGCCCTGATTTTCTGAAAATTCTTAGACACCCGATAAACCAGCATCTCTTCTGAAGTCCAGCATACCAGTGGATGCGTTAATTCACTACCGACTGTAACATTGGGGAGTGATGATGAGATGGACGCATATGCAGAGAAAAGCGAGATTTATTAAGGGCAAATCCATAACCAGTGTTGAGACGGTCCATGGTCAGAGAGCCAACACAGAGCAGGAGGGATGGACATAATGAAACAAACACAGAATTCCAAACAATACACACCTCAAACATCAAACAAATCAAACAAAGACCAGCGAACACAAGGAGCAAATACAGGGCTTAAATATAGCAGGAATGATGACAGAAAACATGACACAGGTGGAAAACAGGTGTAACAAATCAGGGGCGGAGTCAAGAAAACAAGGGGGCACGACTGGGAAGAAACAAAACAAACAGCACCTGGACAAGACTGAAAGGTAAACAAAAGCACATGGAAGACGAAAACATAAGCACATGGATAACCGGGTGGGGCCAATCATGACACCTACATTCATTAATTACAAGGGGTGTCTGGATTCTATCATCAAAGCTACAACTATTCAAAATTCTAAAATAACTATAAAAACAACTTCAGTGGCTTTAACCTTCTTGCTTCAAAAATCAAAAATAATGGCAATCTGTAAGTCATCAATCAATGTGTAACAGTTAACAAGAAAAAAAAGCAAGCAGTTTTGTCAAATTTTATTTTCTCATTTGGCACATGTGATGTGCGACAATAGTTTTTCTTACTTGAGTGACTCAATTCCACATTGTAAACTGAGATTACTGAAGTGAAACTCCGGATTTTAGCTTCGCTGCAGGCCATGCTAGGACAGAAGCATCCTAAATACATTAATTAGGCAGTGATTACACAGGTGTGGAAATGACTCCAATCAGTTTCAGCTCCCCAGGGGTCCTTGGATGATACCAGTCACTCATCTGCTCACAAAGCCTCTTTTCAAACTGACAGGTTTATATGTAGAACTTTTTCCCCCTTCACTTCTTGCAGGCTGAAAATGACCACATCCAAAAAATGCTTGCAAACCATTCAGACCATAAGCATGACCAAAAAAAAACTGATGAGAGAAACACAGAAATCACATATGTAAAAGCTTTTTGAACCTGTTCAGTTACAAATACTCCTGTTTAAAGAGTCTACGGTCACCTGAGAACACTCTAGGATCTATCAGCAGCCCTGTAGTATGAATATTTTCTGTGAAATATTAAGGCCTACAGGAGACATGAGGGGGAGAAGGCAAACATTGAGGATTCCTGATGAGACGGAACTGCAGAGCCTATTAGGTGGTCAATTTTAAGAGCAAATCAATCTGCAATAAAACAGCAGCCTCAACAACCACAAATATGGACGTCTTGCAGCCAAAGGTAAAATGCTTATTTCAGGCTCCTGGAGAATCACTGACAGTTAGATCATACTGTTCTTTACCTGATTTATATGCGTAATCTGTGCTTTGGAGCTGTTCTCCCGGAACGGCTGTCGCCTCCCACCCATCATCTGGCTGCTAATCATATCTCCGGCCTTCACTGGGCCACTGGTACATTTTGATGGCTTGTATCTTCTGCTCCTCTCTGCCTCAATGATTCCTGGATATCTTGCTCTCATGCCTTTTTAAAACGACAATATAACTGACCATCTCAGCCTCTCAGTATGCTGGACTGAAGGGAATCTTTCATATTATGTGCCTCATCAACCTCCCCACACTGAACTAAAGTCAGGCCCCAGAGTGAAGGGTTATGAGTATGAAGAATGGAGCTCAAATAAGGTTTCTCCTAATAAAGAGAAGGGTCCAAGTAGCAATAAAATTTTCAGATGCGCTGCTATGGGGAGTTATAATGGAGGATTCAGTTTAATGGCAAATTTAATGCCTTTCCTCACCTATTACACTGCTCCTAAATCATGCCTTGGTTCAGTCTTTAGCTGACAATGGTAGGCAGAAATAAGTCTCTGATGCTCAAACACTCATTTTACAAAAAGTAGAGAAATATAGAAGAGATGGGATGACATTACCTATCATAAAAGAACAGTTGCATGCCCCCACCCCCCGAAAAAAGTACAAATTTGATCCATTATCCTTTGTATACTTTGAATCACATATCCTGATACTGGAATTCTAAGCGACTATCCTTGATATGCAAAGTTGCACAAAAATAAAATCTCCACTGCCCTTTTGATAAACCAGTGACTCTTGCATCAGGCATTTCCCCCACTCAGAAGTCTCTTAATCAAAAACACATTCATTGCAGAAGGGCTGCCCACAATGTGGTCATAAATGCTTATTTTTGAGCAGTCATATAAAATAGTGGGACATGCCCTGGAAGCTAAGGTGGAGGTTTAAACTGGAACTGTTTTTCTACAATCATGTACAGCCTATTGAATTCATTTCAGTAAATTTTTAATTTGGCCCGCTACCACCCCCCTTCTTTGGAGAACGACTTTATTCTTTATTTTTATTACACCATTAGAAATGAGGAAAGAAAAAAAGAGAAAGGGAAGTAACAGAGAAAGAGAAAAAAAAACATTCAACTTTTAAAACTTTTGCCATTTTTTAACTAATATAACCAAGAGAATAATCAAAAACAATAAATAGAGGATTGGGGTTAGGTGGTCAGTGCAGGTGTGTGTGTGTGTTAGTCAGTGTGACATAGATGAAAGAGTAGATAACAAAGAGACAGACAAACATACGTACATATGTATATTGAATGTTTTCAGTGTAATCACGTAGAAAAGGGTTTAACAGAATTTTATATTTCGTATTCATGTCATATTTGTGCATATGTATTTGTGTGTGTGTATAGAAACTGGTGTCAGATGATATGTGTATTTGATGTATATGCGAACTAACTATTGCAAATATTTAAGTATTCACTGAAATGAGGGGATTGATGAACAGGCTGAGACAGAAATGGCTGAGACAGAAGTGGGTGGATTACGGTGTTAAGGGGTCAATATTTATATTTATAATATAATCTATAGCACTTAATCTCTCTAGTGATATATTCGTTAAAAGTAGCTTTTTCCATTGTGTAATGTTTATTAGTTCCTGGTCTTCCAGTGTTTAAGGATAATGTTTTTGGGTACAGTGAGGGCAATGAGTGTGGAAGTGGTGTGATGGTTGTGGGGGTTCAAAATGGTGTAGTCACCCAGTAAACAAAGCAGAGGGGATAATGGAATACTAGACCCGGGAGTGAGGAATATAAAGTCATTGACAGAGTGCCAGAATTGTTGTATAGGTGGACATGTCCATAACGCGTGAAAATAGGTATCAGGAGTGTCTAAAGTAAGAACATATGTTTAGGCCCATATGTCCCATTTTATACAATTTATGCTGTGTAATATGTGATCTGTGAATTACTTTATATTGAATCAGCTGGAGATTACTATTAGATGTCATTGTAAAAGTTTTGCAGATTTGAGTCCAAAAGTCAGGAGCGATTCTGAGATCTTTTTCCCATTTTAAAGTTGGAAGTACAATAGTATTATCCAGATTAGCGAGAAGTTCATAGAATTTCAAAAGCAATTTCTTATTAGTTTTTGTTTGACTAATGGCTTCAATTAGTGGTGGGTGAAAATGGTTATTTGTAATATTTATTTTAGATGTCAATACAGAATTTAGTTGAACATATTGTAAGTATTGATCTTTCCCGATATTGAATATCTGGACCAAATCTTCAAATGAGATAAAGGTGTCATCCTTAAAAACATGATGCTTATATATACATATATATATATATATACATATATATATATATACATACATATATATATATATATATATATATATATATATACTGTATACACTGCACAAAAAAATAAAGGGAACACTCAAATAACACACCTTAGATCTGAATGAATGAAATATTCTCAATGAATACTTTGTTCTGTACAAAGTTGAATGAGCTGACAACAAAATCATCACAAAAATCATCAATGGAAATCAATTTTATTAACCAATTAACCTGGATTTGGAGTCGCAAACAAAATTAAAGCGGAAAAACACACTACAGGCTGAACCAACTTTGATGTAATGTCCTTAAAACAAGTCAAAATGAGGCTCAGTATTGTGTGTGGCCTCCACGTGCCTGTATGACCTCCCTACAATGCCTGGGCATGCTCCTGATGAGGTGGCGAATGGTCTCCTGAGGGATCTCCTCCCAGACCTGGACTAAAGCATCCGCCAACTCCTGGACAGACGTTGGTGGATGGAGCGAGACATGATGTCCCAGGTGTGCTCAATCGGATTCAGGTCTGGGGAACGGATGGGCCAGTCCATAGCTTCAATGCCTTCATGTTGCAGGAACTGCTGACACACTCCAGCCACATGAGGTCTAGCATTGTCCTGCATTAGGAGGAATAACCGCACCAGCATATGGTCTCACAAGGGGTCTGAGGATCTCATCTCAGTACCTAATGGCAGTCAGGCTAGCTCTGGCGAGCACATGCAGGGCTGTGCGGCCCTTCAAACCATTACTGACCCACTGCCAAACCGGTCATGCTGAAGGATGTTGCAGGCAGCAGATCACTCTCCACGGCGTCTCCAGACTCTGTCACGTCTGTCACATGTGCTCAGTGTGAACCTGCTTTCATCTGTGAAGAGCACAGGGCGCCAGTGGTGAATTTGCCAATCCTGGTGTTCTCTGGCAAATGCCAAGCGTCCTGCACGGCGTTGGGCTGTGAGCACAACCCCCATCTGTGGACGTCGGGCCCTCATACCATCCTCATGGAGTCGGTTTCTAACAGACACATGCACATTTGTGGCCTGCTGGAGGTCATTTTGCAGGGCTCTGCCAGTGTTCCTCCTGTTCCTCCTTGCACAAAGGCGAGGTAGCAGTCCTGTTGCTGGGTTGTTGCCCTCCTACGGCCTCCTCCACGTCTCAGGTGTACTGGCCTGTCTCCTGGTAGCGCCTCCAGCCTCTGGACACTACGCTGACAGACACAGCAAACCTTGTTGCCCCAGCTCGCATTGATGTGCCATCCTGGATGAGCTGCACTACCTGAGCCACTTGTGTGAGTTGTAGAGTCCGTCTCATGCTACCACGAGTGTGAAAGCACCACCAACATTCAAAAGTGACCAAAACATCAGCCAGAAAGCATCGGTACAGAGAAGTGGTCTGTGGTCCCCACCTGCAGAACCACTCCTTTATTGAGTGTGTCTTGCTAATTGCCAATAATTTCCACCTGTTGTCTATTCCATTTGCACAACAGCAAGTGAAATTGATTGTCAACCAGTCTTGCTTCCTAAGTGGACAGTTTGATTTTACAGAAGTTTGATTTACTTGGTTGTTTATTATGTTGTTTAAGTGTTCCCTTTATTTTTTTGAGCAGTGTATATAGCAGTTGGCTTGCCAGATAATATATATATAAAATTTGGTACTTCCAATCCTGACTGCATGTCTTTGGACTGTGGGAGGAAACTGGAGAACCCGGAGGAAACCGGAGAACCCGGAGGAAACCCACGCAGACACGGGGAGAACATGCAAACTCCACACAGAGAGGACCCTGGCCGCCCGGCCGGGGAATCGAACCCAGGCCCTCCTCGCTGTGAGGCGATAGCGCTACCCACCACGCCACCGTGCCGCCCTCTTTGCTTTTTTGTAATGTTGAAATTTTAATTCTTGGGTTTTTATTTTTCCAATAAAATTTACTTATTGTAGAGAATAATGATTTGAACCAATTAGTGGGTGGTTGAACAGGTGTCATTGTAAATAGGTAATTTATTTTGGAGGATTGACATTTTTATACTTGCTATTCTACAGAGTAAAGAAGTGCATCCATCGTTGTAGATCGTCTTCTATAGTTTTCAGTAGTGGTTTGAAATTAAGGATAAACATCTCTGAGAGTTCTGAGGATATAGTGATGCCTAGGTATTTAATGTTGCCAGTGGTGAAAGCAGGGAATAGGGTTTGGAGTACACCATTACGAGCACCTTTATAGATGGGCAGAATTGTAGATTTGTTCCAGTTTATTGAAGAGCTAGATATTTTGGAGAATGTCTTCATGAGTGCTATTGTCTCTATTGTTATTCAGTAAATATTTATAGCAACAGCCAGTGGGTTATGTTGAGACTGAAGAGATGGAGCATGGTTTGCTGGCCGAAATGTCATTGCAAACATTCTTTGATTACGCAAAGGGAGAACAGACCTGTCAAATAAAACAAACGACCCCTCCCTCACTTGACAAGGTTTGTGCTCTATAATGCAGAAAAGAGAAAAAGTTACAAAGGAAAGGAAGCATGTGGAGACTGTGTAGATGATGCTTTCATGAAAAGACGGAGATCTAATGGGAGCTTTGTCCAGGTGCAGAGACGCCCCATTGTGTTCTGCTGTGAGGGGCCTCAAGTGAGTGGTGAACAGAGTGCTGCATACAGTGTTGTGGGTTAAGCATGGAGAGGTTGATCTGGGAGAGAAGCCCCCCTCTGGGAAGGGTCCAATGATGGGTCAGTACACTTCTAAGCCAACCTGCTCTCATATGACCCTATCCTTGATGTCAGATGAAATACAGAAACCTTTCCTCACCTGAGCCCTGGGCTCCTGCACTTCACCCAATCTCTCATCCTGCTGCAGCTGCTCACCTCTACTCATGGATATCAAACTGTTCTAGCTGTGGTGCATATTCTGGCACGTCAACATGAAGTAAGGCTATCACAATTAAATTTGTTTACAATTAAATTATATTATGTACAATTAAACTATACAATGTATTAACCTTTTAAGATTTCTCAACAAATTAGCGATGCTTAGTTGGCAATTTGCATGAGGAAAAGGTATATTTTATATTTTCGTACTTTTATTTCTTTTAATTAAGAAATTTCTTTTATTGATTTTAATGAATCAACTACTAATATAATTAATAATAACATGCCTAATGTGATTAAAGGGCCTTTATCACAATATTCTAAATAAACAATAAAGGTCCTTGACTTTGTTTCAGGCATTACAAACTAAAAGCATACTAAGTACAAATATAAATTAAACAGAGCAGAGTCACTTGTTACACACATTACAACCCATCTTGCATTACACAGGCTATTAATAGTCTTCTAGCCCTTTTTCCTTTAAAGTATCAAAGCTGAGTGAGGAACGAGTTTGGTGTATACTGGAAGCCAGACACTTGTTCTATTAAACTTTAAACTGTCTGCCATGTCATAATGAAATAATGAAATATTTTGTTATTGAATTGTTTGCCTTATTTTAGGGTAACAAACAACTACTACCATTTCCATTATCACCAACATTACATGCTTCTATGGGCCTACCAGTTTGGAAGCCTCTCAAAATGGCAATGATGAAAGCCAGCAGTATAAACACTAGCTATGCTAGAAATTATGAAACCTTTTGCTTGGTTTCTCAACCAACTAGAAGCCTGCCTACAATATCTGGTGACTACAGAGCTGGGTGTCAGCCATTTCAGCCTATTAGGGAAGGAGCAGAGGATACTGCCAGCAGGCTGACACTCCAGCTATTTCCCCATGCCCTGATGCTGGGGAAAATAGACCCGAGTGATGAACTGCACTGGCTCTTCCCTCTTCATCCCTCAGTCACTTCTTGCCACGCCACACTGTCAAACTCAAATCATGATTTGCTCCTCATTTCACTGCTCGCCTCACGTGTGTTGTTTACAGATTAAGTATCCGTTAAGGTGTAAATCAGAGAGCTGTGTGTTGGGATGAAGTTGATTAGTGTGTGTGAGTGTGGGAAGCAGCAATGAAAGAATTACAGAAGTTCACCACATGATGACTGCAGGATATAGCACAAAAAAAAGACAGATAATGTATGTTTATGTGGAGGCGCAGAACGTCTGCATGAAAAGCAGGTCAGTGTGTAAGTGTGGCAGCTCAGCAAACTTCTGCACGCGCACACACACACAGGCACGCACATGCTCACACACTGCCCTGAGCATTCGCTCCCCTCACACCGTCATCTTTCCCTCGAGATGTAATTAACAAAGAAATTACAATGAAACCACAGCGCCGACGGGCCTTTCTGACTCCAGCACAGCTAAAAAGCGTTAATCACTTTTTCTCATTGTGAGAGATACTGCCAAGATACTGCAATGCTTTTCTCATAAAATCTTCCAACTAAAAAAAAAAAAAAAATTACATATACATTACCTATATCTTTTCCTTGAATATGTGCTACGTACCAGCACCTCCATTCTCTGCAGTCTCTGCAGTTCTAATTAGCCATTATCAAAACGCATCCGTAATTCAGCTAAATCCATTCTGCTAATGCATTTTAATTATGATTTTGAAAGACTAAAGAGGGGACAGTCTATGAACAATTTATGTAATTTTCTTTGAAGTTGGGGGGCTACGTTATTTGATTAAAGTACTTTATGTACGTGGTTTCTGCGTCAGAACACTCCTAGGGCAGTACAGATTTTCACTGGCTTCACCCAGTATTCACACAGGGTCAAAAGTTTCCTGTATTTCTCTTTTAGGGTAAACTTTTTGTACAGCTCTTGCTCCTAACTGACAGGCCTCTCTGTCTCTGCAATGGTGCCAGGCCAACACAGGTGAGACTGTCCATTTTTACCTAGCTGGGATTGAACATGCCCCTGAGACAAAGAGCAGTGGCATATGTTTGTGAGGTAAACTAGTTCTCCTGTCAGAGCGATGTAGCTGCTAAAGTTTTTGTTTTGTCTGCAGCATTTATTCATGTATTTATGGTGCATTGTGTTTGGTAGAGAAAGGAAAAGTGCTAAGTGCTTGGAAATAAGGCAACAGAAAAATAGAGAAAAAAATATACAGGGCAGAGTTGCAACTGAGAAGGAGTCCTGCTGTCTTTTACAGACTACTTTCAACTTTTAAGTATGCATGTGAGAAAAAAATAAAGTACATTTAGTTCCACTATGGACAGCAGCTATGTTGCTCTGTGATCAAACACTAAAGCACGGTTAGTGTCTTGAAATGCATGGAGGACAGCTGGATTTCCCCACAACCCCACCAAACAGACATCAAGGAAAACTATTCAAAGCTGCTGTAGCATTCAGGCCTAGAACAATAAATGTAAATCATGAAAAGAGATGTTTTCTGTTTCGCTATGCATCTTCAGCAGCCCTCCACTTCTCCACCAACCTAAAGCATTTATAATAAACCACAAAGGAACTGGACAAAACCTACAGAGTCACTTCCTCAGCCTTTTATGCTGTATGGCTAGTTCTTGTTTCTTCTCTGCTTGCCATTCTCAGCATCTTCATTGTCTGGACCGATCTTCATCAAAGTGGCTAATGAGCTCCACTGGAACTCATTTGAAGGGGCGATTAAATTGCAGTAATAAATTTTCTGTGTACTCAGCAGGATATTATTCTCTGATGGCCCAGAAAGCATCCGTAGCACCATGCTCTCAGGACGTCATCTTCATTACCGCACTATTTCACTCTATTGCTTGTTATCCCCCACTTTTTTGTATTTTGCTCTCCTTTTCTGTATTCTTTCTTTGCTCTCTCTGGTTTCTCAGCACTCATTTGAATTTATGAAGTGCCTCAGTTAAGTAAAACATTGTCCTTTAGACTATACCACAATCCTGTCACTTTTCTTCTCTTATACTTGTCAGATTTCACCTTGTCTTTTTCCTCTGTACTTCTTGTTTCCTTTTCCCACTCTGTCTGCCACCCCCATCCCCCTGGAAAACCCTGCTTCTGCAATTGGTTCAGAATAAAGATCACATCTTATGTGGTGCTTTTGTCTCTGTTTGCAAACCAAGAATGCATAAATTATTAATTTACTCATGGGCGTGGGCAAATCTGGCTGAGACCCTTTGGAACGTCCATAAAGTGAGTGTGTTTAAAGTGAGCATTGCCTGATCTTACTTAACACCAGTTACCATTATCTGATGAAAAAAAAAATCAGGAGTTTTCCGTTGTTAAAAACAAGATATCAAAACTCTCAGATGAGACATCAGTCGTAAGTTGAATTATGAGTTAAATATAAACATGTTGGTTTTCAGCAAGTGTATCAATT
Organism: Pygocentrus nattereri; assembly: GCF_015220715.1. Taxonomy (NCBI): domain Eukaryota; kingdom Metazoa; phylum Chordata; class Actinopteri; order Characiformes; family Serrasalmidae; genus Pygocentrus; species Pygocentrus nattereri. Next base: position 39,948,211 of record NC_051212.1, on the reverse strand, counting down.
GCCACATTGATAGAGGTTGTGCATTTTATCAATAATGCTGAACATTTCATTTATGTACAGCCCACATTTTAGGTGTGCATGTAAAAAATCCCAGACATAATGACAAATTACACATGATTTACCGAGAACAAAACATCTCACATTTCCAATTTATGCTCATAAATCAGCACCCCAATCAACAGTCCTGTCTCTCAGAACCCGGCATCTTGCAGAATTTCTTGTGAAGACACATGACTTTAGATCAAAACAAACATGGCAGATGGTAACAAGGCACAGATTACTGTGCTATTTATGTGTACATTTAGCACCATAAGTGAACGATTTGTAGATTGGGATAAAATAATTTTTTTAAATGTCCTGCTTTTATTTATATCCTCCCTTTAAATTATACTTAATAACACAATTAGATAAATGAATGTAATGGCTGTCATGAGCTCATTCACTGCTTCATGCCAACTATGTTCTCCTTGTAATCATTTGATTTACTCAATGTCCTTGACAGGAGCAACCTGGGGTTGTATGTGTGTGTGTGCATGCAGGTGTGTGCCCATGCACTTCTTGTGCGGGCAGGCATCGTGTGAGCCCTTTCGACAGCGAACATGGGCCGCTACAGAGCGGCGGGATGTGTCATTATCCCACACACTTCCTGCTTCCTACTCATTACGCCCGCCGACCCATCCCCAATCGTTTCCTCTCCTGCTGCCCCAACCTCCTGAATAGTTCATATACTCTGCCTAACATTCACTACAAAGCACAAATGCAGGGATTCAAATTCAACTCCCAAACTCCTTTGCTAAAACAGGTGCTGCTATATGTTCAGTTTCATTTAGAGTGGAAAGTTGCTATGATACAAGTGAGATGTGATGCTTGATTTGGAGCCCCTTGTGTAGCACAATGGGAGGGGAAACTGGGTTATAATTAGGGGAGACTGACAGCTTCTTTGAGGTAATTAGGCAAAGGCTGATGAAAGTCCCAGGTGGAGGCAGGAAAGGCAGAAATGGCAGCTTGTGCTGCTGGTCGGAATTAAACTGATTATTTCATGGTGTGGGGGAGTGGGCAGAAGTGGCTTCCTTGCTTATTTGGGAATTTATTTGTCTCTGCGCCACTGCTGATAATGTGACCTCACAGGCAATTATGCTCTAATAGGCCTCTGTGTATGATATGACGATTGTTCGGCACAAAAATATGCATCCAATTACTGTCCTTATGCCATTAGGTGTTCAACCCATTCATCTTGGCCAGCTCGATTCATTACCACAGCTTTATCTATAGACATTTAATCATCATCTCCATTGCTTCCAAGTGCAAGCAAATATACCATAATGGCATTCACAACAGACATGCTAATGAGACCATATCCTTTTAAAGGCATGATTATGTCTCAAATTAAGGCTATAATGAACTATCATTAGCCCCTCGAACAAATAAACCGCATCACCTAAATGTCTTACCACAGCGCATCATCAACTTTCATGCCTCGTTATTAGACTGAGAATCTCCAAAAATGACAAAACAGCCATTCTGTATTGTGATGCCCATTTGCTGTTGTTTGCTGCACATGGCAGCAACTTTGCTGTGTTCTGAATTCTCAGATAAGTTCACAGCTAATATACTTTAACATTTACAGCAAATGTGCAGGAATGACACCTCTCCTCCACAGGTCATCTATAATCTCATTAGAGATGCAGGATGAGAGATGAATCAAGAGGCCTCCTGTTGGGAATGCTGGGGTGTCAAGCTCAGCTGGGCTTCGAGCCGGCTATCTAATCAATGCAATGACAGAACGGCTTGAAAGAAAACATCCCAGGGCAAGGTGAGTGTGTTCTGGGCCAGTAGAGAGTTTACAATGCTAGGCCTGCAGGGACCACGCATACCCACCCCCTGGAGGAGCCGCTGGACACATTAGCGCTCACTCTTTGACCATACATCTCTGGAGGCCTTGATTCTCCGTCCAACAGTTAATGCTTGTAGCTGCTGCTAAATTAGCATTTCCCTTGCATACAGATCAATCTCTGAAATGGCGCAAATTTGACACACACACACACACACACACTTTCGCACGTTCTCTCTCTCTCTCTCTCTCTCTCTCTCTCTCCCTCTCTCCTGTGGTGCAGGGGGATCTAACAGTCCGACGTGTTTGGCTTTCCGATCGCAAGTCAATACCAAGTGATTTTTGGACAAAGCAGAGAGGCGAGTAGAGGCGGAGGAACCCTGGGTGAGATCGATAGTTTAGGACAGAAAGGCGTGCTTTCTTTGGTGCAAGTGTTGAGAGCAAGTTCACTTCTTTTGCTCTGCTTCTCCGAGGTCAGTAGTGACATGGTTAAAAGGTAAGGACGGTGTGTTGTGAAGCGTGTTCTGAGATTGACCCAGTTTTGATCGTACATCACACTTACACCAAATATAAATGGCAGATGAGTGCCATCCTCCTTCCACACAGAACAAGGTCACAGAACATGAGCTGAATATTATTTAAAAATTTTGCATAATGAGAAATGATCAGATTCTACTAATAACTGCAATATTTTCAATTTCACACACCATGGAAAGTGCGTTTTTATTATAAACCAGTTCCATAAATATATGTGCATATAGCTGATAATTTCAAATATTTATTATAATCAAATATTTCTGCATTCTCAACCCTGGCTTTGAACTTTATTTTTATATATTATATTACTTTAATATGGAATGCCATCATTTTTAAATATACTAAAATTCAGAACATAGAAACAAGGCTAAAACTTCATGTGCACAAAGGAAATAATGAACCTGTTTTAATAAAATTAAGAGAACAATGTGAATTTATTTACCTTCTCAGTAACCATTTTTGCTGTCAGCTGTTTGACAATTATTTCTGACCAGTTAGGTCTAGAAAAACTATATCTATGCCAAACTCATTGTTCAGTTAACAACTTAGCCCTGATATGGAAGAAAACATGAAATTTAATACAATTACTAATTTCTGCTATTGAATATTTTAAGGGATCATGGCATATAACTATATAACTTACAGCAAGACCACAGTAAAATTACTGATTATTATAATTATTAAAGTGTGAATAGCCAAAATATGCAGTTAAATGTAGGTGAGTTTCAGAATGTGTCATTTGAAATGGACCATAAAGCATGTTTCCAAACATAAAACTTAATTTGCCTTGATCAATGGCCATTTGTTTTCAAAGAGGTGCAAGAGCATTATAGCAGGGTTAGGTGTCAACTGTATTGTCAATTATATTCAGAGTCATGCATCATTGTCCCTTCTTGGCTATTGTAGTTATTCCTGCCCTCTAGTGCACAACAATGCTAAATCTCTATAACAGGAAATCAGTTTGGTGCTCCAGATATGTGATTGTCATATTGATCTCTCTTTTCCTCCCTCACCCTTACTGAACACAGACATCAGATGCACAGTTCTTCCATTAACTGCAATGGTTTCCTATTTTATTCATCCACTTCTAAGAGCTCCACACATCCAAAGAGCTGAACAGGGTCATATCTCCCTCTAACATCATCTGTCAGGTCAAATAACCACTTATGCACAATACAATCATGTCATACATAACAGGAAACAAAGCATGCATAAAACAACCCTAAGTGATTACCATAAAACTCACTGAGCCAAGAGTGGTGTTCATCTTTATGGTATGTGGATGACTGTTCTGCAGTTTTTTAAATGGGCTGTGGCCCTTACCCTAGGCGGAGAGCAAGTCTCTTATCTCCACAAGCTCGGAGCACGAGCCAACTCTGCTCTCCGTCCTGCCTGACACTGAATAAATAACCAACATTATCAGCAAGTTCAAGTGCATAATTTCAGACCTCCAACATGTACATATGCATTTTCAACCTACAAAATTACATGCTCAAAACACTTTAAAATCATGCAGAATCTACAGCTCTCAATAAATAATCTTTGCATTTTTATTATGAATCGACTCATTTTCAAAGAAAAAAAGTCATTACATTTTGAATGGTAAACATGTGACCAGATCATTAAACTGACAAAATTCATTTTGATCTCTGGTGTGCCCACCTATCTTAATGCTGTAAACTAGACTCCATAGATGCAGGTCTGTTTTCATAATTGCCTTGATCTGTAGACAGGCCAACACGGCCTTGACTAATATTCACCACAGAGCATTGCATTGATATCCAGAAAAGCTGTAACTCAGATATTATTACTATTATTATTGTGGCACAACACAATGTACTTGAAGTAAAAAAGTTTCCTTAAGGAATAAATTAATGGAAGAACAAATTAAAATCTGAAAGGCACAAAATAAAGCCAGCTTTGATAAAACACAAGCCTTCTTTTTGGATAACTACATTTTGGCTGAACAGTGAGAAAGTAGTGAGAGTACAAGGCTTCTTACTCAACAAAGCCTTTGCTCATTGTCTCAAGATATCTGCCCTTGGAGACCTTGCTGCCATATTTGTTACTCAGACTGGCTCTTTCGCCAGTTTGCTCTTATCTCACCGGTTCCTGTTTTTCATTCTGTGGACAGATTAGTTTGTCTTTCGAGCTTGGATTATGTTAAAACAGACTTTGCTTATCTTAATTTTAATCTTAATAATATTATTAGCTGTATTATTAAATAGTATTACCTTTCTCTGTTTCTCACCCTTGACCTGTGTTTCACTCTATCAAGTATCACTCTTTAAATACTGAAATACAAAATATAATATAAAAAATAAATACAAAATGTTTTATGTGTGTGAGAATGCTACAATTTGAGAAAATGTCAATTTAGTATAATAACAGGTGTCAAAATCCTCAGCATCAATATCATCCATCCATCCATCCATCCATTTTCTAAGCCGCTTCTCTGTCAGGGTGGTGGGGAGGTGCTGGAGCCTATCCCAGCAGTCTTCGGGCGGAAGGCAGGATACACCCTGGACAGGTCGCCAGTCCATCGCAGAGCAGACAGACAGACACAGACAGTCACTCACACCTAGGGGCAATGTAGCATGTCCAAATGGCCTGACAGCATGTCTTTAGACTTGTGGGAGGAAACCGGAGAACACCCACGCAGACACGGGGAGAACATGCAAACTCCACACAGAGAGGACCCCGGTCACCCGGCAGGGGAATCGAACCCAGGCCCTCCTCGCTGTGAGGCAACAGCGCTACCCACCACGCCACCATGCCGCCTGCATCAATATCACATAATGCCCTAATTAAAGATATATGCAAATCTAGTCAATTTGTACAAATTAATAAAACTAAGTTCAACATGAAAGGAAATCAGAGATCTAAATTAATGCCTCAGCAGATAATAATCAACCTTGAATTAATTCTAATTGAACAAATCCAAAATACTGTTGCTTCAAACCGGCTATAGGAAGGATATAGGATTACACCTATAGTTACATCTAAATCCCAAAAAGAGAAGCAGCTTTAAAAGGGCAAGGTCTGTTTGAAATTATTAATAGGTCAAACATTATACAGGTCAATTTGTTCTGTGACACTCATTTGAACTTGCTCTTTTTGCTGGCTTCTGACACTGACAATTTTTTATTTGTAACTTTAATATACTCTGATAAAATGTGTCCTGTGGGGGATAAGGTTTAATAGGAGTGCTGCAATCCACTGACATACTGGATATGAGAAAATGTTTCTCTCTGGAGAGAATGATTATCAGCCTCAAAATGAAAATGTCACATCAATCAAAATATCTTGTGAAAGGTGTCCATGAGAACTACCTCTTAATGTACAAAGTTACAGATTTCAGCCAAAAAAAAACCCCAAAAACAACATAGTGAATATATTCTATTTATATTCAGAATTAACATATTGCAGTATATTACATTTACATGTGGGATTTACAAGCTGTATTTCTGGTTAATTGTTTTATTGTCATTACTTGAATCATGTTTGTCCTACAAGCCTGATTGTATTCCATATTCTTATTGAGCTATGTAATGCAAGATGGATATAAAATGTAATCAGATGCAAACACGTTCTTGCTCATATTAACATGACTCTGCATTAACTTAATTTGCATATCCTGTCATGAATCCACCTGTGAACAACAGATGATTAACTCTTATTTAAGCAGGAGACACACTGGGGGTGAAATCGTAAGCACTCGCTTGTTAAATCCGAGAACCTCAGCTTACCCCAGAGAGCAAACAACATGGTTTTCACCTTTTGACACATGAAAGAGGCGCTAACAGAATTCAGGACCAAATCCTCTAGTTGCTCAAGACTCCAGCTCACAAGACGGCTCCGTACAGCAACACCTTCTGTTCACGCTCTCTCTAGACGCAGCATCCATCCTCTATAGCTGGTTTAAATAAACACAAAGCAAAATTTCTTTCTATCTCTAAAATTTATTTCTGAGGCCCTCAGAGAAACATACATAAAGCATTCGAGACTGTCTCAGGAGGGCACTGATCATCATCAGAAACTGGGCTACACGTGACTGATGTTCCGCCCCTGCGGTCTATGCTGTCCGGCAGACATGAGAGGGGAGAGGGGACGCAGTGGAGTGTGAGCAGGCATATACGCATTATGAATAATTCCCTCTGCAACACCCCGCTTCTCACCTCCGCCTCACCACTTCCCTTCCCACTCCCCCAAACTACAGTAAGACCAAGTGACTCTGTGAGTAGCCTCAGCTCAGCTGATGTGGAGCCCAGCCTGGACCAATGCCCTTTCATTTGTCATGTAGAAGGGGAGAAAAAGAAAATCATTAAATATTAATACTACTAGTAAAAAAGCATGAGCAGGCTCTCTGAAGAATACAAATGAAAATGTAACAAACAAACAAAACAAACAAACAAACAAAAGATTTTCATTGACATTCATATGTCAGGGCTGTGTGGGTCATTCCAAAAGCTTTAGCTTTTATTTCTTGAAGTACTTCAAGGTGGCTTTTGAGGTAAAAGCTGGATGACTTCTGTTGAGGAAACCATTTTTTCTGCTTCAGTTCTAGACTTTGTCACTCTGTTTAAAAAATTTGCTGATATTTAGTGGAATCCATTCTTCCATTTATCCATGTAGTGTTTCCTGTGCCAATGACTGTGACAAAACCTCAAATCATAACAGATCTTCCCCCATGCTTAATAATTGGAAAAGTGTTCTGATCAAAAGCACTGCCTTTTTTCTTTAAATATACCTTTAGTGACTTTTAATGTAGGCAAAGAGGCACTTATACTTCATTAGCTACCAGAACATTTTCAAAATGTCTCTGGATTATTGTTTTGCTGACTTCAGATGTTAACTATTGTCATGAGGTCACAGGAAAGGTTTCCTTCTGGTGACTCTTCCATACAGATCATGCTTGTGCAAGCAGCACTACACAGTAGACCGGTGCACCACCATTGTTATGATAGCTAAACGTTCCTGCAGGATTTTTAGTGTCATATGGGTTTTGCTGTGCCTTTTTCTGGCCAGCATTCATGAAGTCTCTATCTGAGAGTTTTCTTGGTTTTCCAAATTTTGCCTTGACTTCCATGGTTCTGCTTAACTGCTGTTTCGTAATGACGTCTCAGAAAGTGGAAGCTGTGAGCTGGAAGTGCTTTCATATTTTTTATAGCCTTTCCTCTGCTTTGCAGGCATCAATTAACTACATTTTCAGATGCTCAGTCAGCTGATTAGAGGAGTCCGTGGCTGCTAAGTGTCAGTACAAGATGTGACAAGTCACAATTCCTAACGACAAACCTTGACTCATCTACCTAGTCCTAACAAGTAAATTTTGGCTTAACAAGTTAATGAAGTTGTGAGATTCTACAACTGGAAGGCTGTCAAAACTTCTGCACATGCCACAAGTTATTTAAATATACAGTAACTAGGCTTATGTGCAAAACTAAAAATAGTTTGTTGCAGAGTTTGAGTTTACTTTTTCACTTCAAAAGTGTATGTACTCAAGTTTTTGCTTATAACTGTATATATCGTGCCTTGCAAAAGTACTTCTCCTTATCCTTATATTAATTGTCAGCAGGCCTTTTTTTATTTTAAACTAAAAATGCTGCTTGCATACGTATTTAACCCCTTAAGACTAATACTTGGTAAAACTGCCTTTTGTTGCAATAACAGCTTTAAGTTTATTGAGGTAGGTTGCATGTGGCAATACAGAGGAAAAGAGTCTAAAAATGTTGTGTTTATAGTGTTATAAACTGAGCTTTGAGTTTTGAGCCTGGATTTAAAAGTGTCCAATGATGTCACTCTTCTAATGCTCTCTGTCAACTGGTTCCATTTAAAAGCAGCATGGTAGCTAAATGCTGCTTCCCCATATCTAGTCTTCACCTTCAGCAGGTCTCTCTGACTACTTCTAATGGGCTGATTGTTCTACTTGACTCATAAGACTGCAACATACGAAATAAATATGCCGGTCCTGCACCACTGATTCGTAGACCAGCAACAGTATTTTAAACTCTATTCTGTAACAGACAGTGTAATGATTTAGGAATGAGGGTGAGTTCCTTCTTCACGTAAGAACTGGCAGCAGCATTTTCAATCCTCTGAAGCGGTTTGAATTTAGACTCATCTGATCACAAAACCTTATCACACATTTTAGATAGTTGACACTGAGGCTTTCTGGCAAACTCAACACATTTTTTCTTCACTAATGGCTTCTGTTTAGACACCCTCTCATACAGGCCAGTTGGGTGCAGAGATCTTGACACTGTTAACTGTTGCACCCTTAGTTTCAGCAACTAGACTTGGCCTGTCAGAGGCTTTCCTCACAGGTTCCCTTCAAGCTTTGATGTGGAGTTTTGTAGGACAGCCTTTTCTAAGGAGTGAGTGGTTCAATGCAACTTCCATTTCCTGATCACAAGTGATCACAACAGTCACTGTGAAGTCCAAACACTTGGATATTATTTTGGAGCCCTTTCCTTTTTTGTGCATGTCTATAACTTTATCTCATTTCTTTTAAATGTATTTTAGTCTTAATTTTCACACATTTCATTATGATTTACAGTCTGAACAAACTGGGGTACAGAAAAGGTGAATTTCTTTAATAAATATCAGGTAGAGGCCAACTGAAAGCCACCTGTGTCATCATGAGGGCAATATCTTTCATTTGTGTAAACTAGGAGCTTCCAGAGCACAAGGGTTGAGTAGTTTGTGTGCTGAATTTGGGGACTCTGACTGTCACGATTGGCTCCTCCCACTCCTTGTGTATTTTGTTTTGGTCTTCCATGTGCGCTTGTTTTGGTTCATGCCCCTTGTTTTGTGACTCCGTCCTTGATTGTTTGCACCTGTCCCTTGTTACCCTTATGTATTTAAGCCCTGTGTTTTCCCCCTGTCTGGTGGCTGGTCTTTGTTTGAATCTCTGTCTGTTTTGTAGATATTGGTATTTAAACCTGGACCGTTCAGACTATAACCCTGGATTTGCCCTTAATACATCTTGCTGATCTCAGCATGTGCGTCCGCCTCCTCACTCCTCGTTACACTGATCAAAACAAAAACCTAACCCATAGGCAGCGTAATATAATCGGTTTCATTTCACTGCTAACGCAGAGACAAATTCTCTTAATTTCAAAATCACCCACTCCTCCTACAGAAGCACAATATATAAAAGATCTTGGAATCTTTATTATATTTGAGAACCATTGCTTACCTATTTCTCACACATTCAATCACTCCCTACAGAATAATGTATTTTTTTTTGTGTGTGTTTGAGGGTCCAGGCCCATTACCTCATCTCCATCAGAAAAACTACGGGGAAGGACCTGTTCATATGTGGCTTGTAGGATTTATGCCCTGATGTATTACACAACCCTAATGTAGACTAGATGCTAATACTTCAGCAGAAACCATCAATATTTGCATTGCTGTTGTATACAATGTCCTATCTATAGATATTTTTTGTTAATTTAGTTGTTTTTGTTTTTATCCCATTTTGGTTGGTGCAGCAGGGAAAAGCAAAAAAGAAAAGCACATTGCTTATTGCTCATATATCATGCTCTTGAACTAATTAAAAAAGGACACTGAATACTTCATTAGCACTCAAAGAATTAAGACATCTAAAGAAATATACAGCATTTTATAAAATTATATTAAAAGTTATAAATGACAGCCCATTATGTGTCCATGCTCATTCACCCCAAGATGGACTCGTAGCTGAAAGACAACAGCATGCACCTCATATCCCAAACCTCTCACCTTTCTCTGTAAAAATATGCAAGACAAATCAATGAACTGCAGGTCACAACTTGAAGGCTCAGTCTAGGAAATGAGTCACATGTGAGGTCAGAGCAGGTTTCATCTCAGCTGTTAACATGGAAAGACATTTTGACCCAGTATTACCCTGCAATTACAATGGCTACACTGTGCTCTTTTGGTCATACTTCATTAATGGTCTTGCCACAGACATACAAAGAAGGGTGCCTATGCATAATGTATGTTAAATAAGTAATTAGTCATACATAAACAACCTACTTCAATCCATTCTGCTTCTATCACGCTTTGACAGTTGGCAAAAGCATTCCATTACTGTACTCATAAATATTACTGTGGTATACAGACATTCAATAACCAAAGTCTTTCGTTAAATGCTTGCCAAATACTTTTAATCAACATTGTTGAATTTGTCAAGATATACAGCTAAAATTCACTAACGATTTTATGGCTATAAGACACAAAAAACCTAAATTAGTAACTCTGAATCAGACAGAAAAAAATTATGTGCATTTGTCATGTAAAACACATCAATTAATCATATGTCTGGACAGTTTTCTCAAATAAAGGTGTGAATCCTATCAGATGGCTTCTGCATATATGTCAGTGTTTTTTCTCCTTTTTCTAAAGGTGTTTTTATTTCTTTTGTGTTTAAGACTATTTTGAAATCTAAATTCATAAATGTAAAAGCATAGGCCAAGATGATTTCACTGTAGCTGCAACCTAAAAAAAAATTAAATAGTGCAGAGCATGCATAATTTATGAATTTATTTCCAAAATGAACTTTTTAAGCAGCCAAACTTTTTAAGGTCACGGCATATGTGGAATCTCTCTCTCTCTCTCTCTCTCTCTCTCTCTCTCTCTCTCTCTCTATATATATATATATATATATATATATATATATATATATATATATATATATATATATATATATATATATATATACATACATACACACACACACACACACACACACACACACACAACCCCAATTCCAATGAAGTTGGGACGTTGTGTAAAACATAAATAAAAACAGAATACGATAATTTGCAAATCCATTTCAACCTATATTCAACTGAACACACTACAAAGACGAGATATTTAATGTTCAACAGATAAACTTTTTTTTGCAAAAATTTACTCATTTTGAATTTGATGCCTGCAACACCTTCCAAAGAAGTTGGGACAGGGGCATGTTTACCACTGTGTTACATCACCTTTCCTTTTAACAACACTCAATAAGCGTTTGGGAACTGAGGACACTAATTGTTGAAGCTTTGTAGGTGGAATTCTTTCCCATTCTTGCTTGATGTACAACTTCAGTTGCTCAACAGTCCGGGGTCTCCGATGTTGTATTTTGCGCGTCATAATGTGAAACACATTTGGGACACAGGTCTGGACTCTTTTACTACAAAGCCACGCTGTTGTAACACATGCAGAATGTGGCTTGGCATTGTCTTGCTGAAATAAGCAGGGACGTCCCTGAAAAAGATGTTGCTTGGATGGCAGCATATGTTGCTCCAAAACCTGTATGTACCTTTCAGCATTAATGGTGCCTTCACAGATGTGCACGTTACCCATGCCATGGGCACTAACACACCCCCATATCATCAGAGATGATGGCTTTTGAACTTTGCGCTGTTAACAATCCAGACAGTCCTTTTCCTCTTTGACCCGGAGGACACAACGTCGATGATTTCCAAAAATAATTTGAAATGTGACCTCGTCAGACCACAGGACACTTTTCCACTTTGCGTCAGTCCATCTCAGATGAGCTCGGGCCCAGAGAAGCCGGCCGCGTTTCTGGGTGTTGTTGATATATGGCTTTCGCTTTGCATGGCAGAGTTTTAACTTGCACTTGTAGATGGAGCGACGAACTGTGTTCACTGACAGTGGTTTTCTGAAGTGTTGCTGAGCCCATGTGGTAATATCTGTTACAGAATGATGTCAGTTTTTAATGCAGTGCCGTCTGAGGGATCGAAGGTCACAGGCATCCAATGTTGGTTTTCTGCCTTGCCGCTTACTTGCAGAGATTTCTCCAGATTCTCTGAATCTTTTGATGATATTATGGACTGTATGATGATGAAATCCCTAAATTCCTTGCAATTGCACATTGAGAAACGTTGCTCTTAAACTGTTGGACTATTTGCTCACACAGTTGTTCACAAAGTGGTGAACCTCGCCCCATTCATGCTTGTGAATGACTGAGCCTTCCAGGGATGCTCCCTTTATATCCAATCATGACACTCACCTGTTTTCAATTAACCTGTTCACCTGTGGAATGTTCCAAACAGGTGTTTTTTGAGCATTTCTCAACTTTCCCAGTCTTTTGTTGCCCCTGTCCCAACTTCTTTGGAATGTGTTGCAGGCATCAAATTCAAAATGAGTGAATATTTGCAAAAAACATTAAAGTTTATACGTTTGAACATTAAATATCTTGTCTTTATAGTGCATTCAATTGAATATAGGTTGAAAAGGATTTGCAAATCATCGTAATTTGTTTTTGTTTTACACAACGTCCCAACTTCATTGGAATTGGGGTTATATATATATATATATATATATATATATATATATATATATATATATATATATATACATACATACACACACACACACACACACACACACACACACACACACACACACACACACACATACTCACTGACCATTTTATTAGGTACAATTGCTTGCAAACACAAATAGCTAATCAGCCAATCACATGACCGCAACTCAATGCATTTACGCATGTGGAGGCGGTCAAAACAACTTGCTGAAGTGCAGACCGAGCATCGGAATGGGGAAGAAAGGTGATTTAAGTGACTTTGAATGTGGCATGGTTGTTGGTGCCAGACGGGCTGGTCTGACAACTTCAGAAACTGCTCCACTACTACGATTTTCATGCACAACCATCTCTAGGGTTTACAGAGAATGTTCTGACAAAGAGAAAATATCCAGTGAGCGGCAGCTGTGTAGACGAAAATGCCTTGTTGATGTGAGAGGTCAGAGGAGAATGGGCAGTCTGGTTTGAGATGATAGAAAGGCAACAATAACTCAAATAATCACTTGGTGCCACTCCTGTCAACTAAGAAGAGGAAACTGAGATTACAATTCGCACAGGCTCACCGAAATTGGACAATAGAAGATTGGAAAAATATTGCCTGGTCTGATGAGTCTCGATTTCAGCTGCGACATTCAGATGGTGCGGTCAGAATTTGGCGCAAACAACATGAAAGCATGGATCCATCCTGCGTTGTATCAATGGTTCAGGCTGGTGGTGGTGATGTAATGGTGTGGGGGATATTTTCTTGGCACACTTTGTGCCCCTTAGTACCAATTGAGCATCGTTTAAATGCCGCAGCCTACCTGAGTATTGTTGTGGACCATGTCCTGACTACAGTGTACCCATCTTCTGATAGCTACTTTCAGCAGGATAATGCACCATGTCACAAAGCTCATAATCAAAGCTCTCAATCTGGTTTCTTGAACATGACAATACTGTACTCCAATAGCATCCACAGTCACCAGATCTCAATCCAATAGAGCACCTTTGGGATGCGGTGGAATGGTAGATTCACATCACAGATGTGCAGCCGACAAATCTGCAGCAAGTGCGTGATGCTATCATGTCAATATGGACCAAAATCTCTGAGGAATGTTTCCAACTCCTTGTTGAAAGTATGCCACGAAGAATTAAGGCTGTTCTGATGGCAAAAGGGGATCCAACCTAATAAAGTGGCCGGTGAGTGTACATATTTCTTTTTTCCACTGCATTTTTCCATATGTGTAATTTCATAGTTTGAGGTAGTCTTATGGTAGACTGCTGGGTCCAAGTCAAGACCTAGATCAGGACACATTTAGTTCGAGTCAAGACTAAGACTTTTAGTAGTTGAGTTTCTAGAATAAAAAAAATATTTTGTTGTATTTTTTCTAAAGAAGAAAATCAACCTTTAATGCAATAACTATATGTAGTAAAAAATGCATCACATTCACAGAATGCTCTCATACCATAAATGTTTATCTATGTGTCATAGCAAAATTCTGTTTCTCAGATATGTGCTAAGTCGTTACAGACATCCGCACACTCCACAGCGAATGCCTGTCTGTCATAGCACAGAGATTGGCAGTGAAAGCAGTGTGAGTGCTGTGTCGCTTGGTCTAATGTAGTCAGCTGGCAGTGCCTGGGAGTCTGAAATATGACACCCACTCTTAGTCTAGCATTGTGGCCAGCTGTGTGAAAAAGAACTGATTTGCTTTCCCAGCACAGACACACACACACACACACACACACACACACACACACACACACACACACACACTCAAAGCTGTAAAAGGTTTCATTAGATTCGTTTAATGAGCTATTTTAGTTATTTTCTTAGTTTTAAGAAGTTTAAGGTCTTTTGATCATCTTTTTTAATTTTTTTGCTAATCTACATTATTAGCAACCAACTGCTATAATAATATGGTAATACAAACAATCATGTGCATATGTCATCTTTGTCAATAGACAGGTGTAGAGGAACCTGTAGTGAAAGGGAACCTATAATCTCTAATTTTCCCCAAGCACATCTCTTCCAGTCTTCTCATAAACAAAATATACTTACTGAAAGATCACATGCATTACTAGTGTCAATGAATGCTTGAAAGGAATCATGATGTTTAATTAGTTTAAGGCTGCTCTCAGAGTAAGCATCTATATAATTAAATCACACTCATGAAACAAGACTTAAAAGGATATCCCATTATTGTGTATTCTGTGTTTACACAAGGGTAGGCAAGGACATCTTAAATACGAAAATAAGACATGATAGGAATTCTGTACCATTGTCTGTCAGCCAACTGACTAAAGCTCTTCTTCACCGTTTTCAATCATTTATCAAGAGCTTCTAATGAGAGCCTGGTGGGTCACCTGAAGCTCCCTCAACCTAGAAGCGAATGGACTATTGCAGTTTTTAAATCCACCCTGCAGTGCATACATTTACCTGCAGGGGGCAATTTAACTGCATCCAAACCCTAAAAGCAGAAAGAAGCAAGAAAGCCAAGACAGAAACGGAAAAAATAAAACCTGTCTTGATTTTTCATTTCTCCCTGGTCTACTCCTCCACACCCCCACAACCTCTGTGACCACTGCACTCTGCAAGTCTTTACTGCTCTGTCTTAATTAAGACATCCATTAGGTGGCTTTGGACACAAAGTTATAAATCCTCTTGTTAATTTCAAGAAAAGAATCCGTTCTGCTCATTATGATTAAATTAGTGGAAATCTGCAGGGTGGTCAGACCTCCGTGACACGGATGTGATCCTCCACCTCGAACGATGGACCTGAGTCTCTCTTTAACCTTTATTAACATGCTGGTCCTCCTCTCTCCATCTTAATTGCATTTCTGTTTATGCGAGGATTTGTAAGGCTGTTGTTCGAAGACAAGCACAAATACTGTAATTTATTCATGCATATTCCTTGTAGTGCATAATAACAACCTACACATCTGTACATATTTGTTTTCATTTTACAAAGCCTACAACAGCACAGTGCTCAGCTGCTGCGTCTCACGTCACACATCAGTTCACTTTATGGATTCTTCCTTTTAAGAATAAATGAACGGATTCCTATGAACAGTTCTAAGTAGTTTGATTATACACATTTTGTCTTGGAAGAATTAGTTTTTTTCCAATCATGAGAGAAATGTGCATTTTCTATCAGAAGGGTGCTTGGTTCAGAAGTTTTAAAATTCTTCAGAACTAGCAAAAATCAACACTGCCCTGTCCTCCGGCAAAGGATGCTTCATCAGATATCTGGATTTCTTTGTGTGGACAAAAAACTTTTAGTCTTTAAAGAAGTCTCTCATTTATTAGAGTGAGCTGCCTGTTTAAAAAAATGATTAGTTTTGTTCAGTCCTTAGGTCCTTAATCTTAATTCTCAATACTGTCTTAGATCACATATTTTAAGGCTTCTTTTTTGCCTACAGAAGCAGAAGACAAAAAAAATCCATTTCCACAAATGATGAGTTAAAACAATGGCTCATAGATCAGTGCCAGCCAATCAGAGCACTGGATTGTGTTGATAAGGCGTTTCTCAAAGTACTACTGTCCTTGATGAAAAGCCTGGTGTGTAACTCTCATCACTCTTCATTCTGAACACTAGCCAAGCCAAGCTAGCTGTTTTAGCAGCCCAGCATAAACACACGCCTACACATTCAGCCCACTAACGCCCACACACACTACAGCTGCACAAAGCAGCATATTATGATGACACCGACACACAGTACATTTGCCATTTGATTCGCAATAGGACAACACATATCATTACTCAATGACATACCGAAAAATGTTTTTAACAAATGAAAAAACTGTACATTTGTCAGACTGTGTGGATGTACTTTTCTCAGAAGACCCACAGAACATTTATCAGAAACATCTGTAGTTGGAATGAAATTTTGATGATTTGCTAGTTTGCTTGCTTGAAATTTTTAAATTTGATATATATATATATATATATATATATATATATATATATATATATATATATATATATATATATATATATTTAAAATAAAATAACATACCAGTCTTTTGCTGCAGTAAGGTCTGACATTTATGCACCAGACCAATCAGATGCCAATCCAAAAAGATCCAAAGGAAAACACATTTCCTTTTCTTTTATTTTATTAATATATTATAAACTATGAGGGCTTTGTGTAAATGATATTTGTGTCATGCACCCTCATTAATTCATGTCAGAGAGTTCTTCTGAAGTTCAAGGTGTTGTCTAAAGCACACTTCATTTTGGGACTTAGTAGTGGCGAATCAACAGACCTGCTCCCTCCGGTCACAGCGCCAAATTCTTCACACAAGTGCCAAGTGTCAGCTTTTAGACACAGCTTAAAGAGCTAAGTCATGTAGTCAGCATCTTAAAATTAATTCTCCAGTTCAATAAACTTTAAAGATTGCAGCATGATTACAGAAATTATAGTAAGTTTTATTATGGACACTACAATGTGTTATTCCGACATCTACCAGAATTCTTTTGCACCGTTTTAATTTGTTAGTAATTTAACCAAAACAGCATAGAGGATTACCGGATTCTCATATCCCACAAGTCATTATTTTAATGTTGCTATTTCAGGAAAAAGCCAATATACTCAATATACTGTAGGAAAAAAGAAAAGTACTTATATGCTATCTGAACTTTGGTAAACTAGTAGAGATTTGCTTATGTTTGAAATCCAACATTTGCTTATGTTTGAAATCCTTAAAGCCACATTTCAATATTTTAAGTCTGTACAGGGTTAGGGTTAGTCCTAAGTCCAGACTGAACTCAAGGAAAAAATCTTCTTGTGGACCATTTCTGGGCAGGCACTATCAACATAACTGGGTGCTAGACTATCAAATGTGCCGAACTAGCATAGAAAGAGTGAACCAGAAAGAGTGTTTGTTTAATGTTTAAAAAATTTTGTCTCAGCTCAGAAAATGCACCTGAAATAAACCCATTTTCCAAACATTAGCTGATGTCACAGACACTACCAGCTCTGGTACCAACTCAAAAACCACCTGTTTCCCTACCAGCTCTGATTCTTAGGAGTCCTCCATCTGTTTGATACAGACACAATGACATCACCTGACCGCTTGGTAATTTTTCAAAGCTCTGGCATGATGCAGCACTTTCTGCTATACAAAACAGTCTAGTATAACTGTTATCCTGAAGCCTTGTAATAGACCACACCAACCCAGAGACAAAGTAAAGAGAGAGAGAGAGAGAGAGAGAGAGAGAGAGAGAGAGAGAGAGACAGAGGGGGGGGGGGGCAGATCCAGGCCACAAGTCACTCTTTTCATGGACAAATCTCTTTTTAGCTCATTTGCATTTACTAAATCCTGCTGGGAGTGGGCCAGCAGCACTCTCTACCTGAAGAACAAGTGCATTACCCCAAATGACAAAGGAGAGAAGCTTTAACTAATGCCCCCTCTAACAAACCTAAATTCTGCCTGCAACTCTCTACTGCTACTAACTAGATCAACAGGGGAAAACAAGGGTGAGGAGCATGCATCTGCTTGCAATATTTTTCTTAAAAATTTCTTCAGGAGACTGGCCAATAACAGCACCAACTCTCACTCTTTCAGAGCTACTAGGCTATTTTTCCATGTAGGCTGAGTGTTAAAATTGATGAGGCATGTAGGTGCGGATATTACAGAACAAATATTTGAGGAAGGAGCTGAGCTTATGGGCGATTAAGAAGCAGGACTTTTTTCCCCTCCCTCACTTCCTTTGTTTCTCTCAAAATATCACCACAGGAAGTGATCAAATTTCATGTGCAAATCAGTGTGAATGGAGAGTATACCAGGCGTCGTAATTTAAGCACAGGCTCAGTCCTAATCATGTAAATTGGTATTTATTTTATTAACATACTGAATAATATTCCTAACTAGCTATGACTGCAGGGATATAAAAGGTCTAGAAAATGTCTTGGTCGTGGAATGGAGTAGACTGGTATAATTATGGAACCAACTTTTCAAATATGACATCAAAAATAATATGGGCAGTGAAACAAAACACTTTGACTAAACAACTGCAAGAATATTGTACACCCAACTATTTCTTCATTTGTTTTGCCCCAAAAGCTTGATTAAACTATAAGTAAATCACCAGTGGAAGATAAAGTGATGTAATCAGACATCATCGATGACTTATGAATAAACCAAAGCAAATGTTCAAAAGGAAGTAACTGCCGTTTTCAGAAATAACTGAAATAACCGACAAAACTAGAAAGGACTAATTTACCATTAATCGGCTTGTAAATATGCAGGAAAACTGGGGTTCACGTTCCTCTAAGAAGTGTTTAACCTTTTTCTGTTTGTGAGAGAGAGAGAGAGAGAGAGAGAGAGAGAGAGAGAGACCACACAACTCTTACCCTTCAACTTATTTTAATTTGCATTACGTCTAGCGTAAGTACATGGTATCAGAAACAGGTTCCAACGCGCTGCAGAACTTCAGATTCAGATTCAGATTCCTTTATTGATCCCAAGGGGATTTACTAATAATTTAAGACAAGACAAGTCTTCAGCTTGCTTTACTGTGCTCACTTCAGTGTGCTTGTTGTCCAAGCAAGCTAAAGTGACTGGACATATTACCCTAGAACAGCTAGCACCAGCCTTGGAGAGGAAGTTCCTCTGATCCTTGTCTATGGAACAGGAAACACGAGTAACAGTTCAATTATGAAAATTCTGCTATAACAATTGCACTTGCAGTTGACCATGGCTTTGAAAATCCCCTCACACTCTAATGGCTTTTCAGCAGGGAGCGCTATTACCATGAAAGTCTTTATGAATCTGCACCAGAAGAAGCTTATAAATGCAGGTGTTTGCATTAAGTTATAGCAGGTAAGGTAATAATGACACGTGAAGTAGTTTTCAAAAGATGCTGGATTACTCAGAATTATATTCTTATTTTATACATGCTTTTGCTGAAGATTTTCATTAAAATAGTTAATGTTCAAAAAAAGCATATACACTAAAAATATGGCTCAGGCCTAACCAATAAAAGAACATAAATAAAGCTGGTGTATACTCTTAGCATATTAGCAGTATGCAAATCAAACTAGTTATGGGTGTTCTGGGCATTCATGGATGATCTGCTTCTGGCTAACAGTGAAAACATTTGTTTTAAAGTTTTTTTTGGTTTAATACATAAAGAAAAATTCTTTTAGCATTTGTTCCATCTTCAGACCCAATTTAAGTGCCAGATAACCTGCTGACAATCATGTACCTTTTTATACCTTTCCAATCCCACTAACCTGTCAACCCCCTCCCCTCTGCGGAAAGCTTGTGAAGACAGTGCCTGACTGAAGACATCTGCTCTCTGCACTTTTAATTGTCTTGCAGCTGAACATACAGTGCGCATTCATCACCTCCTACCCAACCAAGCAATGGGAGGGGGGACTCAAGGGAGTTTCTTCATGGCAGGCAAGGCCAAGAGAGCAACTCCTCAACCCCCTCCATCTTTTAATCATCTCTCTCTCTCTCTGGTTTCCCCAGGCTCCAGTGGTCACTGCAGCAGCAGGGTTGTGCTCAGCCGTTAGCCTCCGACCTGGCTCTAAGAAATAGCATGTAATGGGAGAAAACGAGAGCCATGCAGAACTACAGAGGTAGGCCGCTGGACATCCTGGTTTAGGGGTGCAGACTAACAATACCACATTGCTACTACACTGCTATATATTATGATGGCAATTTGCTTTGCAGTGTATACCAAAAACACACTGATTAACCATTGATGTGGCACAATTAAAGATTGGCCTGCATTCTCCATCTACAAACATAATTGATTTACATTTGTTGACTCACGTACATGCTGTGATTGAATCAAACACGCAAAGAACATCTGTGACTAGTCAGGACACTTACAGCAAAGAATAAATTCAGTGACTTAGAGGGCTCAGGACCATTTAGCTGATTTCTTTGATATCAGTATTGTGATGGCTAACATCCCAAAGCAGCTTGACTTATGTACATGTCACGGTTGGCTCCTCCCACTACATGTGCTTTTTGTTTTGGTCTTCCATGTGCGTTTGTTTTGGTTCAGCCCCCTTGTTATTTGACTCCGCCCCTGATTGTTTTCACCTGTCCCTCGTTATCCCCTGTTTTATAAACCCTGTTTTTGCCCCTTGTCTTGACTGGTCTTTGTTTGATGTATGTTTGCAGTTGGTGTTATCTGCTGTGGTGTTTGTACTGTTTGTATGTTGGATTCTGGTTTGTTTGTCATGTCTGCCACTTGATCAATTCGTGTTGGATCTATAACCCTGGACTGTCTCGAGCCTGATTTTGGATTTGCCCTTAATAAATCTTGCTTATCCCCGCATATGCATCAGCCTCCTCGCTCTCCGTTACATTACAACATACATTGTACAGTTTTTTATCACATTTTTATGGTATGTGTTCAATCCTCTTGTCAAAAACATACTAATCATTTTGTAAAATAATATTGACAGTCTGAAACATATTTTCAAGGATACAACTTTATACATCTGTCTACACTTTGCACTTACATTGTGCATAATAACATTGTGGAGTTGATAGAGAATTATATAGAAGATCTATCCATTCAGCAAACTGAAATAGGGTTTACTGAGTTGATTCGCTTTAGCATGATCATCAGTTTGTTTAACACTGAAACGTTCTTTTAAAAATTGTCCAGCACTACAAACTAGTTTTAGAATCGATGTCGTATAGGGAGTCCGTTTGTAGTCTTAGTCCATTACTTGAAAGAATAATTAGCCAGCCATAAATAGCCAGCCATCAATAAAAGAGCAGGGCTGAAGCTGCATAACGAACAGACACCTTACAGATAAGTGATGACAGGAGTTATTACTGTTACACATACAGCTACTGTTTATTTAAGGTGAATTCGCAAACTGGATAAGGGAAAGACAAACTCTAGTTCCAACAATTCAACTCAAAACAACTCAACTGATGCACATAAGCCTTCTTGTTCACACCCACACACAAACAAGCACAGACAAATGAAAAGAAAGTTCTGTGTTATTGACTAGCTCCACTTTTAGCAGGATTGACAATTCCTACATTTACATGGTGATGTCAATTTTAGGAACTTGCACCAGTTATTAAGCAACTCAAACAAAAGGCACTCATGTCAAGACATAAGCGTTAAAAAAACAAACAAAAAAAACAAAACTTAAATATGCAATCATATAACAGCAGAACTAAAGTCAGCCCATCCAGCTTACCATGCATATAGATATGCTTTTACACACACACACACACACACACACACACACACACACACAAAAACACTATCTGCATTAGCTATTGTAAAAACAAATATGCCCAATCAAGTAATTAAAATAATAAGAAAATTAGAGCCTCCAAAGCGACTACGACAACAAACAGCACCTAATGCGAGACAAAAATGTGAAACCTCTCTACTTATTACTTTACTAAATACTAATTAGACTATTTCTGCATAATTTTCTGCTTATGCAACAGGAGAAGTTTTCCCATATCTCTCCCGCAACTGATTTATGAATATGCATAAAGCTTGTGGAAAGCATCTCCCTCCAAACACACTGAAATGCCTGGGCGCTGCGGAGCTGCTTCAGAAGGGTTCTTGCTATCTGGGGTGAGGGCAGGAGCACGAATCTCCAGCCAAGTCTCAAGTGAGCTCATTACCGACACCCAAAGAGCAGGACCTTTTACTGGGGCACTGGAGGAATTAAAAGGCCTGCCTGCCTGCCTCCTCTCATTCTGTCTTTCTCTCTGCAGATGCTGGCTCAACCTATACCCCAATACCTCAGTCTCTGGCTTCCTCTCTGTTACAGCAGGATGGATGCCTTTAATTTAAAAGATATCCACAAAATGTCAGTGACAATACTAAAATGATAAAGAAATAACAGTGGAGAAAGAAAGAAAGAAAGAAAGAAAGAAAGAAAGAAAGAAAGAAAAATATAAACCAAACCCAAAAAAACCCTGCCTGTGCCACTTTCTTAAACTTGCCTATTGCACGCCGAATTTAATGGTGTAATAGTGTCCGTGGCTGAGTCAGAGGCTGGTGAAATGAAGAATAATGGAGTTCTCAGGTAGGCAGGAAAACTCAATCATTTAAGGCCATCCTTCAGAAGCGTGAACGTTTCTGTGAATTGTGAGGCAATGTCCTTGGGAGGAAAGCAATGTGGTCGATTGGACCAAAGGAAACAATGGTACGAGAGTTACTGGGCCGAAGCAGCAGGGAGAAGGAGGGTCATTACTTATCCACCTTTTTCAAAGATGCGAAAACTACAAGTGAAAAGACGGATGGCTTGGCAGGTCAGTGTTTCAACAAAACTGAACATTTTGAGTGGCCAGGGAGTTAAATTTACTCAACGTTTTCTCTTTCAAGAAAAAGTGGGGGAAAAAAAGTGCAAATGCTCTAATGTGCTCTATTTGCCACAGAGCTGATTTGCAATAAAGATACAGCAACTCAGGTCACATTTTTCCCAGTAACAAAAGGGAAAGACCAGTTCTGAAGCACCTACACTCTTATTTTATTTACTGCTCTTTTAACACTCACTCATCAAAATGACAAACGCTAGAGAGATGCATCTAAGAGCTAGACAACCTTGATCACTCTTCTAGCTGTTGAAGCAATGACTGATTGATTTCATCGTACTTTTTCTACATTTACCTTCATGCAGATTGGCCATAGTGGACTTCTACAAGCAGACTTTAGAGTATCTTTGCATTAAGCAAAAGAGGACTCTGATGCATGCCTTTTTTCTTATCCAGAGTCATTTTAATGTGTAAATTTAGAGCTTGAAATATTTGCTTGCCTGCAGTGTATTCACAGGTCCGATAATTTCTCCAATATTGTCAGTTGAGTTTAAAGTTCATTATTAGAAATAATTTTAAAATAATTATCTAAATCATTTTTACTCTATAGCTGTCATCGCTTCAGAAATATTTGACATGATGCACAAAAAGAACAAACCTATGGGGTTTCTGAAGTTTAAAAGCTGCAAAATCATTACAAATTTATTAGGATTGAAGTTGCAAGTTGTATTATGTCTCAATTTAGTGGTTGTGGTCAGTTTGAGTTGAAATGTTCTGGGGTTCCACTCAAAATTTCAGGTCCAATCAAAGCTCTGATATGAATAGGCCCACTTTTGGTTTTTCTGCCCTTACCCTCTCACCTAACAAGCATGGACAGAGGCAACCTGAAGCTGGCTGGGCTAGCTTAAATGTCTCTTGAGGACAAGGGCAAGCTGGCATGGGTTCAGGTTCAGGTGGAAAGCCTAACGCCCCACATCTGCCTCAGCCTTCCTTTATCGACTAAACAGCTGCTGCTTACCTCCCATGAGTGAAGCTGGGGTTTAACTTTCCTCACTCAGAGAAGGAGCGAGTCTATGCTCAGACCAAACTACGGACCAAATGACTGGCTTTAAGTGGGCCAATTCTCAATCTCCTTGTCAAGACCTGCCTTTCAAGTCATAGCTAGAAGTGCAGCAAAACATTTAATGTCAAGCCTCGTCCATAGATAATTTTTGAGGCAATGTTTGTCCATTCATTAGTTTGCTGCATCACAACAGTAAATGAAGCATTCACACTTTTCAATAACTGAGAAGTAGATCAAATGTATTACAGTAACACGCATCTAATTCCTGTAGTCCACAAGAATTTCTTATACAATTCTTCAACAGTGATGTTTTAGGTGCATCTGCCTGATTATTTCAATTTATCTAAGCCTTTTAATGTAAAGTGTGCTGCTTACACACTTGATGACTGATGCTCACACAGTGTTGTGGGTTACTGGAACAGTAGTATTTATGTTCAGTCCTGTATAAATCACTAAAACCATAGTGTGAATCTTAGCAGTGTGAACCTTGCAGTTCATATAGCTTGTAAGCTGGCCTAACATACTGATACAGTATCTTAAGACTAACAACAACTCAGTAATCAAAGCAAGGCAGGAAACCAATCCGACCAGGAACTATAATACAGACAGCTCACCTTTGCTGATGTCCTGATACTCTAGCCACAGCTGGCGCTGCACCTGCTTGTTGGGGTACCAGATGGTGCAAGACTCTTCGAAGCCATACACTGCCTCCTGGATATAATGGTTACCAAACTCCTTCAGAATAGACACAAAATCACTGCGCAGGGTGGCACCATCCAAAGACCGGATGGCTGAACTGAAGGCTGGAGGTAGAGAGACAGAACCAGATTAAGAGAAAGAGACAAAGAAAGAGAGAAAACTAAATATAATAATAAGATGGTCAGATACTGATGACTGAGAAATTATCAAGTGTTTTCTCATTCCACAGTTATGTTGTACAGTAGCTCATTGCCTAATTGCACTGCTAGAAGGATTGCAAAGTACAGCACTGCATAGATTAAAAATTGTTCATAAAAGTTTAGTTTTTAGTGATAAATGTAAAATTTAAAAAAGAGCTATAAGAGAAATAGCTAAACAAATAGACAAACAACAAAACCTAGGAGAAGCTAATATATGTGTGTGGGTTCCAGTTTTGCACTTGGCAACACCCAGATGCATGTGATCAGACTGAGAATTTTATTTACTGATCACAACAGCATTTCAAAACCCAGAGGGAATTATAACAAATACGTATGTTAATTCAGACTTATCCAACACCAGCCATCTGAGATTAGAAGTGGGTCATATGAACTCAAATTTAAACAGAGGTGGACGAAGTACATACATCATGTACTTGAGTTAAAGTAGAGATACCCAAGGTAAAACATTACTCCAGTAAAAGTAGAAGTCCTTACTCTAGACCTCAACTTGAGTAAAAGTACAAAAATATTTGCCTTCAAATGTACTTAAGTATCGAAAGTAAAAGTACTAAAAGATTAATTATGACTCTAATGTCCTGTTATCATTTTTGACTTGCTTCATGAACTCATTTTAGGTGAAAATTCTCCAGTGTCTCTCTTGGTAACCAGTCTTTTAATAGAACGTCATTAATTAGTGACGCTGACGTCTATTAAAATGATCATAAGCACAAAACACTGAAGGCAAACTGTTTCCATCAGGGAGAACCGAGTGGCTCTGAAATCACTTTTACAAACAAGCAAAGTTTCAGTTTAAGATTACTTTTTAAATTAATTACAAGTTCAATAAAAACTGGCTTTAAACTCAGGATCACAAATATGTTTTCCTTTACTATATTGATTTGTAGGTGTCTGTTCATAAACATAAACTAACAAACTAATTTACTATAAAATGAAAGTGTTTATATGAATTCAGAAAAAAAGAAACATGCCAGTCACAACTGCTTGTGTGTACATATTTCTATCTTGTGGTCTATTTACACAAAGTTAGGTTAGTTCCATCATTTAGGTGACATATGTGCTCCCAAATTTTTACGCTGCTGCACTGATGTTGGACCGTGTGCTTGCACTGGCTCAGAACAAAGTGACCACTGTGCCCTGATTGGTGTTCTTGCTTTGCACTTCTTTTGTTTTGACATGTTACATTTTTATACACACAAAAACCAAAAGGAATGACAGATTTCTCAAAATGTAGTGGAGTAAAAAGTAAGATGACTTTGAAATGTAGTGGACTGAAAGTAAAAAGTCACCCAAAATAGAAATACTTAAGTAAAGTACAGATATATGAAAAAACTACTTAAGTACAGTAACGAATTACATTTACTTAGTTACTGTCCACCACTGAATTTAAATCCTGGTATTTTCTAGGATCATCAATAATATCAATAATAAATGTATTTTATTACTGGGGGCTCCTTAGTGGTACAACCTTCTAAGTGTTGGCCCCATCTCGTCCCATCACTCAGCACGATTCTAGTCAGAGCAGCTGCCTGTTAGCTGACGTAACAGAACTGGTGGTTGGTGCTTTCCTCTTTCCGTGTTTAGCTGTCCAATGATGTTGCTTTATCTGTTTAGTAAGAACATTGTTTGTGTTGAGATAACACCCTGAATCAGCTCTTCAGTGCCCACCCCTAAATGTTTTTTTCTTATGCTGTTGAAAGTGCTGGTCATTGTGGTTGAGCGTATGACAGTGTGCCATTATCAACACATTGTACTGACATTACTACTCCGCCTCTCCTGACCAGCAGTGCTCCCCTACACACATGGTGCACTTGAAGCAGAGGACTAAAGTGCCAAAAAGTAAGAGGAAACAGAGGTGATAAAAAGAACTTTATAATAAGAACTATATGTGTGCATAGTCCCTCTTATGAGTTGAATGAAAAATGAATAACTTTAATACTAATAGGAAGAGAGAAGCACAGAGGAGAACCACAGTGGGTGATGAGAACGAGGAAATAAAAATTTAAAGGCCATTGCGCCATTTGTTAAGAGAGAGGCATTACTATTTAAAATTGCATTTGAGATAAAGCATATGGACAGTGAATGAATGATATACTCTAAACAAATTAACCACACTAGTCGTTTAAGAACAAATTGTTCTTTTAGTTCTTGGCACTGAACAGTATATAATACACCTGGTAAATTCAGTCTGAGGGCAAGTCTTTTGTGTTCTACCCCTAGCCAAAGCTCACAGTCTAAAACAGACTGCAAAATAGCTCTGACACATCAGGTGGCTATATTAGATTCTACAGAAGCTTTGCTTCACTAACTACCCATCAGCACTTAACCGACTTAGAAAGCATGGTGAAATCTCTTCAGCCTAACATTACAAGAAGATGTCAGCCTACCAGACCAGAAAAAGGAAGAGAAACCTAATGGGGCAACATTCAGAGAGACGGCCAATAGTCTCAAGACTCCTCCATGCCATCAAAATGACATGGAGCTCAATTAACTAGCAGGCAGAAGTTCATTTAGCATATAAACGGAAAAAAAGGCTACAGTAAAATTACTGAGAAAACCACTGACTGCTATGAGCATTTATTCTGCTCTGATCACTGGCCGAGTCCCAGAAATTGCAAACTGTTTTAGCATACGCTAATAGTCTTGAGAAATGGCCCTTATTGAGCATGGTGCCTGGCTGGTGCTAAGAAAGGTGAACAGGAGGACTGAAGAGAAAATGGACAAGTGTTTTACCTTGAGACAGGACCCACTGATTGAGCTTCACATGGTACAAAATGGAACGAAGTTTCCAGTGCTGGACGAGTGGGTAGCCAGACACCTCACTGTAGTTTACCATCCCTGAAAGACAACAGAACAAGCTGTTAGTGCTCCACATGATACATTTTGTAATGTGTTATAGGAACACAAGCAATACTTCTGCTGATTGACAAACCGCGACTAACTCCATTATATACACAAAACATTTCTTAGCTGGGATCTGCCTGTAAAAAATACGCAATATACTATGCACATTCAGAACAAACAGTACTATTTCTGAATACTCTTTTATTCATGCTTAGCCACACAACCTTAGAAAGCATCCTTCTTTTTTCCCTTTAATTTTGGGAGAGAAAATGAAATGCAGGAGCAGCTGCTAGCCGTAACCTTGCTTGATTGGTTCAGCTCTTCATGCAGGCACTTGACTGCATCCCTGAGAATCAAACCCTGATCTGCCGCTACTTGAAAATCGCCATATTTGCATTCAGCCACATGAGAACGTACTTAAAGTTTAAGGGATTCAAAGTGGCTCTTGTCCTTTTTGCCCGGACTCTAAAATCAGCAAAACAGAGAAATGGAAAAAAAGCTAATAAACACCTTGAGGGATCTTTTTTCTCTGGTGCAGATTAAACATAAAACTAGATTACCCCACCATTGTGGATTCTCCAACAGAAATCGTTTTTAGGGCTAGAATCAAGCATTATCTTTGCCTGGAAAGCCTTTTCTCATTGTTTCAACAAAACAAAGCACTTACCGGCAGAATAAATCAAGATTTAAAAAGAATCAATCCTTCAGTATTCCAAATACTAGTAAACTTCTGCTCTGGCCTTGGGTTGACCCTGATTTCTAACCATCAAGTGATAACACTGCCAACAGTGATTCCTGGACACTGACTGGCCATAGTCCATTGAGGATAACACATTATTAATGGAAGAAGTGGCGTTACAAATCTCTGTAAATGAAAAACAAAGAGGCTATTGTCATTCATCATCCGGATCTCCATAAAAGATGAGCGCCGTCGTCGTTCTGCCCACAGCTCTACCGCAAGCTTAGAGCCCACACATCACCATATGTAAGAGCGGCCGAGGTGATCAATCATCATGTCTCCTATAGCAACTGTCAGCCTCGCCATGCCACGTGAGAAATCACAACCATACATCAATTTAAGTCTGCTGTCATGTTTAACACATGTGGAAGATCGCATGGGCCATAACGCATCCTGTGGTGACCTCAGATTTGAGTTTATGGCATCACAAATTCAAGCTGACATTTCTCCAAATCTGTGCACATTCCAGTGGGCTCCAGAAGTAGAAACATATTCCACTCTGCATTATAGTGTATTGGCAATGAGATATTGCTCTTTATTCATTTCACGCCCTGATGCAAATGATGGAAATGCTGAAATGGGGACTGAAAAAAAAACTGCTTTGAAGTGGTACAGAAATAAATCTACAATTTGGATTGAACAGTTGTGCAAAATCTTTAATGACCCAAGCACATAGGATCAGCTGCTTAATATTAGTGCTGAATGATGATGAGGACAAAGTGAAATAGTGATATTTTGGATTTATGTGATCAACACCATTAGATTTGCACAACAAAAAAGTAGTGAAAATTTATCTGGAAAAACTATTCCCAAATGAGGCTGATTCTCACTCCAGTAATGGAAAGGATGCGTTTAGAGCAGCACATTTCTGGTTAGGGCTGGACAATGTAAACAAAACACTACATTACCTTGACTACAATACACTCACAAATGTATTAAAAAACATCTTAGTGTTTCAATGTAATATAGTCTGTAGACTGGCGATGGAGTATTCTTTAACAAAATTATTAAGTATGTTGGATCAAGTGAATGCCCTCATATAATCCAGATACCCAAAGAACATCTGCAATTAGTCACAGCACACAATAAAACATTCAGTGACTGGTTATTTGCACTTCTGTGATATCAGGTTTGTGATGGCGATGTGATCAGCTAACACAAAATTATACAGTACAGCTCCAATTAATATACATTCCAGAACACACTAAAAACGAAAAACATGCAATCAGTGTATAATTTGAGTTTGGTTTCAATGTACTATCCTAGAGTCACTGTGCTCCTGTACTCTTCCAGCCTGACAGCCCTCTGATAAAGTGCACATATTTGAAAAATAAGGCCCTAAACACGCTGTTCGTGCAGTATCCTCACCTTGAGTGCCTCTCACTTAGATCCATCTAAAGGGTAGAGCTGCAGTTGCCCCTGTAGAGCGTGCACCAGTGTCGGTGCAATACATGTCACTGTTAGAATTAATAACAAGCTCGCAACACAGAGTACACAGCCCTATTCCTCTTTTCTCAGCTAAAAATCCATGGGCTTTCAGTGGGCCCCTTCTCTTTTACCCCTCGGGTCCTGCGCTCTCATTGTCTGACAGAATGATTAATACGAGCGAACTTCACATCACAAACACGACTTCAGAGGTTGCAGTCACAGAATCCGCCACTCGGCAGTGTGCCTTGGGTGGCGGCATCATTAACAAAGAACGCACAGCCGTATAGGCGGAACACTAAGTGCTGAACCAGACTCAATGTCCTTTAAAACAGGAGGCCATGCAGATGTGCTTCCAATGGGACTAACACACACACACACACACACACACACAAAACACATGCTGTAGGCTCAACTTAATTGTGAATATCAAATCAATGCACTCATCTCTGTAAACATATCGTCTAAGTCTGCCAAAAGAGCTCATAAGTCACTGTGGCATTGCCAAATCCGTTTATTTATAGTTCTTTTCCTGGAAGATTTATGGTGTCAAGTGCTGGTATCAGCCATCGAATGGCTCATGAAACCCCATTAACAGCTGTAGCCCATGTTCCATTTCACTCTTGGATGAGCTGAAGAATGGAGGACTAGAGGGAAATTGACAGAATAGTGGGACTTATCCCTGACTTCTGTTAACCAATCTAATGGAAGACTAGTAATGCTGTGGAGCCAGCTCATCCTCAGGAAGAAGATAAGACGGCATTAAGGGGGGGGTTGATGAATGTTGGGTTACTCAAAACACTGAATTTGCCTAGTTTAAATATTTTACTTTTCCAATTCTGACCAGGTTTTTATAAAGAAAAAAATGCTTCTTCGTCATTTGTATAGTTTGGGGTTCTTTCAAGGGGTATTTAGAGACTATAATATTTATCTTGCATTTCTCCTTTTTACGTTAGAACAGTCAAACTCTGAACACCATTTGCCTTGTATATACAAAGAATACATTACAATATGATTATTCAGGGTTAATACATTCAGTGGCATTATAATTATTTTAAGGCAGGTGCTCTTTGACACGGAGTCATTATGGACCAGGTCAAAGCAAGGAAAGGGAGCAAAGTCTTGCATTATGAATGTTGCCCTTGGAATCTACATACACATATATAACAAACTGCAGAAAAACAACTGAAAAAATGTTTCAGGGTGGCACATCATCACTATATGCCATGAAAATAAATCCCTTCCTTGGGCATATACTCATAAAGGAGACATTCCTTTAAAGTCCAAGGTGACACACTTTCCGGCAAACGAAGGGATGTGTCAGTGTCTCCGGATATCCCAGCAGTCAAGCACCTTAGCGTCTGGCCGATCACTGGTCCATATGCTGCCATTTTAATTGAGAGGGACTTTGGGAAAGGGACTTTGAGCCTGCAGAATGAATCACTGCCAGTCACGCCAAACAGGGGTTCTGCTGATGACCAGTGAGACCCAGAATAGAGGAGATTTCTGACATTCGGGTGGGTTTCTGCACTCAGAACAAGAAAGCAAGGGACAGAGATCTGCTGCTGTTCCTTTGATCTCACTGCTGCCACTCACGTTCAGTATCTTCAAATCTCCATGGATGCCAGTGCTGCTGGAGTTTTCCATGGAGACGGGCGCTACCAGGGCCACCCTTAACGGCTGTAGGACACATGCAGAGGCCCCTACTGTATTAATTATCACTTCTAATGTTGTCAGCTAATTAATTGACGTTTACAGCAGGAAATGGCTCTGCAATTAATCAGTGTCAAAGAATAAATTAAACCCCAAATGTGATTACCATTGAGAGCTGCTACAAAAACTGAATTTCAATGGAGGCAGCTTCTTTTTCTATAATACATGCACAAGAACAGGGATGACTACTCTTAGGGTCATACTGTGTGTTTGCTCCATCAGTGCTGCAGTTAAGAAAACACAAACACAGAGGTACTTACAGCGGCACTCTAGGGGTAATACATTTGTCTATGGTCAGTTCATCCTATTCAAGAAAAAGATATTTATCTATGAGAAGCAACACTGGAAAGACATTAGCAACAGAGTAGACAGCACAAATCCATGCAGAATCTTGGTGAACCAACATGTCACATTCCAAAGTTTTCTTAACATGACATGCAAGGTAGGAAAGCTGTTCAGCTTGGATAGTAAAACAAGCTTGCTGAATACGCCAAACCAAGAACTCTAATTGCCCTGGCAACTGTGCAGGGTTTTCTTTTTTTCCTTCCAATAACTGGCAGAGCAGACGGATGGGAAACCAGTCGAAAGTCAGAACACTGACAAAGCTCTCCAAATTGCTGCACAGTTTAATTCTTTAAGCAAAAGAATAAGCTCTTTATACCCTTGAAAATATTGAGAAATGAACAGACAATTAAAGCGGCATGTGATTATGTTTCCATTCAATGCTGGATTAATGTGGTCCTATATTTAAATCCTAAACTAACACAAAAAAGCTAAGGATCAAATAAAAAATTGAACTTGGGAAACTGCTTTCAAACAAATGAAGAGAACATTCAGTGATACTTTTATTTGAAACATAAGCAACACTTGCATGTGAACATTTACAATCTTTTAAATAAAAACGCACAATTAATGATTAGGAGCCGAATTATTAGAGATGAAAGAGAAACTGCCATGAAAGAAAGTAGAGGGAGTTATGAGCATTCATATTTGAAAAAAGAGTCCCATGTTCAACATACAACTGAAAAATAAAGTGTTAATAAACACAATATAGTAGGGTGAGGAACAGGAAAACATTGAACAGCCTAGGCAAAATAGACAGTTATGAAATAGCCACTGTTGATGCCACCGGCTAGTTCTGGAACTGACTGAATATGATCCCCCTGAAGGTGTGACCTCACCTCACCATGCCAATTACAGAAGGGGCTAATAAAATATAGATTTTTCTTCCTGTTTCTACACTGCCACATCTGAAGTAACCAAGTGTCACAAGATGGCAGGAAAAACTCCCCAAAGGAACTAAACATCACAGCACAAAAAGATCAACTGCTTTCATTATATGGTACTAGATGGTTATGACTGACTGACAGCAAATATATATTTTTAATCATACAATCAAAATCTACAGCCTTGTACTGTGACATTACATGAAATACAATAACTAATAAGGCCTTAAGACAGCCAAAGTAATTGTTTTTTTGAGGCCTTGTGTTTTTCAGAATTGTAGTCTGGTATTAAACTGACATTTGCTTCTATTTATTTATTAAAAGTCTGCATTAGTCACTGTCAAATTGTTAGTCGGGGCAGAATGTTTTTGTAATGGCTTATATCTGGAAGACATTAACAGACTGATACAGGACATTTTTTGTTCTTCTATCCACAGATACTATATAGACAAATCCAGACCCAAAAAGCAACAAGCCATTAGGAAATAAAGATGGAAAAATCAAACCCATGCAAACAAAGACAAGTACATGCATATCCACACAGGTAATGATAAAGTTAAAAAAAAAAAAACGTTTGAAGCTAGTTAAAAAAAAAACTTAAAAAAAGCAATAATGGACAGTAATATGTTTATACAGAGTTTCACTAAAGGTCTGCAGCAGTAGTGGTACAATGAAGAGATTCTTAATTTATTTTGCTCATGGTGATTCCTTGCAGTTTCAGTTGTACACTAACTATATCCACCTGATTCTCCTATCCAGACACCCCCCTCCCAACCTTCCTGAAGGAACTGAACCAGGCGTTTGAGATTTAAGAGTTTGGTTATTCAAATAAAAAAAAAAAAACTTTCAACCCCAGGGGGTTTAATCCACAAAGACATGATGAAGACATCACTGAAAACAAAAGAAACCAATGTTTTTTTTTTTTAATAGATATCAATAAAAATGTTGTGTAGATTACCAAAAATACATATAGTATATGTAAGTTTATCTGAAAGTATATGTCTTGCTACTGAAACAGTGCAATATCTCTCTGTCTCTATCTATGGGACCTGACCTACTACTTTTTTCTGAATCCATGTTTGGTTCCTAAATACCAAGAAATACGAACATCACCAAGAAATCACTGCAAATTTGCTACAGATTTACAATGCAGTAAGCCTTCAAATTTAAGACCTGGTCACTTCCTAAACTTTTTATCTGGAGTTATAAAAGTCATGGTCTTGTAAAACATACAGGCCCAACAATGTTAGAGCACACTATACACAGTGTCATTTCCCTGGCTCTGTACAAATAATATACAATCAAGTAGAAATCAGTGTAGCAGGATCAATACAATAGATCCAATCTATTAGATTACAGGAATTGGCTGGCTGCAGGGTGCTTTCTGCAAATCAGCTACAAAGACAGCTCAAATTTTGCAGAGATCTATGGGATTATTCTAAATCCGAGCTTTGTCACTTCCACTCTCTCTTCAACAGTTGCATTCAGCAGATTGCCACTTAATTCTTTAGAAGCGCAGAAAAATGCCTTTGTTAACCATTTCTCTCAACTTTGCCAACCACCACCTTCCCTTCACGACAATCAATGGAATCTATTTACTACGCCCGTGTCTCAACACAGTAGGCTGCGTCCACCTGTGGTGATCTCCATTCCATAATGTGCATTTCTGAAGTAATTTATTGTTGCCACTCACACACAATACGTCGAGAGAGTTGACCAAATATGATGCAATGTCTGTTTTTTGTGCCTCAAAGACAATCACTGATTAAAAGTAGCTAGCATTGGGCCTCCACTCCCCATCTAAGGCCATGAGCACCAGTCACTGCATGCTGTGAACCTCGAGGATGATTCCACCCCCCCTTCCTCATCCCAGCAGGAAATGTGCTTAGCAGCTGTGGGCTTCCTACCTGCTTGCCAATTAAATCAAGATGTATTTGCCTTTCAAAGCCTCTCCTCCTTTTCCCTTCTCTGCGTTTCCCTTCCCCCATTGGAATAATTGATGGAGCCCTCTGGCCTATGATGAATGACTTCCAACCTAAAGATGAATAGGAAGATGAATGTGCTGCCGTGCAAGGGCTGTGAGGAGAGGCTCAAGGAGTGCTGACACAGTGACAAATACACTGACCGTGGCACCAACCAGCCCAACCAGCTGGGGAGGGTGGCAGCAAACCGATAGCTCAGATGCTGGCTTGCCCATGCCACATGGCCGTCCCAGGCCCAATTACCTCAGCTAGCAGCTAATTTCAGCTGACCTGTTTGTCAGCACTGATGCCTTGAGACAAAAAAAGAAGAATGACAGTTTAAGGTCAGGGGAGAGAATGTGGGGCATTTTATGAGGAAAACTGAGCAGAATTAGTTTTATTATTTCTAACCAGGATGCTAGAGAATGTCAGTAAATGACCCATGAAAGTTGGCATTCAGATTAGAGATATTTACAGATAACACCTTACGGGTACTGGATTATAGAAAACCAGTACATATTTTAGAAACTAAATACAACTATAAAAATAAATACAATCTCGTATTTTTTTTACAATAAATAAAAAAAACCCATAAGACCAACGGCTCATAATGAAGGTTATACCAAAAACTAAAGCTGCGTTTATTCACGTCTTTTATTTGACCTATCTTCCTACCAAGGCTTATTTCTATTCAAATAAAATCTTTGCACTTGAAAATTCAAGGTTATTTCTCGGTCACCTAACAATGTCGAGACGCTGCAAAAACCTATTTGTTTCAATCAATGTTTCAATGTTTGCAAAAATCATCTTGGTGCCTGAGGGCTCAGAGCCACGCTATTAACTCTCTGGATGTAATTAAATGGCTAAATGGCGTACACATTACTAATGAGGCGAGTTTAAGGGATAATTTGTTGGGAGTGGTGTTCAAGGAGCATGCCGATCATCAGGTGCAGGGGCTTATGGGGCTTTGTGCAGGACCACCTGCCTCCTCTCCCTCAGGTCTGCAGTGGTGCATGCTGCAGCACTATGGATAAATGGATGCATTTTTTTCTTCCATCAACAGGGCCAATGGCCTGAAGCACAGGATGATACTGTGCATTTGCAAATTCAATGTTTGCAAAAATCATAAGCACCTGCCTCACCTGGTGCCACCACCAGTCTGGCTGTTCCTTCAGCAGCCGCACTGTAGAATGCCTACATAAAACACCTGGACTGCCTAGAGCTGTGTTAAAATATCAATATGGATTTATATCAAGGATAAGCATGTGACTATATGTGTAACCATGCTGTGATGGCTGGATCAATAGTGCATGTTAATGCACAAGTGAAGCAGATACTGCAGATACTGGTTGGTATGGTGTTGTTTTTCAGGAGTTGGGCTCGGCCCCTTAGTTCCAGTGAAAGGAACACTTAATGCTTCAGCAGACCAAGAGATTTTGGACAATTTAATGCTCCCTACTTTGAGGGAACAGTTTGGGGATGGCCATTTCCTGTTCCAACATGACTGTGCACCAGTGCATGAAGCAAGGTTCATACAGAGCGAGTTTGGCTTGACTGGCCTGCACAGGTTCCTGACCTCAACCCGACAGAACATCTTTGGGATGAATTAGAGCGGAGACTGCGACCCATGATTCGTCCAACATCATGTTTGACCTCACAAATTCGCCTCTGAAAGAATGGTCAAAAATTCCCATAAACACACTCCTAAACCTTGTGGAAAGTCTTCTCAGATGAGTTGAAGCTGTTATAGCTGCAAAGGGTTGGCCAACATATTAAACCCTATGGATTAAGAATAGGATGTCACTCAAGCACCTGCCTAGGATGTCACCCTGGCACTACCCTACTACACTTGCCCTTGGCCAGGCAATGTGAAACATTACTGTTTCAGAAAAGCAAACCTTAAAGCAGCATTGCCAACTTCAGGTATGCTATCCATAGAGGATCAGTTTCCCAAACAGCAGAACTGGCACAACACACAACTTCAGAAGTTCTTCTCTTATGAAATCTCGTCACACCAAGGACAGTCACAGAACACCAGACAGTGTCAGAAATACACCATGGGATTCATGTTGTATCTACAGCTGTAAAATTACAAAATCAAACAACCTTGAGTTTTTCTATTAAAACTAATCTCCAATGCAGCATGCAGTGCAAGATCCAGAAAATCTAATCAAGGCTTAAAAAGGGCAAAATAAGAGGAAATGCACTAAGCATGAGCAAGGGAATCACTCCAAGCAACAAGCCACAGAGACTAATCTAAATGGCATTAAAAAAGCATATAGAAGAGAAAAAGGAAATTACTGATAATAAAAATGGATTCCTGGTGTGCCATTTCTGCAGTTAATTTTACATCAGAGCTTTGGACTTCAAATTCCAATTCAGGTGTTATGCTATTGCCCCTCACTGCAGAGAGCAGAGCCTGCTGAAAGCAAGAGTACAGTTTGACTCGACTTATCTAGATGGAGGGAGGCTGTTTAGGTGCTTCTTTTTTCCTCATCAATGACTGTTTAAGCTGACCCTCTCTGTAATGGCTGCAGCCAACAGCCAACAGTGACAGCAGTGTCCGGAAATGAGTGTCCCCCTCTCCCCTGAAAAATTATTTAGTTCATAATTTTCTTCCACTTTATCATTTAGTCGCTTGACCTGGCAGGGAGAAACGGAGATGAGGAGATAATATAGATTGACTTCCAAAAACAAAGGGTGTACATGTGTACATGTGTGGTTACTTTTGATGCCAGACTTTGAAGATAATGATAAGTCATATTTATGAGGCAAATAATAGATTACACAGTAATGGCAGCATAGAGATAATTGCAGTGCAAAAATAAAAATTGTTACAGCTCTGAGTCTTAAAAACAACAGTTTGTATCGTCACATTTCAGCTCCAATATGTACAATATCCAGAGAGGGAGTGAAGAGAGCAACTGTATGCTGTAATAACATTTATTGCTGAAAAGAGCCACTGTGATTGGCTGTGCAGTTTCCTCCACTTCAAGTAAACAAAATATAAAAGTAGATTCATTCATTAGCATGTTAAGTGATTTTCATTCAGATTCATTTATGAAGCTGTCAAAACCAGGCCTGCTTACCAGTCAGATACTCCGGATCAGGAACTGGGTCCGACAGGTCCTCGTGGCACTGCGCCTCATTGGGAATTGATGCCACAACCATGCCATCCGGAAGCTGCTGCTCTATACCACGAGCAAAGTTTTTCTGCCTGGAGAGAGGAGTGGAAGGAAACAGTCAGCTTAAAAACACCATTCCACACAGTCAGACCAATAGCTCTTTATGTGAGTAAGTGTCTGTCAAAAGTGGAGCACAGCGCAAAGGTTGAATTTTTGACATGCTATTATAGAAAAAAATCCATATGATGTATATGAAAAAATTTGATGCAGAAACTTCATTTTCACTGTGCCACAGTTCATCATGTTCATCCCCTATTCAATCCTTTCCCTGGTCTACTCTTCGGGGCTTTTTCTGGACCTGACAAGCTCGTAATTCAGATTTCTCCATCCCTTCCCAACTTACTTTTTAATGGCCTCCCCATTTAAACAAGGTACATCTAAATGCTTCTCAAATCAAAAGCTACAAAATTTGAACAGCTGTCAAGTCACTGCAGGTAGGAAAACAAGGCTGTCCACAACTCAGAGTAATAGACTTGGGCGGTATTATACGTGCCTAATACGGTATATCACAGTTTGTAAAAATTATAATGGTATTTCAAAATTATGACTTGTAAAATTCCTATTTAGTGTCTGAACAGATACAAACTCATTCAATCTATTTATATTTAGCGTGCTCACTGAGTGGTGGTGCGGAAGTGCACTGATAGGTGGCACTAATAGAGAACTAAGAGCCTGCATGCTAACAGCTCAGCTATGAAAAAGAGCTACATGCACCATAACCACACGTTCTCTGCACACAACACAGAACATGTTATATTTCAGCTTTCATTTCAACACCAGTCACTCAACTATGAGTCATCCTCTAAATGCATGCACTGCTCTGCAACACCTTCAGGTAAGATTGTGGTGGTAGAGAACAGAAAACGAATGAAGCTATAATGACCCTCGTCAAATATTCCCATTCCACCATACATCGTGACACACTCAGATTCTGGTTTGGCATTTACTGAATGATGGCTTAAATAATGTGCAGTAATTTGGTAACTATGTAAACTGCAAACTGAAATAATGCTAGACGAGTGGGCAGCATTATAGAGAAAGGTCTGGCTGCAGACATGCACTCTCAGCCTGACCTGCACCGCCACCCTATTGATGACATCAGTACACACTCTGCCATGACAGTGTTTTTGTCAGTTTTATGAGGAAAAACAGTGAACCATGTACTGCTGGGCAACAAGAGTTAGACTGTATATTAACGTTGCCATACTGATAATAAGGTAATTAACAATGGAAACGATAAGACATGAATGTCGAATTTATTTGCAGAAAATACAAAAAGGCTACCACTGAAACTCATTAAAGCCACGCTGAAGACGATTAGAACCGATTATCAAAAACTGTAATATTGATAAAAAGAGAACTTGTTGTGACAATGTACAGTCAATGTTGTACCAATTACTTTTGCTGTCTCGTCAACAATATTCTTAAAGTTATAAGATATCATCAAAACTTTCTGAGAAATTACATTGCAATGTTGTGACAATGTAGAGAGTACCAAGCAGTATGTTGTCACAACATAACTGTGTTCGCAGGGCCGTTAGGAATAATACCTGATGGTTTTGCTTCCTAATGAGAATCAGCTTTCATTAGGAAAGGATCAAATGTATGTGGAATAAGTCCATAACACCTGATTAAACAATCAGAATCCTTTACACTGTGATATCAACTCATCATGAAAACAAACTTTCACTAGTAACACAACAGTAAACAAACTAGTAACTTTCTAGCTGTGTTATGGACAAAAAAATTGATAAAGTGATGATATCACTAAGCAGCAGCCATCAAAATTTACCATGGCATTGAGCTGCTTCTGCCACTGTGGCAGAGTGTGCAAGTGCACATGATGTCACTGGGGCTGAGAGTATATTTGGCTGAGAGTGCATGTCTGCAGCCAGACTTTATTGTGGCATTATAAGTGACTATCACTAGCAGCTCAGCTTTTACATTTTTACAAACACCGTCAGATACCGTACAGCACGGTGAAATGCCAGGAAGGTTTTAAGGTATGAAAATAGACACTGCCTAAGCCTACAGAATAACTTCTCCCCCACAAACCTTGCTACCAATTGTAGATACAGCCAATCACACTAAAGCAGGCATGTCAAACTGTGGGACCATCAGAGCCAAAGTGCTGCAGAGATTAGTGTTTACCCTTATCTAACACTTTGCATTCAGTTCATGAAGGCCTTGCTATTAGCAGATGAGCTGAATCGTGTGTGTTTAATGAGGTAACGTTCTGAAGTGTGCAGTTGGAGCTTGACACGTGCACTAAACAGTTCCAATTTATGTATCGCATTTTAATACTTCTACAAAACTGACACCTCACTACCAGAACATCAACATTCATTTAACTGCATTCTGTGCATCCATCCTTCTTCTTGCAGAAATGACAAACCCCTTAGTTCCAACCAATAAAACTTCATTTTGCCACTTTTAACAATCTTTGCTTCAGATTCATTTGTGCGCTGATATCCCATCATTAATCAATTATCAAACTTCCAATTGCTGGTTGAAATGCTGTAGATATTCTAATGGATTTGCACATTGGCACTCCATAAGTGTTATTCAATATTCACAAGGTGCGAATAAGCAATGTGAAATCAACCAGTTTTTACCCATGCGGCTAATTAATTCTCTACAGGGTTTGACTGCCTGAGAAAAATGGCCTTTCTTTCATCATTTTTTAAATACATGTTAACTCATGCATAATGCTGAATAAAATTCATGGAGAAACAGTAATCCATGACAAACTTTCCGACCTCTCACTGATACTCAGCTTTGATGGGTAGAAGCACAAAAAAGTAAGACTCAGAAGGGTGTCTCCACTGGAATGACAGAAAGGCTGTTTATGAAATTTCTCTTCTCAACCTCTACTGAACAATTGCTCTGGAACTTTTGCCATTACACAATCTAAACCCCTTTGCAAGGTCTACTGTCATATCTCATTAGGAATCAGACTCAGATGAGAGCATAGCATTATCTCAGAATACATGGTGCACTGTCTAATTGGGCTTAAACAGGAACAGGAAAAAAGCTAGAGGCTTATAAGAAGCAACTGATGTTAATTTAGAAATGAGAGGTGGTCGGCGCTGTGTAGTTGTCATTTGTGCTTTATTAAACAGGCATAGTGGTGCAGAGTTTCGTGGTCATTTTCCCTTCAGCTCATATGACGTATGAATAATAGTGTTCATAGTATAAACAATCACTGCTATTGTGCTGTAAAAGCAGTCATTACTAAAAGACTGAAATCATAAATCAAAGTTTCCTAGATGCTATGGCAGATGTCATAGCCAAACTGAATGGCATGAGTAGATTTAGCTCTTTTTAAACTGTTTAGGTAACTGCTAACAAAAAGTAGTTAAATTATTCTGTATATTTATTCAACAAATTTTTTTAGGTAACATTTTTATCCAATTTCCCTGATACAAAAAAGCCTGTGACAGCAAACTCATCTGTTGAATTCTGTTTCTGAGAAACAGCTCTAGTTAATAAACAGTATATGTGTGTAGCTGTCAACATATCTTCTGTAAATTTCATCTGTATGTACGTAGTTCCACTGAATCTGGCGAACTGGAAGTTAGACAAGCAAGTTAGAGTACCATGATGCAGAAACTCAAGGGGATCCTGTGTCTGTTGAAATCGTAAAAGAAGTTTTTACTCTTGTCAGGCTTGAACCACAGGCTTGAATAGTAAACTATTAGCTGCTCAGCACTATTGCTTCTCAAAGCTATTTTTGATAAGAGTAATATTTTCCCCATTGAGGCAGTCCAGATAAACAAAACACTGCAACTGAACCCGCAGGCCTCGTAGTTTTAATGAAAGTAAAGTCTAAAATTGTGGAATATTGGAATTTAATTCACAAATAATAACAATGATTATGAACAGATACCACTGAATTCAGGGATAAAAATAGTCCAGAAATAAAAACACAAATGATGCACTTAAAACACTCTGCTTACGAATCTTTGTAGTATGAATTTACCTGACTTTACACAGGCTCTCATCTATGCAAAAACATTATTTAGAATTCAAACTGTACTCTCTCTCTTTTAGAATAGGATATTTATCAACATAAAAATTCAACCTTCTTTAATCATTGCAGCATATTGATTTTTATTACTTGCAGAGGATGGAATCTGTTACTTGGGTACTTATAGGCAATTATTCATGCTAATGTAGAGCATATTTGATTACTGTGCAATTTCTAATAGAAAATAAACATATATTCTGCAATTATCTGTCCTGGATTGGGCTGCACCAGGTGTGCATAGGTTTATACTTTACTAAGTCCATGTTTAACATTATTTAGTTTCCAACCATCTGCTTATTAAATTTGGTTGCACCGCAAATCTATAAGTTGTATCTTAACTAGTAACAATTAACTAATACGCATGTCGCTTTAATATGACAATGACATGTTCAAAACCACCAATCAGTAAACCCGGTGCCATGTGTTTTTGTGCTTTCTACATGTTTTCTGATTGTTTCCCCAAAAGGAAGTTTAAATATTTAGTAAATACTAAGCTCACTTAGTACTTTAGGACTTAGTAAACACCTGCATTACAAGTAGCCTTCATTTAAACTTCCACACAGCTGGTGCAGCCAAACAGTTACTGTATAACAGTACCAATGACTTTCTTCTCCATCTTGATTTTGTTTCTTTAACATGGCATTATAGGTTTTTCATTATATAAATATGTTCTCTGTAACTATATTATTAAAAGGAGCGTGTTAATGTTGCTTCCCAAATTAGTTTTATTCCTATATGATACTTACTTCTTCCAGTCTTGTCAGTAACAATCTCTGTCTTGTTAACATTACAATTACCTTTTCACTGTTGATCTCTGTATACCCTTTTGGTTCATCACTTTATTATTAGCAATTTAATATAGTTTAGAAAAGCACTGTTAGACTTACTGGAGTATAAGTAGTATTGTCTCATTATTTACTGAAATATATAACAGCTGTTTTTTACACATTCTATCTTTGAAATCTACCAGTTACAACATGCTGAGTATTCCTTGGATAACCCAGTTAAAATCAGTAACACTCTTCAAGTATATTAATGGGGAACAGTACAACACATTTCAGCTAAAAGCTCACATTCATGTCATGACTGAAAATAACAGTGGGCTATATAATAAAATACACATTCAAGTTTACTGAGTTTTTCCCCTAAA
Organism: Pygocentrus nattereri; assembly: GCF_015220715.1. Taxonomy (NCBI): domain Eukaryota; kingdom Metazoa; phylum Chordata; class Actinopteri; order Characiformes; family Serrasalmidae; genus Pygocentrus; species Pygocentrus nattereri. The sequence continues at coordinate 39,905,023 of NC_051212.1, read as the reverse complement.
AGCAACAGGAACATTTTTTAAAGTGATTGTCTGATAAATTACAATTTTTTATTTGAAGTATAAAGACTCACTGAGTGAGCTACTGATATTTTTCTTGCTATAACATGTTGGATTCAAATAGTCAGCTAATTATCAAGCCCTTCATGGGTTTAATAAGGTGTGTCAGAGTAGGAATACACCAAATTATTCAGAATTATGTAAAAATAAATATGTAAATAAAGTGTAAAATCTGATGTAATATGACCAATGACAATGAGAAATGCTTTAAACGCTGTGCCAGGTGACAAAGATGAATGGAAAAAGTAAAAATTTGTCTTCATATCTTGAGTAACATGAGCAAACATTGCATCACTGATTATTTTAAGGACTTTTCAAATAAGCTGATTAATGAACTGTATGTTTCTTGTCCATTGGTATGATCCAAAGATTCAAGATTCAACGCAAGATTAAAAAATATTACACTGCATTGCTGCATATTTCTAAGTAATAAGTAATCTGTAATTAAGTAATCTGCATATGCACAGCATGTTTTTTATATAACCAAAATGTTGATCATGTATCAACGTTACCAGCATTTGGCACCAGCACACCATCATGACTAAATACCCAGATAACATAGAAGAACTGTCATATTTTGAGACACAACTGATGATTAAAGAGGGACAATGTATGAAAGAGTAGTAGTCCTATAATATATAATATCTACTTGATTTAAAACAAAAACAAAATCTTGGAACACAGTTCCTAAAACAAGCAATTTATCTGAAACTATTTGAAGTTCTGTATCATTTTAAACTCTTCAGTCTACTTTAAAATTCAATTTCATTACAGCTTTAATTACAAGTACCTAAAAAGAGTTACTTTCTTTAAATGAATATAACTCGGGCTTCAAGCTTTTATGATGAACTCACTCCTGGCTCATATGTGATATATTAATTTATTGTAAAAGAGTTACTGGGAGATGGTTGAAGAGGCTGGCTGATGGGCTTTAGAAAAGGCAATCCTAATCATGATCCACTGCTCTGTTAATGGGAACAAAGAGCAGTAAAATATTCATTAAAAGCAGCTCAGTGCATGCTGTGCAGGACAGAGGAGGAGAGCCAGACAAGGCCTGCAGCCCAGAGGAGAGCTGAAGTAATTAGGGGAGGGTGCATTTATAGCTATTTATTTATTTATTTATTTTTAGAGGTGAGAAGTCTCAGGATGGCTGCTCGATAGAAAAAGGGAAAGTAGATGTCGACTGATGGCAAACAGAACTGTGGCAACACATAAGGGAAAAGCCTGAATGAGTAGAGAGAAATTAAAATGAAAATGAGGGAAAAAATGTCATGCAGCATTTGGGTGAAATGTTTGAAAAAAGAGTGAAAGGGAAGGTTTACAAGACAGTAGTGCGTCCTGCTATGATGTATGGTTTGGAGACTGTGGCTCTGTCTAAAAGACAGGAGGCTGAGCTGGAGGTGGCGGAGATGAAGATGCTGAGATTTTCGTTGGAAGTGACAAGGATGGACAAGATTAGAAATGAGCAGATCAGAGGGACAGTGAAGGTGGAGCAGTTTGGAGATAAAGCCAGAGAGGCCAGGTTGAGATGGTTTGGACATGTGTTGAGGAGGAATAGTGGATATATTGGGCAAAGAATGTTGGAGATGAAGCTGCCGGGTAGAAGGAGAAGAGGTAGACCTCAAGAGAAGGTTTATGGATGTAGTGAAGGTGGACATGGAGATGGTTGGTGTAAAAGTAGAGGAGGCAGTGGATAGGGCAAGATGGAGGCAGATGATCCACTGTGGCGACCCCTAAAGGGAGCAGCCGAAAGAAGAAGAAGAAGAAGAAGAGTTTGAAAAACATTTCTTGTTTTTACATTTATCTCTGTAATATTGGCCTTCTCCTAACTCTGAGGGCAATGGAAGACAAATCGGGTGGTGTAATCCAAACTTGCAGATTTAAAGAAAATATCAGCCCCTTTTTGGAAGTGCGGGAATGGGGTGTGTGAGAGAGAGAGAGAGAGAGAGAGTCAGAGACTGACTGAAGGCAGAGCATAGGGTTTTTTGTACATGGAAATATATTCAGCTATGCCACACAACCCAAAGCTCAAGCATCCAGTGGGCAACAATCATGGTGCACAAAGGCAATCCACATGCTGAAGTGACCTGTGTGTAACTGTGTGTGTATATCTATGATCATGTGTATCTGTGTTTGTGTGCAAATATGTGTGTACACAAGTGTGCATACACTGAGTGAAGACATCCTCCATTCTCCTTTAGCAAAAGTGCAGCATATGCTCTGGGCACTAGCCCACTATGTCAGCACTCTCCTTTTATTTTCTTCCATTTGCTACTCGGTCTGGACACACACAGCCAGAGCTACTCAAAAACTACTTTTTTGGCTCCCACTCAAAATACTACAAAGCACCACATCCGCTGTATTTTTTATTCTGACTGAGACTGAGGCAGAAAACTTAAATTTAACATAATAAAAACATCCTGTCGACACTTCCCGAAAGAAAGCGTGATGCACAGCAGTGTGAGAAAAATCACAGAGATGTCTTTCAAGAGCTACTGAAGAACAGTGAGCCAAAACTAGACCCTGTCATGGGTTCATTTTAAGTTTGGGTAGTAATGAGTGTCAAACATAGCTTAGATCTTCAGAATATAGAATGTAGAACCCTTAGAAGCCCATTACTGTATATTCCAGTCATTTATTAAACTTTGTTTTTTGTTATAAACAAAACCAATGTATATAATAATAATAATAATAATAATAATAATGATAACAATAATAAAAACTATATAATTAAAAACTACCACTCAATAAGCTTATGTAAAATGCTCAAAGTGCTTCACAGCATAAAGATAAAATATTAAAACAATAATGAGGGAATGTAATGAACATGGCTAAGACATAACTATAAAAACAAAAAATCTATAATAAACATTTTAAAAATAGATGAAGTTAAGATGAATTACAAGATTTTTTGTTCTTATTTTTTTTTATGTTTAGCCAGCCAGCACTTGATAATTGTAAAACACGATTTGGAGCATATTTGTATATAGGGCATTCTGAGATGTATGAAAGTGCTAATCCTTTCTGAACCAAATAAAAATAATCTTAAAGTCAGCACATATTAGTAGTGTGGCTGCAGTATTCTGAACAAATTGCAATAAACAAAGCATTGTTGTAGTCTAGGCATGAAAAGACAAAAGCATGACTCAGTTTCTCAGCATAATCCAGCATGAAGAAAGACCTGGCTCATGCTATATTTCCTAAACAAACAAAATGTGATTTCTCAGGCTAGTTTTAACATTTGTTCTCTGTAATGCAATTCAAATAAAGAGGATTTACATATTTCCTTAGTAATAAGGAAATATCGACCTCAGCTCTGCTTTTAACACAGTCATCCCAACTAGGCTGCTCACCAAGCTCAGCGACCTGGGAATCAGCACCCCCATGTGTAACTGGGTTTTGGAATTCCTGACAGACCGACCCCAGTCTGTGAGATTGGGCAGTCACATATGTCTACCACCATCACCCTGAACACTGGTGTGCCGCAAGGCTGTGTGCTGAGCCATCTGCTCTTCTCCCTGTTCACCCACGATTGTGTTCCTCTGCACACATCTAACATCTTCATCAAGTTTGCAGACGACACCACAGTGGTTGGCCACATCAGGAACAACAATGAATCGGCCTACAGGGAGGAGATCCAGCACCTGACTTCCTGGTGCACCACCAACAACCTCATCCTGAACACAGGCAAAACCAAAGAACTCATCGTGGACTATCGGAAAACCAAGGGCTGCACACACTCTCCTGTCTACATCAACGGAGCAGAGGTAGAACGTGTGTCCAGCTTTAGGTTCCTGGGAATCCACATCTCGGCAGACCTTTCATGGTCCTTCAACACCTCCCATCTCATCAAGAAGGCACAGCAGCGTCTTTACTTCCTGAGGAGACTAAAACAAGACCGGCTGTCTACTCAGATCCTCACAAATTTTTACAGATGCACCATCGAGAGCATACTGACCAACTGTGTGACCTTCCATCTCCCTGCCATCAAAGACATTCACCACCAGCGCTGTGTGCACAGAGCACACAGCATCATTAAGGACCCCTCCCACCCCAACCACAAACTGTTCAACCTACTTCTATCTGGGAGGAGATACAAGAGCATCCGGGCCAGAACCAGTCGGCTCAGGTCCAGCTTCTTTCCCTCCACAATCACTCTGCTGAACTCCACACCTCGCTGATCACACTACCACTCATACTGCACACAGCGGACTATGAACACTGCCTTTCATACTACACTCACCAATCAGAGCTGTTGTTTTATTTTATTCATCATTATTACCACTGCACAAATGTAACATTCTACTGCCATGTAAATAACACATCGCAACAGTTATTCTATACAGTGTACATCTCCAACATGTTCATGTATATATCTACACACCTATAATCTATTTTTTTGCATATCTATAAGTAATTTATTCTATATACTGTAATGTTGCACTATGCCTATTTATTGCACACTTGCACAGTCTCTTTTTGCACTATTTGCTACTATTTGCACTTCTGGTAGATGCTAACTGCATTTCGTTGCCATGTACTTGTACTGAGTAATGACAATAAAGTTGAATCTATCTATCTATCTAATAAAAAATATATGTTGATCTAGATAACAGTGCTTGATAGACAGTTTAGTCTGTCAGTTTTTGTTCTTTAATGATGTGTCCTAGTGTATAATAATGTATAATAAAAATAAAATTGGGCCTAGTATGGAGCCCTGTGGTCCTCACAAAAAATACCATATGTGATGTTTGCCTCGACTAACAAAATTCCTTCTTCCATGACCTGCCCTGAGACTAGAGTTTTTCAAAAAATATCATTTTTATTTAGGATCTAATTTATGTGTGCAAAATACTGGCTTCTCTAGTATTTTACTCAGAAATTTTGTTTGAATTTGTTTGAACTATTAAAACCAAAGGTATCTACGTTGTGTTTTTCAGTTGAGGCCTGACCACAGTAACCTTCAAGGCGTCTCAAAAAATGTCTGCTTATAAAGGAATAATTTATAATGTCTAAAATACTTCAAATAAGCCTATCAAAAATATATTTAAAAAATGTCAGTGTACGATATGAAATGCAAGCTAAAGAAAGAAATTTAGAAATGTTGACATCTACATCCATGGTAGTTATTTTGTCAGTAAAAAGAAACAGTATGGTCACAGCTGCAGGATCCCTATACACTTACAACCTTACAAGCTGTCAAGGTTGCCATTTTATAAATTATATTTTTTCAGGTCCACACATATCCTTGATTTTAGGCTTGAATTGCTGGCTAATGACAGTCCAACAACTGTCCAAAATTTGCATTCCTAGATTATATCAATAGATAAGAAATATATTTTTATTTGTTACACTGGAAAATGACATGTAGATCAACAATTGGGTGGTCCATTGTCAAATCTTGCAAAAACCATGAATAACATGAAGATGAATAATATTTGAAACTTCAAATGCACTGCAGGATAGTGGAATGCCAGCAACGGAATGGGTTTCAGCATGACAGGAAATGTTCTCCAGCAAAAAGACTTCAGCAAAAAGCTCAAAACAACCCAAGGATACATAACAGTAATATTAAAATTAATCAAAAAATCACATGGTCTGGTTGTAAGAAAAACAGCAAGCAAGTTTCTTAACTATTAACAACTGTCTTCTCTGGTAGTGCCAAAAATACCAAGACCTGTTTTTTTAATATGATGTCGGCCAACCCTTTGCAGCTACAACAGCTTCAACTCTTCTGGGAAGGCTTTGCACAAGGTTTATGAGTGTGCTTATGAGAATTTTTGACCGTTCTTCCAGAAGCACATTTGTGAGGTCAGACACTGATGTTGGACAAGAAGGCCTGGCTCACAGTCTCTGCTCTAATTCATCCCAAAGGTGATCTATCCAGTTGAGGTCAGGACTCTGTGCAGATCAGTCAAGTTCTTCCAAACCAAACTCACTCATCCATGTCTTTATGGACCTTGCTTTTTGCACTGGTGCGCAGTCAAGTTGGAACAGGAAGGGGCCACAAAGTTTGAAGTGTGAAATTGTCCTAAATCTCTTGGTCTGCTGAAGCATTAAGAGTTCCTTTCACTGGAACTAAGGGTCAAACCCAACTCTTGAAAAACAATACCATACCCTAATCCCCCCTCCACCAAACTTTACACTTGGCACAATGCACTGAGACAGCTACCGTCTTCCTGGCAACTGCCAAACCTAGAGTCATCCATCAGATTGCCAGATGGAGAAGCGTGATACATCACTCTGCTCTAGAGTCCAGCGGCGGCGTGCTTTACACCACTGCATTCAACGTTTTGCATTGTGTTTGGTGATAGGCTTGAATGCAGCTGCTCGGCCATGGAAACCCATTCCATGAAGCTCTCTATGTTGTTCTTGAGCTAATCTGAAGGCCACAAGAAGTTTGGAGGTCTGTAGCAATTGCCTCTGCAGAAAGTTGGTGACTAAGCACATCCGCTGACCCTGCGCTGTCATTTTACATGGCCTACCACTTTGTGGCTGAGTTGCTGTCATTCCCAATCACTTCCACTTTGTTATAATACCACTGACCATTGACTGTGGAACATTTAGTAGTGAGGAAATTTCATGACTGGACTGAACAGGTGGCATCCTATCACGGTACCATGCTGGAATTCCTGGAGTTCCTGAGAGTGACTCATTCTTTCACAAATGTTTGGAAATATAGTGCATCTTCAACAAAAAATATTTCTGGCCTGTACTGCCAACCATCCCCTTTCTAATTATGTTTCAAGAAAAGGAAAACAAAATCTGGCACATACTATTGTGGTTTTGAATGTGGCATGAATTATTGTGCCCTGAAGAATCTTCACTCAGAGATTCTTGTACTTTCCAACATCTCAGCCGAATGAAGTGCAGGTGGTCAAAGTCATTATCAGGCGGCATTAATACTGACTTCCTTGTCTTGCTGAAGTTCACTGTGAAGGCATAAAACAGATGCTGGGTGACATTCCAAACTGTGGGGTGTGGCTTTTGAAGAACTATCAGAAAAGCTGTCGACACACTGCATCAGAAGTATAAAACAGAATAATAAAGACACTCAGCCTCTTGATGGGCTTCATCAGGGACTTGCCTTCTAATTTTTTTATCCTCTTTCATGTGTTATTTTGGACAGGGATGAACCAAAGATGACCTCATGTGTGACTGGTTAACTTACAGTGCAGTACAGCCTGCCTGTACAAAAGTGGGAGCACAGAAAATGTGCCAAATGTATGTTAAATCTTGCTCTCCTTTTTTTCCGCCCTCTGTTTTCCCTAACCTTTTGAGGGACACCATTTCAACCTGCATAATGCTTTCCCTATAATCAAAATTTGCATTATTAGGTGAGGGAAAAGCTGTGGCTTCATCAGACCTGTGAAGATTGTGGCAATGGCAAGAGTTTGTACCTCTCAGAGGGAACTGTGTCTACTCACACTGCTCTAAGATTTATCCTACTTGCAGCAGAACATCAAGAATAATCTCATTTCCTGGCCTCCATCCCTCCCGAGCATGAGCGCTTTGACGATTTCCTTAAGTTTGAAATTAATTGTCACAGCAGTCTGCTATTCTATCAATGATTAATGAATCCGGTTGCAGCAACAGCAGAGCCACTGTTCCCTCTTTCTGTTCCCTGTAAACTTAAAGTTTCATCTGGCCCAATTAAGTCCCATTACAGCAAACTTGCTTGTGGTCACTTTCAATTCACTTCACACCATTTTGCGTAATTAGAGTTTGCATTAGGCCTGGCCTCCCAAAAGGTGCAGCTGAGCAGCATGGAGCATGAGAAGGAATACAGGGGCCAGTTGTGCTTTTCAAAGCCTGTCGACACCCACTGTCTCTCCGGTTGCTTTCAAATGAGATCAGAGCATTTGAGATTTGGCTGCTTGATAATATTAACTCTCGCACTCTGCCTCTTTTTTTTCTGCCATCAGCCCATACGCCCCTCCTTCCACCTCCAATCACAGCATACACAGTAAAAAAAGATTATGGCTATGACGTTGGCTAAGGCCTTAATTCTGGTGATGTAGATGACTTCTTTGAGCAGGGGTCACCAACCTTTTTGAAACTGAGAGCTACTTTATGGTTACCGAGTTATACGAAGGGCTACCAGTTTGATGTGCTCTTCTTAAAAAAATTTGCTCCATTTGCCTTTAGTTATATATTATTAATAATGATTAATGATACTCATCTATGTGAAGACACTGATCAGATTAATTAATGATTTCTCACAATAATTATCAACAATGACAACAAGGTGGAAAACAGATATCAATATTCAGCACTTTATCTCTATTAATCTCAGCAGTTTTTACATTTTCTGATGATCACTTACATCACTACATGTCATCACCCCCAGTTGGATGTCGGAGAGAGTGGAGATTAGATCGGTTCCATTTTGCTCATCTTTCAATACAGTGTTAGCAATTATTAACATATGTCATCTTTGACAACTTCTCCATCTGAAAATGCCTTCTTCTTCTTGAACTAGGCTTCGATTGCTTTTTGTGATTTTTTTTGTTCGGCCTCGTGAAAAAAGATTGTTGTGTAACCAAAGCTGCCTTTAGCTCACAGACTTTTTCTGCCTTTGTGCGCTTCCAGGTGGATAGTTAGCATTGTAGCCTTTGTGATAGGTAGTGAAGTGTCTCTCGACATTGTGCTGCTTTGGTATCGCCACAGCCGCCCCGCAAATGAGACACATGCAGGTTTCTTTAACAGTCGTAAAGAAGACCTCCCGTTCGTTGTGAAAGTGATACGTTTTTTCTCTTTTTTCTGCCATGTTTCTGGGGTAAGAGACTGCATGCTGTGCCTGCTAGCCCGCTAGTTTACTCTCCGCGATCACTGGTTTTGTCTGTGCGCAGACTACTGACCTTTGAACTACTACAAAAAGTAAGAGTTAACCTCAACTTATCTAAACTTCATGTATAATGAACATAATTTTAAGATATTTTAAGATAAGATATATATATATATATATATATATATATATATATATATATATATATATATATATATATATATATATACTAGTGAGTTGTGCTATTTTTAGAACAAATCTGCAGGCGACTCATTTGGTCCTTGCGGGTGACCTGGGGCCCGTGGGCACCGTGTTGGTGACACCTCTGTTAGAGTGATCTTTTGACTTACTGGCTGTAGAGGACAGCATAGTATGCCCTTGACGCAATTAGCTGAGCCTTCATAGTATGTTTTAGGAAGAAGTCGGACGTACTGGAATACACTATATTATAAGTAACAAATTTCAATATGAAGACTTTTGTGACTTGTGATTAAATGCTGGGATACCATATGATTATACAAATGTCTAAACTAAGATCAATTAATTGTATGCAGTTTCTATATACTGTTAAAATGAATTTCCAACTGTATTAAAAAAAAACTATATCCAAAAGACGTTTATCATAATATTGATACAATTAAATAAAGTGCTTAGCAATTACTAGTTTTAAGCAGTTGTAATAGGTATATCATTATCTTTGGATTCTCTGAAAAGGCCTCTTACAGGGAAACAGCAGGGTGGCTGATGTGAGCCAATCACTCCAATGTCAAATGTTTCTCAGAGAAAGGAGAGGTGAAGATACTTGGCAACACCAAGAAAAATAATTATCACATGAAGTCATAGTCCTGTTTGGACACATTTTCAAAGTACAGCCTCTTAATTAAGCGCAGATGGATGTCAACAATTTGCCTCCCCTGGACTTGTCAACTCATCATCATCTTACCTGAAGGTGGCCTTAAGGATCTGGCCTGACATGATCTCTTTGGTGCGGTTGTCATAGCCGTAGAAGAGATCTCCAAACACGGTCTGGTTGGCTGGGATGTCAGCCGCCTCTCCGCAGTCTACTCCCTCGGTACAGGCTTCAGACAGCGGCAGACAGGAGCGGCCGTCTGCTCCTCGCTTATAATCCTCGATGCAGCTGCAGGTATGGAAAGCGGAACAACTTTATTTCAGACTCTGCAACAAGGCAATGCCAAGGCCTGTAAGGCCATAACAGCAATAACAGCAATAACAATGCCTTGCTGAGACTATTTAAAACATAGATTTCTCCACTCTGTCTTACTTGTTTTTGGAAAACGTCCTAGCTTTGAATTGGAACAAAAAATAGGCTATAATAACATTATTTCAAAATTTATCTGCTCATTGAGCTTTAGGTTCTGCAGTATTTTGGGTGTTATGCAAATAACATACAAAAAAATAGAGAAGCAGTTTAATATTCATGAACATCTGCAACAGTTCCAGTTCATGTTCCAATCATTTTTGGATTTGGCTTGTTTTCTGCACAGAGGCATGTCATGGCCCATATTAGAGGGCTAGAGAATTACAGGCATTTGTACGTTAGGGCTGTATTTTAAGGAATGCTGCTTATTTCAGTGAACAAACAAAAAACAGTTGATCATCAGAAAGAGAATACCATCTTTATAGTGGTACTAGTTTTCACCGCAGTCCCTCATATTTAAAGCACTTTGACACCAAGGTGTTGCGCTTGCTCTGTACTACATATCAAACAGAGAGAAAAGGTGACTAGGTTTAGCCACTCTGTCTCAATCGCCTTGCCAGCACTCTCCAGCATGAAACCATCAGCGACAGAGGTGAGATATGCCCTGCAGCTAAAGCACCTATAATGCAACCTGCATTTTAAGTGTCTTCAGGTTGCCGTGTCATATTATCAGACTTTCCCACTGCTGAGAGAATTAAGCATATTTGCTACCTGGAGTCAGGGAACCCTGGCTATGGAGAGGTGAGGGTATTTCTCAGAAATGCAGAAAGGCTGGGTCAAATGAGAGTGGTTTAGTAAAGACAGTGACACAAGAGGAGGACAGCTCCTTACAGTTCATTCTGTTTGGTTTGTACTCTCTGCAGCAGACTTCTAAAAGACTCTTCTAAAAAAGTCTGAGTACAGTGAGACTTAAAAAACATGGGAACAGTATGGGGCATGGGGACAAAGTGATTGAAATCGCAAGGATCCCTGTTGTCGGATGAAATCTATGCAAGCATTAAATTCTGGAATAATAATTGCAAGCCTGCATGTAGTAAAACTAATGTTATACACATGTATACCATGTAATGTCAGTAATTAGGGTGTGAAATATTGTAATTGTGTAAAGTATGTCATCATTTTTCTGAGAAAATAAGGGTATCATTAGTAGTAAGTCTGCATTAGGATACATTTTCCTGGAGCAGATCAAAGTCCTGCACCACTGAATATTACACTAGTGTTTACAGCAGCATCATTTTCAAAATGTGAAGTGGGAGCACCAAAGGAAAGGACATCATGCTTTTTAAATGTATGTGCCATGAAGCAAGCCACTCATCTTGCTTTATCCACTCCTCCATAGACTGTAAAAGGAGCTAAATATTGCGGTGAGCTGGACCCAAAGTGACCTGTACTAATTATTCAAACATCATCATCATCATCATCATCATCAACATCATTGTCATCATTAAACGATTAGTCCAGATAGGGTCATGGCAGCAGTTGGGAGAGCAGAGAATCCCAGACATCCCTGTCCGCTGCAGCTTCCTCCAGCTCATTCCCGGGCACCCCAAGCTGCTGCCAGGACAACTGAGAGATATAATCCCTCCAGCAGGTCCTTTCTAGACCCCGGGGTCTTATCCTGGTAGGCCGTGCCTGGTACATCCCCATCGAGAGGCATCCAGGGGGCATACGGATCAGATGCCCAAACCATCACCCTGTGAAGAAAGTTAAAAAAATGGACACAGACGATCGTGTACACTGCCTAGGAGAGGGTCACCGGGACCTACCCCAGGAGCCAGGCCTGGGGGTAGCGTCCCTCGGCGAGCACCTGGTGGCCGGGCAGCCCACGTAACTCAGCCAGGCTCAGCCTGAAGAGGCAACGTGGGGACACTACGTGGGCCCACCACCCACAAGGTCCAGGATGAGTGATGACCTGTAGAGGTGTGATTGGGAAGAATGGCCTGCCAGGTCAATGATCAACTTTGTTTCATCTGACTTGGGACCATGTGTTCTGGACCTTCGGGTGAAGAGAGGTACTGATCACCATCTGGTGGTGAGTTGGATCAGATGGCAGGGAAGACTGCTGGTCAGACCGGGTAGGCCCAAGTGAATAGTGAGGGTGTGCTGGGAACGACTGTCGGAGGCCCCTGTTTGGAATGATTTTAACTCCCACTTCCAGGAGGGCTTTTCTCATGTCCCGGAGGAGGCAGGGGACATGAAGTCTGAATGAACCCTGTTCAAAACCTCCATTGTAGAAGCTGCCAGGCGTAGGTGTGGCCAAAAGCTTGTGGGTGCCTGTCAAGGCAGTAACCCAAGAACATCCTGGTGGACACCAGTGGTGAGGGAGGCTATCAAGCTGAAGAAAGAGGCCTTTAGGGACTAGACGGGCCAAAGGACTCCTGACTCAGTGGATAGGTACAGACAAGCAAAAAAGTGGCAGCTGCAATGGTGGCAGAAGCAAAATCCAGGATGTGGGAGGAGTTTGGTGAAGCCATGGAAAAAGACTTTTGGTCGGCTTCAAGGAGGTTCTGGACAACTGTCCGGCGACTCAAGAGCGGTCGGGGTGGCTGTGCCCAAGCTATATTGGGCAGGGGTTTAAAATCTCTTCAAATGAGCATATGTCTGTCGGTGGAAGGAGCACTTTGAGGAACTCCTTAATCCGGGAGACATGCCTCCCTCACGGGAGTCAGGGCCAGAGGCTTCTGGCGTGTCAAGCTCCATTTCCCTGGTGGAGGTCACTGAGGTAGTTGGGAAGCTCTTCAGTGGCAAGACACCAGGGGTAGAAGAGATTTGTCCAGAGATGCCCAAGGCTCTGGATAGTGTGGGGCTGTCATGGCTGACATGCCTCTGCAATATTTCATGGACCAACTATCAGGGTATCACACTGCTCAGACTCCCTGGGAAAATCTATGCCAAGGTGCTGGAAAGGAGACTTTGACAGAGTTGAACCTCAGATTGAGGAGGAACAATTCCACCCCGGCCATGGAACAATGGACCAGCTTTTCACCCTCTCACGAACTGCTGAGGAGGCATAGGAGTTTTCCAATGCAGCAGTGTTTTATGGATTTGTAGAAGGCTTACAACCATTTCCTCGCAATATCTTGTGGGAGGTCCTCCAGGAGTATGGGGTGCCAGGGCTACTCTGTACTCCAGGAGTGAGAGCTGTGTTCATATACTCTGCAATAAGTCAGACCCTTTCAGTGTCAGCATTGGACTCCGCCAGGGGGACAGGGGTGTCAAGGTGTAGCCGGGGTCAGGAGAGCAGTATGTGTGGAGGCCGGAGGGTGGCATCTCTGCTACTTGCAGATGATGTTGTTCTTTTGGCTGGATCACATGGATGCCTCCAGTGCTCACTGGAGCGGTTTGCAGTAGAGTGTGAAGTGGTTGCTATGCGGATCAGCACCTCCAAGTCTGAGTCCATGGTCTTAGCTCGGAAAAGATGGCATGCCCACTCCAGGCAAGGGAAAAGGACTTGCCCCAGGTGGAGGAGTTTAAGTATCTCTGGGTCTTGTTCACGAGAGATGGGAAGAGGGATTGTGAGATCGGCCGCAGGCTGCAGCAGTAATGCGGTCACTGTACGGGACTGCAGAGGTGAAGAGGTTTAAATATCAGTTCAGACATCCCTGCTGTGCAAAAATCTCAAGTCATTTTGAGCAGGAAGAAATCTGGAACCGTACACCGTACAAGGTTCTCCTTCTGGATCCAAAATTAGCAAGAAGTAAATTACCAGATTTAATCTTAAATCTCGCTGACTTTCCAGCCACACCTGGCTCAGCAGCAAAAAATCTTGGTGTTATAATAGATTCAGATTTATCATTCGATCAACACATAGGCAGTATCACTAGGACAGCTTTTCTACATCTTCGCAAGATTGCCAAGATAAGAAATGCCCTATCCCTGCGTGATGCAGAAACACTAGTACACGCTTTTATTACTTCTAGGCTAGACTACTGTAACGCGCTACTGTCAGGATGCACGAGCAGGAATTTAAACTCCAACTAGTCCAAAACGCCGCAGCCAGGGTCCTCACTAAAACTAGAAAATTTGATCATATTAGTCCAGTGCTATCATCACTTCATTGGCTGCCTATTAAATTCCGTATTGATTATAAAATCCTTTTATTGACTTATTCCCACTTAGATAAAGGCAGCAGATCCAGGGGTCCATAGACACAGGGAATTATAGTAAACTGAGACGCTGGTGCTGTCGTCCCGCTGCTCGCACGCGGTCACTCAAGTTTGTGGACGGTGGAGCGGAGGGATGCCAAACTGTTTCAGAGTGCTGCCGTGTCTGTGTGTCCTTCTGGTTCTCTCCTTTTAGTTAAGCTGTCACAGTCAAATCTGACGGAGTCGTTAGCCACACTCTGTAAATGTTTACATTCTCTGTTTTACATACAACAGACAGAATAAAACTAATTCCCTCTCCCTGTGTTTTTTCCCAAGTATACAATCGCCCACATGTCCGGCTGGACACTGAAGGACGACCGACTGCCGAGCCCTCCTGCTACCCTGCTGCCCCTGGCTTGGGGGTGGGGGTTGTACATTCTTACAGTCCTGTTAAAACTTTGTCTTTTCTGAAATTCTGTAAAGCTGCTTTGTGACAACATCCGTTGTAAAAAGCACTATACAAATAAATTTGATTGGATTTGATTACATGGGTGACAAAATCTGTAACCATAAGCACTCTTAGTAATACAGGTATCAGTATTTGAAAGGACACATTTGATACAGAGCACCTGCAGACCTTAAACTTTTATGTGGAAATTCAAATGCATTTCTTATGCCACTCTTAGCAAAAAACAACAGGCTTACTGAAAGTCTGAAATTTGACAGTTACTGCCAAGATTATTTTTTGAGCAAGGCATCCTATTTTTAGGCTCAACAGTCAAGAATATGAGTTTCTGCAGTCAAGATACAAATATGGAATAAGACTTGGCAACACTGGGTAGGACTGAGCATGTGAGGGAGTGCAAATATGTGTGTGCAAATGTGTGTTCACCCGCAGAACATCTGGATATTGTAAAGTGTGGGGTCCTCCTCCAGGGGTGCTAGCTGCTGAAGACACAGCTGCTCACAGCCTCCATTAAATCCATCTGAGCAGTCGATGCCAATGTGGTGGTCATAGCAACCTGTGCCATCCTTCATTGGGCTCAAACCAGGAGGGCACTGATAAAAGGAATACAAGACAGAAACATTAAAAAATAAAATAATCAAAAAACAGTTCTCGAAATATCAAAGTGCAGCACTATATGAAAATAGAACAGTGTAAGTTGTCAATATATTCCAAAAAGTAAAAAGAATTTTTGGCTAGCTTCCCCACCAAACACACAAGTCTACGACACAAGAGCCAAAGCCCAACATAGATAAATCTCAACAGAGGGTGTAGGGCATTCCAAATGACACTTTTTACCCCTCTTTTGCTTCACAGATAGATTCCAATACTGCAATTCTATGTGGTGAGAAAGTTAAACCTGCACAAGGTTAACCGACTTTCACAACTCAACACCTGCTCCCTCCGTTTCACACTGTCCCTTGCATCTCCCAAAGCAATTTTTGCCCAGTACTGTGAAGCCAGATTCACATGATGTTTTCTGTCAGCCCCAGCTTCAAAGGGGAATTTGATGGGTTGATTCGTACTAGGTGCCCTGCTCGAAGAACAGGAGGAAATTCTCAGTGTGCCTTTGGGCATTAGGATATAAATTTCTAATTCTCTCTCAGGTGGCTGATGCCCACAGATTCTGCCAAGAGGCCTTTCTACGAAGAGCTTGCAGTGAAAAGAAAAGGTACCTGGCAAGAGCACTGCAAGTTGGCATACATATTTCTTTGCAAACTGTGCAAAGCAGTACGCTATGCTGTGGCAGTCAAGTGTTAAGCATGTCTTTTGGTGCCCCATTTCTGCTTCTGCATGGTTCTACAGTAAACAATATTTCCAAAACTGTCTAAAATTAGAGGTCAACAAGAGAGCACCATTTTAGATTACATGTGTTATTGTGTTGATTTGAGTAAAACCTGATAAGCATACACTACAAGCATGAAGAACGTTTTGGGAATCCGGGTGTAGAATGAGTCTTCTTAATAAAACTGCTACCGTAAACATCATAATTTAAAAGTTAATGCCTCCTGCAGCAGACACGAGAGCCTAGAAAATCTTAAATACAAATGCTTTACAGTGTGATAAAATTCAAGCAGATTCCTTCATGTGCTCAGCAGCAGGTCTAAAGTAAATTATACATTCCCTGACCTCCATCTTTTGCCTTCAACTCATTTATATCACCCCTATCAAAGCTTGTGTCAGTAACGTGCTTTATCCATATTGATTTTGTCGTCTGGCAACGGCTGCCACAATAAACCATTTATAAGCTGAAGGGATTAAGAACACTGAAATTCCTGACTTATTTGTTACACGAACACTTTAAATCAAGTGAACTGCAGGGGTTCAATAAAAACCAAAGTACCTGAGAGAAAAACTGTTAGTCAGAATAATAGCTGTAGACACTTATTACTATTTATTAATATGCAAATGCTAGTTAGTCTTAGTCTAACTGCAAAATTTGTTCATTCAGACCAACGACTCAATGCTAAGTACTCTTCTCAGTTTATGAAAAGTATACTACGTAAAAGTTCAAGAGAAATTAGATTTAAGAAAAAAAATCTGTGACTTAATACAGGAAAACGTTCGCAAATTCCTTGCAGGTGTCAGTTTAATAATCAATGATTCAATAATCTACTTTCATACATTTTTCTAGGGGGTTTCTAAACAAAGAAGCAATAGGCAGATAATTCCCCCTTCTCCAAATACTCTTTAGTGGCTTTTTCCAAAGGGCTGAAATGTGATACACCTCAACGGAACTGAGATCAAATGAGTATTTATAGTGATTGGATCTCTGCTTTCTATTCGCTTATTCATTTTGGACCTTACATTTAGAAAGGTCAGCTGAGTCAAAGCAATTCTGTGGGAAAAGATAATACATAGGGGTATTTATGATAATGCCTTTATCCACAGAGTTTTATTCATTTTTGGAGCTAGGAGGGCAAACATACAAGGAAGGAGTTTAGTGAGAAGGACCATACACTAGCTCATTCAATTCTTACTTTCTTTAAGAGTATGACCTTGGCTTGGCTCTCAATTTCTATACACAATGTATTCCTGAGTTCTTATTACAGAAGAACTGCTAGGTTTTGTGTGCAACAGTTAAAAGTGAGACTCTCTTTTTACAGAAAAGAAGGGATCACATCAAACAGATTGATTATAATTGCAAATAGATTGATTATAATTGCAATGTTGTGCTGAATAATCTCGAGGCTATTGTAAGTGACAATCCTTACACATGACCAAAAAGTCCCCTAGCATAAGATGTGTAATTTAAATTGACATGTACTGCAAAAATGTAAATCTAAGTGATTTTTACTTGTTGCTATAGAATCATGTGAAAACCTACAGTAAGTTAACTTATATTTTGTTTCATCAGCATACAATTCATCATTCGTCACTAGGTAAATTAGGTATGCTGATCACAGAATTTAACAAATCTATGTCATGGCAGAGTGCGTTAAGTAGAAACTTGGAAACAAATGTTTATTCTTCAAACTTGCTCAAAAGAATCTTTTGTGAAACGACAGTTTTGTTACATTGTGTAATGTAATGTTTGCTAAATGTTTGCATTTATTTTAATGTTATATTGTATTTTTACAAGCAAAAAGACAACTATCGCCCAGCTAAATGGGAAATAATAAAGAAATGCTTAAAGTCTTATGCCTACAGTACTGTATGCTGCCCTCATGCCAATTTTATTCCTGCACCAGTGTGTATGTTTGGCAGATATTTTATTCTTGCATCTAGTCAGTAAATATAACACACATCTCAGTAGCTCTACTGAAGAACACCCTGCATACCAACCATACCATACGTAACCATACTTAAAACAATTTTACAAAAGATTAGCCCAACGTTCTCAGAGGAAAATGTGTGATGCTTGTGAGAATCTTTTGTTCAATTGCTTACAGAGTTAGCCATAAGGTCATAAGGTGTTCAACACTGAAATCACTTAATTTTAGAATGGCAACCAAATATCATAACTTTCTATCAAACAGAAAAACAACACTAGCAAAAATCTTTTGCATATGTGAGCCATTTCGTCACTGTTCCTGGGTTTAACAGAAAACTATTTCTAAGGTTCTGCGTCCAGTGGTCCTTGCTGGTGTGAGAGTTATATTTCAGAGGGATTACAGTCATGAATTATCATGCCCAGGCAGCTCTAAAAGCTGCTAAAAGTGGCCCTGTTGCAGCAGAAAGTAACAGAGTTGGATGGAGATGGTCCCTTTAAATCCACTCTTTGATCCTGAACAGGGAGAAAGAAAAACGTGGGTGGGAGTGCTCCCCACCTGCTGCGTGGCAGCCTCTCTCTTGCACTGCATGTACACACAAGACCTTTTTTGGTATTGACTAGGAGCCTGGAACTGCATAGTAGTCTGATTGCAGTAGACGCTTGCAAAGCTTTGGGCAGAGCAGTAACCAGGTGTTGTGATGGATGATAAGATGCCCTTCAGAACACTACAGGTGGGACCTGTCAACATAAAGAATGTCCCAAAATTAAGCCTTTCTAAAGAAACTAAAGGAACGATGCATGGAGTAGGAGTGACTGGCTCTGCTTTTATCAAGTACAGTTTTAACCTCAATGTTATGATGTTCAGATGCTACAAAGGCTCATTATATTGCTAAAGATATGATATGTCAAACAGGGTTATTGCAGTAAAATTATTACACAGCAATACTGAAAATCATCTCCTCTATTTATTGGACCCTATTGAATTTATGCACCACATGAATCATAAAATTTGTTAAAATCACAGAGCTCCTTTTTTGCAAACATCTTAGGTGGCCTTGTTCAGGTGTGAACAAGGTCCAATTTATTCTTCATGCAGATGGACAATACGACTGCAAGCTCAGATCTCTCCCTAGGCCACCCTGCACTAAAGATTAGGACAGAGGAAAAAAGGAACTAATTAATCACATCATCATTTAGCAATTATCAGACTTTTCTTCCAAACGAGCATGCTGAAATGCTCCCCAGGAGTGCCATACATCAACGAGGTGGGTCACCAAGAGGCCACTCACTGCGAAGTTAAAAGGCCACTGCAGACTGGAGTTGCCGTCTTCAGACAAGGTGTTAATTGATTAGCGAGGAATAGGACAATCTGGGAGCCAGCCAGCGAGCTCTTCTGATAAAACAGCCTGGGGCGTCATTTACACATACTCCGTCATCAGGTAATTACAAAACATCAAGCACTGGATGCAACAGATGGAATCTGCATAAGCTAAGAGGGGTGAGGAAGTGCGCATAATTGTCCATGAGATAAAAAGTCAACGCAATGTTATAAAATACAGTAAATGTGTCTACACAGTCAGTGAATGTTTACTGTCATGGCCTTTTTTACACAAACAGTCTGCACTGTTGGGGAAACAAACTGAAGTAAAAATGAAAGAAAAAAAAACAACCATCATCAACAACAAATAAGAATATTTGCATGAACCATCTCTCAGTGCATTGCAAGGTATTGAGCACCAAATAGTCTTACACTATGCACCTTGCTATGAACCATGGGACATTCTGGAAGTGCTATTAGTTTAAAAAAAAAAGCAAATATAATTGGTTCTGTTTCATAGTCATATTATCTACGGAGTACAAATGTATCCTCCAATTTGTACACATTAGCCAGTGCCTCATAGGGACCATGCAAACTATAAGGTGGTTATTAAATTACATATATTTGATATCTTACTCAATTTCAGGACTAATTTAATTTTTATGTTAGGAAAAACTACTGGCCAAATGATGCTTTGAGAAGCAATCAAAGCTGTTTTTTTCTTAATAATAATAAAACTACAGGAAGAAACTTTAGATTGCAATATATTTAGGACAGGCATAGAAGCCTATAACCTGCCATGCTTCTCATTGCAGTACGAAGTGTTGTATCTGAAGGCTCTTTTTTATATTAATATAGACAGCCACATCTGGGGATGACTGATCAACCCATTACAGCATGCTAACTAGAGCTATGCACTGCTTACCCAATCTAATAGCTTCCAAGGAACATGCATTTTTTCCAGACTACAGTTTAGTGGCCTTTAACTTTCTAGCAGAAACAAATAAGGTAGTTCAGCATGTTCTACCCTCTTTATTGCACATTAACAGATTAAGCTAAAAAACATACACAAGCTGATTATGCTAACCAAGAAAAAAAATGCATATGTACTTACTTACCTACTTTTTTTTTTTTTAATTTTCACCCAATTTTCGCCCCAATTTAGTAATTTCATTCAATTTTCACCCATTTTCACACAATGCTATCAATGCTAGGATGTTGAAGGCTTGCACAGGCTTCCTCCGAGACGTGTGCAACCAGCCACCGCTTCTTTTCGAACTGCCGCTCAAGTAATGTCTCTGGACATTCGGAGGAAAGTGACAACCGCCAGTTCTGTTATGTCAACAGACGCCTGCACCTACTAGCATCACATTGAGTGATGGGGAAGAAGGAGGGGCCACCCTACCCACGCAGAGAGAGCGGGGCCAATTGTGCTCTCTTGGACTCCCGGTTATGGATGACTGTAGCATCATGTCACACCTTCAGTCGTCTCAGACGGAGAACTAGACTCCATCTCCCAGAACGCTCTGGAAAATCACATGACCGATCACGAGCACTCGGACTCCGGACATTTTAGAAGACTCCAACACCCAGAAGGCTATGGAGGATCACATGACTCCACCAAGGTCCTATCAGAGATCGCAATCCCCTGACTATTGACTCTCTACACCTGTACCTAGTTACAGCCATGACTCCTAGAGCATTTAAGCCAGGGGTTTGGATAAGAACATTGCGAGGTATTGTTTCCCATGTAATCACTGAGCATTATCTTTCTCTTTTGTTTGCCTTACATGTGTTTTGACCCATTGTTATGTACTCGATTTCGATTCCTGTCTGACCCTTTTGTGCTTTTGCTTCTCAGGATTTATCTGTGTTTTGATATATTTGCCTGACTTTGCTTTGTGTTTTGCTCCTTTTGGATATATCTGATTATGCGACCATTAAACCTTCTTATCTAAACATCCACAAGTGTCTGGTACTCTGTCCTGAACGTTACACATCACCAGGAATCAAACCCGCAAACTCCTGATGATAGGGCCAACGCTTAGACGGATGCACCACTCAAAAGCCCCATCACAAGGGTTTTTAATGGCTTAATAATTATTATGTTGCTGGAGTTTTTACACAACTCAGTGTCACTGCTCAACTAAAATTAGTATATCAATCAAAAATATATAACCAAAAGCATCCAGAAACTGACAACTGATGAAAGACAAGAGCATGACTTAAACAAATTATGTCATAACAGATAAGCTAAACCCACTGTTACATCCATAAGAAGGGCTGACAAGATAGGCGTGTTTAAAAAGTGGATACTAAGTGCCAACAGTCTTGAAAAACTATAGTTACACTGATGTTTCTGATCCATTTGTCCTTGCTTCAAACACAGCACCATACAAGCTACCATGTCACCACCAAGTCAGTGTCATTGCAGTCCTGAGAATGATCCACCACCCAAATAATACCTGGGGGGGGGGGTCTGTCAATAACAGCGTAAAGAAAGGATAATAAATTATGCAGAGAAACAGAAGGACTATAACCTGAAATTGTTTAACTACTAAAATGCACTTATACAGTAAGTGGACCTGATAAAGTGGACCATGAATGTAGATACAAGGTAGGTGTACCCCAAGTGGTCAGTGAGCATCTATGAAAAGTTTAGTGAAGTTTGTCCTATAAATGAAACCAGCAGAGATAAGATCATGAGGCCCTTTCAGATATAAAGCCCAGAACACTGGAACTTTTTCAGCAATACTGTCAAACTGCTACTTTCCTTGAAAAGCAAGATGTGGCATCCCATGTACATATACATTTAAAAAAAAACACAGGTAAATACAACGTATTAAGTGTCAAATTAATTAATGATGGATCCACTCCCTGTAAATGGCCCAATAAACTTACCCAGTATTTTGACTCCAGCTCACATTTACACACAACCTCATTCCACTATAACCTTATTTTAGTATATTACTAGAACATTTATGGGTAAAACTGCATGTGTACAAGTGATTACGCACATACACTTATGCAAGTGAGACCTGCATTTGTTTGACATCACTCACCTAAAAGCAAAAATGGTATTCACAAAATTGTGACCCAATGAAAAGCAGTCAGTGCCCATGCTCTGTCAAAATTCACATACGAAATGCCACCCAACCACGCTAAGCATACCCAGGTCAGACTGCAAGAGAAACCAGAGACCTGGGCTCATTTCATGGCTGCTAAACAGTCATGAGGGAACGGAAGAAACTCAAAAGAAAGTGAAAAACCACAAGAAATGAAGAGAACAAAAAGAATAAAATGCTCAAATCTTTATGTCCAGAGAACTTGAAAAATCTGCCAAAGAAGAGTTCATGACCAGTATTTATAAAGCAACTGAGAACAAGACTGCTGATCCAAATACCCTATTCTTATAGTCCAATTCATTTAAAAATGAATGCTTGCTCAGGTGTTACTGAGAAATATAATTTTTGACGTATGTGTAACTTGGAAAATAAGTACAACAAGGTTTTCTCCTCTAGGAACTGTGCTTTTCTCATTCACAGTGACTGGTGCTGCAGCACATTAAGCACAGCACCCAGTATCCACCAGTAGCATCCTCACACAGCTGAACTGACTTAATTCATTTATGCCCTACACCGGGATCTCAAGATAGTAAGCAGAACCAGTTTAATATTTAACTAATACTGGGAAACTGCATGAACAGAGAGATATAGCTGAGTAAGAAAGAAAAAGAGGGTAAGAAAGAAACGCACCACGCAGCCAGTGGAATCCAGCTTTCGGTCGGAGATGCAGCGGAAGTTACGGCTGCAGCCCCCATTGTCCTTTGAGCAGTCCCGTACAGGGCCAAAGGAGTCCAGCAGGACCTCTAGACTGTCAAAGGATGAGGAGATCATCAGCTCTTCCCTGAAAAACACCATAAACACAAAGGGTGTGGTCAATAACCACTTCCTAAAAACAATGGCTAAATCAGTGTGATATAAATTTAACCTTACAATGAACCAATTCAATTATATTCATTGATTCCTAAACACATTATGAAATCTCAAATAAGGTTTGATTAGATTCATTTTGATTCAGAAAGTAAAAATACACTAAACTTTTAAATTGTTTGTGCAATAGTGGATAATATACAAAATAAAGCCAATACATCATACTTTTTGGATTTTGTATTTTTATGTTAAAATTGCCTGAGAGTTTTGGCCGAAAAAGAGCACACATTAAATTTTCTCTTAATCATTCAACAGTAAATCTAAAACCAATAAAATATTATATTACTGTTTATATCATCAAATATCCCAAAGAATTGAATTGGCTAACAAAAGAAACACTTACAAAACTGTAAACAACTGTCTCAAACAAAATATGTTAATTTATGCTCACAAGCACTCAATACAATGAACTAAAGTTACACTGTAAAAAATATCTTATAAATATTATAAATATCTTATAATATTATAAATATTTTATTAGGTTATTGTTTTCTATAATTTAAACAAAATTATTCAGTTTCTGCATTTTACTGTCACTTTTCAGTATTTCTAAGCATGTCTTGCACACTGGGTAGTTTACCTGTCCCCTACTGCTTACAGCTGCAGCAGAAACTCCACCAGTCAAATAAGAACAGAGGAGAAAACTGCACGGTCATCATGAGAAAGAGTATCCAGCTACATTTTAATCATAATGCTAAATTTAAATGCATTGTTAATAAGACTGTAACTATATAAACATGTTAGGTATAGCATTAACTTAGACATATGACTACAACATTGAACAGTGAACATCTGTTAACAAGCTAGCAGGCTTTTTTAGATTCATTTCCTGTGACTTCTAACAGCAATTTCAGCTCCCTCAGTCAGCATGCACTGCAGTTTCCTAGAAATGTTAATGATTTGCCCATAAACTAGGCATGAAAGGAGTTCAAGTGTACAAAAGCCAGCTAGCTAATTAAAATGAAGAGTGGCAAGTTAACCAAACATTGAATATTTCTGTGAAAGGAGACAAATGTTTCACAAAACATGATAGATATTTAGGGGTAAATGATTAAAAAATTAAGAAACATGTAATTGTATTAAACCAGTTCTATCTTTCCCTTGCAATGATGGAGATTTTACCACAGTTCATTCCTGATCATTAAATCAAATAACCATGTATTATAGTGGTTTGACATTATTACATAATGTTTGTTTGTGCTGTTATTTGTTTATCATGGTTTTGGACTGCTAATTTCATTCACATGCTTCCTTTAGTCTTATCAGAATGCTTGGTGGTCTGTGCAAGTAACATAACAGTCAAACAATTATTCCATAGCTTGACAGTTCTCAATAATTTGCCACATTAACACAAAATTCATTTATTGTGAGGCAGTCCTGTTTTTTTGCATGTTTTTTTAAAATAGCTTGAATGTAGAGATTCTAAATTGATCCTAAATTTAATCAAGAGCTGGTTAATTATGTATATATAATAGCAATACAAAATGTACTATGCAAAGAACGTTCATATGAATTTCTAGTTTATGTAGCATGATGGCATTTATCTGCATATATCAAGAAAATTAGATGTCTTTTTTTGCATTCGTGAATCTTTATCCTTTTCATACTTTGTTTAGAAACAAAAAAAAGTTCTCATTTGCATTCTTTACCAAGCCCTGAACATGTGAACTCAGATGCTTTGACCTTGCTATGAGCTGCACTGATTGGAAAATTGCATTATGTGACTTTCCCCCTTCAAAGTTCTAAAAACATCCACATATTTATGCCATTACTTTGAAATATGAATAGGCAATAGTCTACAGAAATCAAAAGGCATGACCTTTTTATTGCCTGATATGTTTTCTGATTGCTAAATCACAGTGGCGCCCCATAAATGAGATATCTGTGATAAATGGAGTGGATTTATGAGCACGCTGCAATAGGTTTATCCTGGTGAGAAGAAAAAAATGGCCTCTATTGTTTTGAAAATATGACTTCCCCACTAAGAGATAGCTCCAAACAAATGGGTTAGAATTGTTGTTTTTGTTTTTTTCTGCATTTTGTCATGCAAACCAATTTGGCTTAGACACAATTTGACATAAGTGATCCTGCTTTTGTTTCTAAAAAAGTTAATCTGACCAACCAGATAACTACTGAGATAACTACTTTGTGGCTGGGGCAGGAGACCAAGAGTTGCTGTTTTTCTGGAGACAGAAAACACATAATTTTCACCACCACAAACAGAAGAGTTATATTTTAATAATGAGAGGGTGACTCTGCTACTGAATATTTGCTTGATATTCTGCACAAGTGCTAAAAAATAATTAATAGAGTCTATAATGTCAACCCCACTTAATCAAGGACACTATAGTTAATGCAACTCTGGCTCCCCCTCTCTCTATTCTTGGTTAAATTCTACAGTAGGAGTGTTGCAGAGAGCAAAGACCTTTTAAGGCCAAGATTGCAATGGCCGTTAGGAGGGAGGATGTTATCTTAATAGGGCAGAATATATAATGACCCTCGCTTCTCAGTAATGAGAGCACTTTGAACAAATTGAGACAAATCTGCTTCTGTGAACAAAACATCTCTTTCGGCAGGGCTTGAACAGAAAGTCAGTGGAAGCTTTAATTAGTAGTTTAATGCCTAATACAAAGAAAGGCTTTCACTACTAGACTACAGCAATCTACAGCCAGCACCTTTCAACAGGTGTACAAAGAAATTAAACTTAACCTTCAGTAATGGCCATTATAATGAAGAATACCAAAGTAATGGGAACTGCTGCAAAGATCATCTGGCGGCACACTCTATTCATTTGGAATTATTAGTGTTAAACAGTGCCACTCATCGTTCTCTGTGTATTGTTAAGGTTAAGATTCCTAAAAATAAATTTGTTAATATGTAGACAAGTGTTTGGTAATAATTCTTGTGTGTTGTTGTGTGTAATAATTCCTTTGTTATGATTGTGCCCTGATGACATTACAAAAACCTACAAAAGAAATGTCTAATTTGGTTTTAATTTTGATGTGCAAAATTCTTTGTTCACCAGTCTCCACTCGAGACATTTTGTCAGTTTCAAGTGCACTTCTAGTCAGGAACTAGATGATGCATCATTGAGCTTGGCAGTGAGATTCTGTTGTCGTAGTTATGTAAAAATATGCAAAGTCAGTGTAAATTTATGCACCAAACACATAACTTATATATATATTTATATTATAAATCGATTGTACTGTTTGCTCTCTTAGAAACATAAAACAGCATGCTTTTTACTTATAGCGCACACAGGTTTATACTTTCACTGTGCCTGAAAGAAGTGCAATAAGTGAGTGAGTAATAGACTGCATTCAGCTCAGTGGGAAAACTAAATGAATTGGGGTATTTCTGGTTCAGCTAATAAGATAAGAAATGTCCATTTTCAAAGCTCCAGTGATGTAATACTAATGAGTACTGTCAGCAATTCCCTTTTACATGATTTCTCTTAATGTTTGAGGAAACTGTTCAAAATTCAAATGAAGGGAGGTGTCCAGTGGTCAAATGTCTTGGATGCGGAATTAATTAGGACTAAGTAAACTAAAAAACTAATTTAAAAACATGATAATAACGAAAATAAATAACATATAATTGCACTTAAATAGTATTAAAAACAATACATAAAAATACAATCAAAACAAATAAGATAAACTATGTTATAGTGCACTTCCACAGCCTACTACAAACTACTAAACATAAAAACATAATAAATAAAAAGCATACCACTGTAAACAAAACGGATGCACTGGATTTATGAGACATACAGTTGTTCAGTGTTCTAGAGATACTGATGATGGCAGTATATGCTGAATTGCGCATGGTGATGATAATAATAACATATCATACTGCCCATCCCAAACTGTAGGTGTGTAGGTGCATCATTCCTTTAAGATCCAAGAGACTTTTTTTTAAACTATTCATCCAGCACCTGACATCTATGACAAGTCTTTAAAGCAACATGGGAGTAGTGTGCGAATTACTGTGAGACATTCCACTGCACTCACCCCACCAGGCAGTGAGGCAATTCACACTCAGCTGCACCTCTGTGTCCTAGGGCATATCACCCCAGTGTCTGGGGAGGGCCTGGCCTGGCAAACTCCAGCCGGCCGCATGTGGGGAGCCTGTCACTCTGCAGGGGAGCAGCAGGATTCACTCTAAGAACGATCCAGAATCCAGCAGTATGTGATTTACAGTTCTAATCCTCAGAATCCCTTAGCCCCCTAACTGTGACCTAGAACCGCTGCAGTGATACTCAAAACAGAAAATGTTGTGTACGTGTGTGTGTGTGTGTGGGGGGGGGGGGGGGGGGTGTATAAATAATATAAGAAAGCATATCAGCATATCAGCCAATCAAGGAGCGAAGTTTGACAGTAAGGCATCTGGTTTATATCACGCTGGCCATTTCCAATTCTAATGAACATCAGAGTGAGATATGTGTTTTCTACACCCAATAGTGCCTATTTAAGGGGTCATTTCCGACTTTATTGTTTCTTTATGGCCAGTCCCCCTATCTATAATTGAGTAATTTTTTCCTTCAAGATCTTTAGTCCTGAGCTACTTACTACTTTCCTCTAGCAAAAGCTACCGCATTTATTCTTTGTACAAGTGATCGTAATATTCATGAATTATTTCATTCATTAATAGTAATGTGCTTTCCCTACTGTATACATGTCATCTGATTTATCAAGTCCTTGAATTCTGGTCTTTTATAGCACAAATAACTTTAATTACTGTAACTTCATCTCATCTTGCAACCGTATTTTGAAACTTTGTGGCTCTATCAAAATTCTGAACCAAACAGGCGCATCTGTTCTAATATGTGAGCTTCATTAAATAAATATTCAAAAAGGGAAAAAGGAAAGTTTATGTTGACATTTCAACATAATTGGTTCAAGCACAAATTTGAATGCGAGTTAAGAGTGGTGCTGACAAGGCAGTAATGACTGCACTTCAAAAAAAAAAAAAAAAAAAAGGCCATTGCTTGTTACACACTTAAGCCCTGTGTTTGCCCTTTGTGTTTGCTGGTCTTTGTATTGGTCTTTGTTTGATGTTTGCTTTGTTTGAATCTGTCTTGTTGGTTCTATTCTGGTTTATGTCATGTCTGCCCCACGATCTATCCGTATTGGCTCTATGACTTTGGACCATCTTGACCATGACCCTGGATTTGCCCTCAATAAAAGTCGCTTACTTCCGCACACGCGTCCACTACCTCGCTCCCTGTTACACCACCACAAAAAAAATTCTGGGTTCATTTGCTTGGTACTTGCCTTACGTTCAAAACTCATCTTAGGTTCAGAATTCTTCTAATATAAATGACCCTGAAGTTTGCAGGTTGTATTCAATTAAAGCATTTAATTATTATTTGGCACTGCCAGCCAAATAATATTATTACTTAATTATCTTATACAAATAATATAATTACGTCGACAGCCCTTTTGAACCTTTCAGTTATTCTTAGGTAAAAATTGCAATGGATTGACACAAAGTCTATAATGAGCTGAACAGACTGTGAGATAATTAGTGTAAGAGTGGGCATTGTTTCAAGGTTGATGGTACAAGCTCAGATACTTGCAATACAGTGATTATTGTCATAATGTTAATAATAGAAGTTTCAAATAGGCAATAACTGTCAGTATTTCAGGAAAAAATAATATATTGAAAAACAAAGACTAAATGCACATGCCTGAGGGCCTACAAATCATTTTTTTAAGTGATACTTTTTTGATCCCACAACCGGGGAAATTCCACCTCCGCATTTAACCCATCCGTGAAGTGAAACACCACATACACACTAGTGAACACACACACTAGGGGGCAGTGAGCACACTTGCCCAGAGTGGTGGGCAGCCCTATCCACGGCGCCTGGGGAGCAGTCGGGGGTTAGGTGTCTTGCTCAAGGACACCTCAGTCATGGACTGTCGGCCCTGGGGATCGAACTGGCAACCTTCAGATCACAGGGCCAGATCCCTAACCTCCAGCCCACGACTGCCCCAATTTGATTTGGATGTTTATAGAGAAATCAATACTTAAGATCACAGATGTTCAGAGTTTGTGCCATTAAACCCCAAAAAAGGTAATTATCTCATATTCTATATGGTTAAGGGTGCACGGAGAAGGGAGCTGAGCTGTAATAAAGCAAAATCAGTTTATAGTGGTGACATTTAAGATATTTCATTATTCTATTGATGATGCAGTATCATTCTATTATAGTTATGCCTCAGAATTCCTCGTTGTTTCGCTGCTCTTGTTAAAAGAAAAGTGTTGTCTCGCACCTGACGTCCACAGCGTCCTCCATGACAGTCATATCCGTCTTGCACTTGGCAGAAGGGTTGATGGCCAGCTCAGCCGGGGGAATGACAAAGCTTTTGCTCAGTGGCAGCCACATGCCTTCTCCCAGAGTGTAGGTGAACCTGGAACAGAGAGGCCAGACATCAGTTTGCATGACACAAAAACAGCTTTGCGAGACCCTGTGTGTAATTTGACACTGTCAGGCATGACAAATTGGCAGTTAAATGACAGAATGGGTTCCAAATTTGCATAGGATATTTTTCCCCGTTGTGTACTTACAACTGGTAATATGACACACATGCTTTGGGATTTACATGGCACTACATAGTTATTGGTACAGGTTTTAAGCATGGATGAAAGAATGTTGTTTTTAGCCATACATTTATACATGTGTGTGTGTGAATATATATATATATATATATATATATATATATATATATATATATATTTTCACACACACACACATGTATAAATGTATGGCTAAAAACAACATTCTTTCATATATATATATAACATAAATGCAAGTTTTTTACATGTTAAAACCTAATTTCAGGTTTTTCTACACTGCTGAATATATGTAACACTCATAAAATGTTACCATCACTAGGACCATGTCAGATGCTGCCATTTGCCAATGTTTTAATGAACTGATTATGTATGTCTCTGCTGTTATTTCAACCACCACATGAACTTTTGAAGTAGCAAAGCTTTTTACGTTGCAAAACTTTTGAATATTGCACATTTGAGTATTCTAAACATAACTGCTTTTGGAACATCACATACTCAAAGATCCATTAAAAATTATACAGTACTGTTCACTGACAACATAGGCTTGATCTGAATTTTTACTGACCAGCTCATGAGGAAAAAGTTAATGAACACCACTTTAATGACCATTTTTAACTGCAGCTGAGGTCTAGGAAAGATCAAATATTCATATCACCACCTATGTAGCCTATACATCCTTAAATTGCATACTGGCCCACCTACATATGAATACTCATTTCTCACCATTAATGGAGGCAGTCTCCGTGTGGCTCTACTGCAGCCAGATGCTGCTGTCTCATGTTTCAATTTTGAGTTTGTGATTCTACTAATGCAATGGTTGTTACACAGCCCAAGAAAGTAGCATTATGTAAGCTTGCAAATGCTGCTGACGGGTTACTGGGTCATACTGTCCCCAGGCTATGGCTTATAAACAAAGATCACCTTGTGAATTTCGCAAAAACAAATTCTACAACATACTAATGTGACTAACGTAAGTAACTGGACAGAGGCAAACTTTGTTGTTTTTGCACTATATTCCGGTATGCTAACTTTTATTCTGTCACTCAGATTTAAATATGTATGAGTACATACCAAAAAAGGTATCCCTTTTCTTGTTTCCAGTTTGTAAAGTTTAAAAAAAAAATCTAGTCTGTGAAATATGGTGGTATAAGTATGTATATATGTAGTGTCCAGAGGCTGGAGGCGCTACCAGGAGACGTGGAGGAGGCCATAGGAGGGCAACAACCCAGCAGCAGGACCGCTACCTCCGCCTTTGTGCAAGGAGGAACAGGATGCAAAAAGACCTCCAGCAGGCCACAAATGTGCATGTGTCTGCACAAACGGTTAGAAACCGACTCCATGAGGATGGTATGAGGGCCCGAAGTCCACAGATGGGGGTTGTGCTCACAGCCCAACACCGTGCAGGACGCTTGGCATTTGCCAGAGAACACCAGAATTGGCAAATTCGCCACTGGTGCCCTGTGCTCTTCACAGATGAAAGCAGGTTCACACTGAGCACATGTGACAGACATGATAGAGTCTGGAGACGCCGTGGAGAGTGATCTGCTGCCTGCAACATCCTTCAGCATGACCGGTTTGGCAGTGGGTCAGTAATGGTGTGGGGTGGCATTTCTTTGGAGGGCCACACAGCCCTCCATGTGCTCGCCAGAGGTAGCCTGACTGCCATTAGGTACCGAGATGAGATCTTCAGACCCCTTGTGAGACCTAATTCCTAATGCAGGACAATGCTAGATCTCATATGGCTGGAGTGTGTCAGCAGTTCCTCCAAGATGAAGGCATTGAAGCTATGGACTGGCCCACCCGTTCCCCAGACCTGAATCCGATTGAGCACATCTGGGACATCATGTCTCTCTCCATCCACCAACGTCACGTTGCACCACAGACTGTCCAGGAGTTGCCGGATGCTTTAGTCCAGGTCTGGGAGGAGATCCCTCAGGAGACCATCTGCCACCTCATCAGGAGCATGCCCAGGCGTGGTAGGGAGGTCATACAGGCACGTGGAGGCCACACACAATACTGAGCTTCATTTTGACTTGTTTTAAGGACATTACATCAAAGTTGGATCAGCCAGGAGTGTGTTTTTCCACTTTAATTTTGTGTGTGACTCCAAATCCAGGCCTCCATTGGTTAATAAATTTGATTTCCAATGATTTTTGTGTGATTTTGTTGTCAGCACATTCACAAATTTGAGTGTTCCCTTTATTTTTTTGAGCAGTACATATATATGTATGTATGTATATGTATGTATGTATATATTAATTTTGTTATTGTTGTCAGGAGCACCAGAAAGTCGAATACCAAAGAGTACAGAATCATCTTAACTGCTCAGATCAAGCTGAAAACAAAACAGAATGCTCTTGACTTGCCAAAGTTACTGCTCAACCTGAACTCTGAGCAAGTATTGCACTTATTGAAGACAGTATTCAAGGCAAAAGGCGACTGAAAGCAGGAAGTGAAAATGGCTCCCCTACAGGTCTCGTAGCGCAAAGATGCCCAGTCTAGTGAAGTGCATGAGTTCAGGCATCAGTTGCAAAAGATTTGCAACCAAGCATTATAAATTATTGGATTACTGGATTATGTTTGATTACGATTGTGCCAATTTCACATTGTGCCTTTTAACCTCAAAGACATGTTAAATTAAGTAAAATACAACAACCAAGAAAACAAAAACTGTGTTATTGTCTGTTTTGACAGCTAATATTTTGCCACTAAGCATCACAAGATTTTACAGCACACATTTAGCCATTGACTGAAGCCGTGGTATCTTGTCTGACCTTGAAAAAAAGCCCTTGATTTAATGAAAATACAGACGGAAAAAGATACAGCGAATACAAGTGAGTTGTTATCCATATAGGAATACACAAACAAAACAACACCACAACAAGGCAACCCCCTTCAAGAGTTACAAATCCAAAGAGTTACTGTCTGTAAGCTACAGCTGGTTCTAAGCAGGCAAATTCACGCATGCTCACTTTACTCATCTACAACTAAATAAAGCAACTTTTAAGGAGTCAGAAGCAATTTACTTCTTTGCTTTATGAAGCAACCAGTATGGCAGTATGTTCTTGGAAATTTATACTGACAAGTATTTGGTGTTAGCCATCACCTTCTTCTCATTTGACTGTGGCAGTTTACATTTGTGTTATCAGTGTTGCTCAAAAGATGTCTGAGTAAGAGGTAAGTTACTGGTAACTAACAACTCTGTTTTTGGACTCAAAATTTATTTTGTAGTCAATAACTGACACGGTTGCTGTCACACCCAGTTTTGTTAATCTTCCAAAGTAACACCCTACAGCTACAAAATGCATCAAGCAGCGATATATAATGCCTGTTGACTTTAAATGTAAATCGAACCTTATCTTTGCTATTACTTGCAGTTGACAATGATATTACTAAGAAAATGTCAGGCTGACAGCAACAAAGCTTAGCAAATTACTGATTCTTCCTGAAGAAACCCAAGCACTACATATCATAAATGAGTTTAAATTTTTATATTATATTAAATGCAGATGAGTAGAGTGCAAAGATGAAGGTGAACCTGACATTTAGCAGCACTTGCAGCATTTGCTTGTAGCACTGTGATATGTGACACTATGGCATGTCAGGTGTGCAGTGGGTTAAATATTTTGGTCAGGTCAAAAATATCTGATAACAAATAAAGCATTTGACTCTACCAGCAGAAAATAAGCCATGATATCTTTTTGTCCAACATTGTTTTTTTTACTTTAACATGATCTAATGTTACTTGCTGCATTTCTGCTTATAGAGTGATGATCCTTCATGATCATGTTTTCCATTCAATATTCTGCAACTCACCCATCAGGCCTTGATTTATGGGAAAATAACTAGCATAGCCTTAGCAGTTTTAACCATTGAGTACGCAAATCTTCTTGACTAATACATTTTTGTGGCCAATTATCTTCTTATTGTTATTGTTGGTCGTTTCCACCTGCAGACTAAACATGCCCAAAAGGCACAGCATCAACTTTCTAAAAATGTAATGGCAAGCAAATGCTTCCTCCAACACACATAAAGCCATTCAGTGCATCCTTTCGATTTGCTGCTCATCAGTGTTGTAGGACAGCTGAGCATACTTGGCGGGGAGAACTGCCCAATTCTCTGTAACGAGCTGGCAAATGACTATGAATGGCAATGACTGTTTAACATTGACAGGAGTGTACAGAGAACAATATCCTATCCTGACTACAGGGGCCAAATGTACTCTCTTGGATGACTATAGCTTCAGCAGGATTCAAACTTGGGTCTTAGCAATAGGACACAATGCTCTTAGCACCCTCAGACCTTGCTTATTTTGCAACATGTTTGCTTGTGCTGATGCAAATGACAGGGAATCAAAGGTCATGAAAACATGCTACTTCAATGACTCGACTATTGTTGTTTTCACTAATACACTACATCAGTGGATCCCAAACTGTGGTACATATTCCCCTAGGGGTACGTTGTATGATATTGGGGGTATGTCAAAATATTCCAACATTAATCTTCATTTAAATTAATTTAATCAGCCAGCCGCAGAATTACACAGGTACCTCCCTGATATGGCCAACACAAACAACATCCAGCACAGAGCCAACTAGAACTGCTTATAGTTCAGTTCAAGTACCGCAGATTCAGGAGAAACTGACACCACAACTGGAGTTTCACTTTAACAGACATGAATTAGTTCATGGTTTAAATGAGTTATTAGACTGCAGCTGTTGTGATCTGCACAACCCATTAGCATTTTAGAATGTGTTTGTAGAGCTGCTTCATGTTTGCAGTGCTGAGTGGATGATATAACTGTGTTATATGCAATCAATGTCAAAGGTTAGTGAACAATTTGTTACTCACTGTTATGTTATTTTACAGCAGCAAACTCTCACGCGCATGTGCCCTCTTATTAAACCTTATAATTACAAAGGAAGAAAGTTCAGTACTGTCACCCTGAGCTCTGACAGGAACTCCACAGTGACCATCACCTTGAATGCAGTAGTACAGAAACATCCATAACATTTTTTTTTTAAGTATTACTCATTTTATGGTAAACATTAACAAACATGTCTGTTACATGCTGTCAGAAAAAAGGTACTGTATAAGCACTGTATACGTACTGTATAATACTTCTGTTTACCAATGTACAATATAAACATGCGCTCAAAGGTACAGTAACGGTCTTAAGACTCAACTGTATACCTTAAATCACGTAAGCTTGATTGTATCACTCTAATATATAAAGTTACATGGCTATGTGTTTTACACAGACAGGATACGCTGTAGGAAGTTTAATGTCTAGAGGGTACTGGATTGTAAAAATTCTGGGAACCACTGCCCTAGATAATAAAGCTGCATACCATGAATCCTCAAGAGTCCACAACAAAGTTAATAACAATAGAACTTTAGCTCCTAGTTGTGGACCACTCTACATTTAGTCACAAGTGAGATATTGAAACCTTGTCTGGGACTCTTGAGGATTTATGGTATGCAGTCTGATCATCCTCTGCATTTTTAAAAAAGAAAAAGTAGTTACTGTCTGTCATCTGCTTAAAATAGAAAGTCATAAAGCAAAAAGGACATGGAGAGAAAAAAAGCAAAGCTAATGGTCAATCATTTTTAAAAGATGCACAGATAACAAGGAAGTATGCCCTAAAAAGGCATCACATTTTCCAAGATGACAAATGATAAACCTTAGTTAACTATTGGCTTATAAACCCTTCTCCACTGAAAGATTTGCTCACTGAAGAGTCTCTGTCCAAATGTAAGAAATTTGCATTGTTTTTCCAATGACAAAATCATTAATATTTGATTGGGTAAAGTATCTTTTGCACTCCAGAGAACAGATCCTAAACTTACTCAGCCACAAAACATTATGGATCTTTTTAGAAAAAGAGGCAAAAATTGTCTCACATACACTATACGCCAAAGCATCCTGACATTAGTGAATTTTGGTACTTTAATATTGAGCAATTGCTAACACAGGCATTCAACTACACACACAACTTGCAAAATCTCAATAGAAAAGGGAATGCACATAAAATGGGGTATCCTGAAAACATAATCTTAAGGTCACTATGATCAATGCCAAGCATCAGCTAGAAGAGAATAACACAGAGAAGCATATGAAGACTCAGGTACTCAGTTAACTGTACAAGGTACCAGTATTTGACCAGTATTCCAATGTATCTCAGAAAGACAAAACAATTTACTGTCTAACAATTCAGTAAAATGCTGAGTTTCAAAGTGACTGTAAAATGATAATAACGAAAAATTCTTTTTAAAATGTCTGATACAGAGTATCAAACCACATATCGTCAATCGTGGAATATCCACTAAAATATGTCATTTCATCTCTTTGGTCTCTATTCCTTCACAATTACCTAAGAATAAAGTAGGTCATACCAGTGTCTTCAACTAAAAGTTTCATATGAAATCATGAGCTAAAGGAGAAAATTGCTGATAACTAAAAAGACATAGTTAACTTGCCATGTGCTTTTTCAAAGATCTTTTAAAGATCTTTGACATGGCTTCTTAGGACTTCAACTTTCATCATATGTTTTATAATATTTAATTGCCATTTGTTTTCTTTGTCATTTAAATCATATATTTTATAGTTATGTATAGATTATTGCAGCTAGAATTGCACAATTTTTTTTTTTAACCTCAGAATATGGTACTCATCCTTTACACATGACTGTGAGGGAAAGCACCTCTGTGGTGCTTGGAATTCTATATAATTGATTGATTGATTAAAACCAATATTGCTACATTGATGGCTCAAGAAGGTGTAATTGTTAAAACAACTTTTATTTTAAAATATAAATAAACTGCAAGCCTAGAATGTTGTTTAATTCTAATAGATTTGTAAACGCTAGGGACACAACAATGGAGGTTTCCATAGAATGACTCCTACGTACATGTGCACAGAAAATATGATGTTTGCCAATATTAGATGATACATTAGTATTCAAATATTAAACATGCATTACACTGAGAAGAGATAATGGGTGATCAATCGTATAATGGTTTTCATGTACTTGCATATTATGTATCCAAACGGTTTAATTTTCATCTAATAAAATGCTAGGTTAGCATAATGAAAGTACAAGGATGACAGTGCACTCAGTGCCATTTCAGAAATTAAATAACTAAACGAAATGGCTGAAAAAGTTTGCATGAAATTTTACACGTTCTAAAATCTGTTACACAAGTCTACCTCTTTGCAACACCTTCCTTTAAATATTGTGCATTAGATGCCTGTGCATGATTAAAAACAGGCAAATGTGTTAAACCTGTTATCTGAATGGAGATACTATTATTACACCCTCTTAGTTTGTGTTCCAATGCCCCAAATTTGTGACTGCAGCATTTTTAGTACCATAACGTGTAGTAGTATGGGAGATATTGCGGATTTGTGTATGTGAGGAAGCGTAAGTACGGAGTTATTCCCATCCTCTATTAGAGGGACAAGCCATCAAGGGAAATTGCTTCACAGTCTTCAATTGTTAGAGTCTATGCAAGTATTTTTCAGCGGTGAAGATGTTCCAAATTACATCGTGTCAGTAAAGAGCTTATTCAATAAAAAATCAAAGAACAGAAATTAAAACACCAGCAATGACACCATTAAAACAGTACATCCCTAAAACTGTTCAGAAATGCAAATTCAAAGGCAGCGCTACATGTTTTGGCAAGCTGGAGTTCAAGTGCGTAGGAAAAAAATCAAAGCCAAATCAAAGCCAGCTACAAGATTAACCCTGACACTTTAAATTCTGGTGCAAGCTGGTCACCAAAGGTTTTAGTCGAACTTTCAAGAAAAAAAATGATAAAGCACACAAAGCATTTGTAAATGGATTACATTTACAGAACAAAACACTGGGATTGAAATACAGATGCAAGTTAAAAAAAAAGAAAATACATCTACAAGAACACATCAGAACATCTTAGGTAGCATCCCACCTCACTGGGACAATAACAAAAACAGCCTAAAAGCAGATGAAAATACTCCAAGTACAAACATCTTTTGTTGCAACAAATTTCTCAAAAATCCTCTGTCGTCATTGTCCTTCTTGCTGGCAGCAAGGTGCTCCTGGCACAATCAGTCATTTACAGACCTGAAGATTATAATCAGTTTTGACCGTAAAGATATAGCATATCACTGAATAGCACAGAAATTGGAAACTAAATCAGATTACAACGGTTGTGTTGAAGAAGAAACCCAAAAAGCAGAAGTATAATACAGACAGTTTAAGGCATGGCAGAGCTTTTCACACAGATCTATATAAGATAAAAAAGCAGAAAAATATGTATTACTTCTTTTATATACACCTAAATTGTATTTTAAATGTTAAACAAATATCCATCAAACCATCCACTACAGCCTAAGTTAAAAGCAAGAGTTATAAATGAATAAAGAAAAAACTGATGATGGATTTTGTTTTCTATTCACAATCCAAATCAATCATGCATATTGAAAAACTCTGTAAAATTGAATATGAATCTTTCATGGGTGTTGCGCCAAAAACGAGGGTTCAAGTTTGCTTAGGATGATAACACTTATTCGTTTTGCTGAGGTGTCTGCATTTGATGGCATGAATCCAGGGGAGACTTGAATTTGCCCCTTCCCTGGGTATAACAAAGCACCAATTACTGTAGCACAGTTCTTGCTGGTTTGAAATAACTGAGGATTTGTGAAACTGCTGTGACTGAAAGCACTAAACCTAATCCAACCTTGCCAAGTTGTACAAATAAACACAAATTGATCTGCAAAAATGAACAGTGGTTAAACAAGATCATCAATCACTTCTGGAATGTTACTGGATCCTTTTTCTTCAAATCATTTGCAGCATGAAGATTTTTGCATAGTAACTGACATCAGGTGTAGGTTGTTCAAATTAGTATTAGCCCTGGTAAATCTGCCAAAAAGTAACTCTCACATTCAGTTACATTCTTGTTTTGATAACTGCACTGATTAATCTTAAATTACAGACAGAGGCAACAATCTACAGTTTTGAGGGCGGTGCAGCTACAGCAGAGAAGCATAGCCCTATTATAAATAAGTATATTTGTCCATCTGTGATGGCCTTTTACGGCCTTCACACTAATTAAAAGACCTGACCGAAGCCAAATACGGAAATTCAAAAATTAAACTATCCTTTGCTAGACTTGCCAATAAGCAATGTTTCCTATTAAGGTTATACTGGTTAGAGAATATTCTATTAATTGTGTACAAAATAAATGCAATGGTGTTCTAGTAATAAAGTGTTCTAGTTAGTAGTTTCTATTCAGAAAATTTAAACGTGATGTTTCATGCAAATTGCATCACATTTACATTTTAGCAGAAATTTTTAGCAGAGTTTTTAACACTTACAGCTAAAGACAACTGATAATTCAGTTAATTATATACTTTCCAGATCAGGATAAAATAAGCAAAAGAGTTGGCGGTAACATCATACAAAGTAGTGCAATTACTTTCTCCTGTAATGTGTCGTAACACATTACACTTTAAATTCTTGTAAATCACATTACTCATCTGCATCTATGAGAACAATATTTATTACATCCCTTGCATTTAAAACTTTCTTAATCTATATATACATTATTCATGCTGGTCAGTGTGCATAATTTACATGCACATACGTTACCTGTGACAGTTGACTGCGTAATTCCGCACGTGTATTTGAACAGTGCAGAGTGAGTGCAGAACTATCCACCACTGTAAACTCAACAAGTAATTTCATGCTCATTTACACATACTTGTACAAATGCACCCATACCAACAGTCCAATACCACCTGTGATGTAAGCCGAGTGTAGCTGTCCTGCTAATGAACAAACACAGTGAAAGAAGCTCTCCTCACACAGAAAAGTGTTACCATGCGTTCAGACTAGCAGGTGACAGAGTGACAAAAACCAGGCATTTCCTATGGGATTACTCATATGGTAATAAGTAGCAAGCATCACTGTGGCAGCTGAGGTTTTCTAAACCTTATGCAAATGAATTATGACGCTGTGAAGCGACATTCTAAACAACTGGCTCAAACTAATTATTTCGACCAATCGCAGGCACAGGGGTCCGAAGTCTCCAACCACTGCTCGGTTTCTTCCTTTGTATGAATATATATATATATATATATATATATATATATACACACATACATACATACATATATACATACCCCCACATATATATTTATTTCTGGCAGGAGTAGAAGTGATTGAATGGTCAATGATTCATGAATAACAACAATAAGCTATAAATAATAACAACGGCTTACATTGTTAGCTACATCTAATTTAAATGTATTTTAAATTAAGCTATTGAAGATAAATATTTAATAATAATTCATAGAAAAAATAGCAATACATATTTAGCATTTGTTTTGACTATTATATTTTTGTGTCAGAAACTGGAACATACAAATCTGCATCGAAGCTGATAGATGCCAAAACATAAAAGAAATACTTGTACAGATGAACTTAACATGCACAAGATATTTCTGTGTGTAAAAGGACAAATATCATTGCATAGACATTACATTTTTGATACCTGTGTGAAATTTTTATGTCGAGGAGAGATTGATTTACTTGTAATAGCAGCAGGATCTTTTTAGCTATCTCAAGGCAGGTTTAAAGCTACAAGTCCTATTATTAT
This sequence comes from Pygocentrus nattereri, assembly GCF_015220715.1. Taxonomy (NCBI): domain Eukaryota; kingdom Metazoa; phylum Chordata; class Actinopteri; order Characiformes; family Serrasalmidae; genus Pygocentrus; species Pygocentrus nattereri. The sequence continues at coordinate 39,864,619 of NC_051212.1, read as the reverse complement.
CTATGCTAGTTCCCAAACTGTGCTCCAGCTCCCTAGTGGGCTGTGGGCTCCCCACAGACAATATCAGCCTTTTACTCTGACATGTTCACTGTCTTCTCAGATGGCCTCTGGGAGACTTCATTTTACAATACTCTTATTTTGCCTTTATTGTATTTGTATATTGGTTTAAATAAATAATTTTCCCAGTAATATTGTTAATAGGGCTGCAAAAAACAACTAATTTGATAGGCGAATAATCGATCGGTTACTGAAACGAATACTCTATTATTCAGGTTATGAATCACTACGTTACCAATTCACTTTTATGTAGCTATTAGCTTTTAAATGTAGCTTAAAGTTTATGCACTCACTAACTATGAATGAAGACAAAGATTAATATCATTCAAGACTTCACTGTTTTAACTTCCTTGCTAAAACAAAAGATTAAAAAATAATCAAATTTTTTCTGTCAAAATTTATAACCAAGGATGTGTAAAGAAGCAGCACTAAAATAACACAACTAAATCAGTTTTTCTTTAATCAAATAAATTTAAAAATCCATTACAATTTAAATGTAAAAATTCTACAATCACAGGTCTTTAGTGAAAGTCAGCATCTTAGCATGTTCTTGTGGGAGTCTTGCTCTCTGAGAGCAGATACTCCGCTCAGCAGAGGAGACCAGCTTTTGTGGCAAACTTCCCTATGAACTTAAAATTGAATGATTCCGAGTATACGCCTCATTTCAACTTTAATCCTTTGTCTAGCCTGCTACCTCAACTGCTAGCGAATGGTGCCAAGTGTTCGCGGAAAGCAGAAACCTGTTTGTAATCGCTCTCCTGTGTTCACCGAATTTGAACACACCGGTGGCCTCGACGCAAGACGACGATGCAGTGTTTAAAACTGTGAACAGGGTCACTGTGAATAACACTTATTGTCTTCTCTTGTTCCCAACCCCATCCATGATTCAAGAGAACCTTCATTTCGGAACAGAAGATGTTACCGCTCGGCTCAGAACATGAAGTAGGATAGTGTATGGCATCAACATTAGCGAACTAGCTCACTAGCACAAGTAAGGCCCAATCCCATTTCACCCGTTGCCCCTACCACTTGGCCTTTAGCCCTCGGTTTCGCACGTTCACATCTAGGGTTAGGTTGTCACAATTTCTGTTGAGATAGAGGGGTAGGGCGAAGTGTTAGCGATACATGGCCCTCCAAGCGAGGTTTTTCGGAGGCACAAAAGTGCTATGAGAAAAAACAAAACTAAAAGAAAAACCGGCAACATGGCTGCCCGAGCGACCAAAGAAATCCACAAATATAAGTATTTTCTTAGTTACAAAATTATGATAACTGTTGTATTTATCTTAATCTTTAATGTCGTTCCAATATATTACGGTCGTTTTCTTCATAACAAGCATTAAAAATCGCTAATAGCATGCTAACGTTTCAGTAGCTAGCAAGCTACTTTTCCCGTTCCGCCTTAAATAGTCTAACAGCGTTGATGCATGAAACGCCAGAATGGCACTGCAGAACCATTTAAGGTGTAACGGGAAAATTCGAACAAGAGGCTGGCGAATAGTGGACTTCAGCTTTGTATCACCAAAGAATTAGCGGTGGGCGATAATAAATAATGGTCTTATACCCCCTCCTATAAAGCATACGATGACCTAAGTGTATCTAAAGCGCAGTAGCGAGGTTGCTGGAGTTTTCCTTTCAATGCTATCAAAACAGCGCTAGAAGCCTGTTAATGAAGCGACGTTTTTTTTTTAAATTTGAGGTTTGTCCTATTTCGTAGGGCAAAATTTCAACCACTTCCCTTTGTAACTTCATTCCAAGGGGTTTTGGATGACACTCGAAATAAAACAAGCGGTAGGGGTAAAAAGAACAAATGGGATTAGGTCTAAATTATCGCCGCGTCCCAAACCACACTTTTGTACTTTAAATACTACACTAAGGAGTGCACTTCTAATGGTATATGCGCTATGTTTATACCCTATTTAGTGAGCTAGTATGCGGTTTGGGACGAGGCGTATTTTACCAAGCTGACGAGTTTCCTCTTCAGATGCTGCCGGGCCAGCTGAGCTCGGCTTTACAAATAGCACAACTGACAACATTTTTTCTGAGTTTCGCTCCACACTTTTGATGATTTTGTTCTTGAGGCTGCCATCGCGCTGTTGTTCACTCTCCAGTGAGCGACAATGTCAAAACGTTCCTAGTGAGTGCGACAAAGACGCGTAATGACGTCACCAATTAATCGACTAATCAAGTACAGTTTCTTGAATGCGTTTATTTTTTGTTTTAATTTTTTTTGTAATCAAAAGTGTAGAACATCACAAATGAGTAGATCACAAATGAATCCAAGCATTTCCATTAAAAATTAAAGTAAGAACCGTTAATTCCAGAGGTGAATTTCTAACCCCTTTGACACCACAATTTCAGTTCATCAATTATTTTTTATATTATAAATATTTATTTTTTGTATTAAAATGTACATGTGTACAAAAGTTAATATGTATGAAAATGTGTTAGTAGTTATTGTATATGTACTTATGGTCATGAGTTATGGTCATACTAATGGGTATACTGCACATATGAAATAACATGCTCCACTGCTTCAGACTTATAGAATGTTGTATCTAAGTAGTTCATGAGGTTGCTAGTATTACCCCCTTTATACACAAGTACTGTATGGTATCAGACTAGGCAAGTACTAAAAATATGTACTTGTACTTGATCTGAAGAATCTGGTATCGAAGCTTCAGTTATAACTCCATAGAGTTTCTTGGAGAAAACCTGAATGTCACAATATATTGCATTTAGCTGCATTATCATTAAATTTAGTAAATTGAGCCCGTATTTTTAAAGGTCTTACCCTTTCAGCCATGGTGAAGAGCAAATAATGACGTTTGGCATTCAAAATGGTTAAGGTGGTCAGAGGCATGCAAATACTTTAGTCACATTGAGTAGAGCCCCCTCCTGTTGATCCAATCTAGCACAAAACATTTGAAAATTCCTGCTTTGTAGAGTGAATTAACATTACATAAATAACAGTCACATAAATATCATCATTACTAAATTATTATTATTAAAATCATTACTATGTGTCCAAAAGCTTATCGATATTTTTGTACTGTCCAATCAGGAAGCGGGTGGGGGCGTTAGGCATCAGTTTTGTTTTTTTATTCCCCCAGAATTCACTATAATATAGAAATTCAACCAAACATAATTTTAAATATAACAAATATTGTTGAATATTAAAAAAAAACATTTATACTGAGCTCATTGTTCTTGGAAAATGCTAACTAGTTATGTTTATAATTTAAGCACAACCATAGCCAAAAAAAGAAAATGCCAGAATGAATATTTAGCACTAGGCCTCACCTGTACAGGAAGTGAAAATGAGTAACTACTGCTCTGTGCTATTTTCTAATTGTTTTTTTTCCAAATTAAGGTTTGAAAGACAACAATTTACACAGTCACTTTGAGACTAAAAATACAAAATAGGTATCTAAACCTGTCAAATTGAGCCAGAAGTCTGTTTGCAGCTCTCTTTAGTCTGATATCCAACAGTCGGCAGCAGCCAAACATCAGCCATCACATTAGCCAGGTGAGTCAGTAAATAAAACAATTTGATCTGTCAAACCTTGTGGACTACAGAAGGTGGTATGGGCATTTGTGCAGGCTGTGAGTTGTAACAGTTTGGGAAACTCTGAATTATGGAGTGACATGGACTGTTTTATTCTCTTTATCCTGGTTTTGTTGATATTAAAAAATAATTCAGTTTCTAGATACCTCAGATGGCACTGCATTCAGCTGGTCTCAACAACACTGAGACAAGACTGAGTCCAAATGATGTTGACACAATGACAAGATGATGTTAGTTTATGGTCTCGAGACTGATCTTGGTTTGAAGTACCACAACGCTATTATGTACTATGCTATTGTCATCCTTGCCTACTAAATGCATATGGAAATCATTTTGCAAATGACCTCTCTTTCAAACATAATCATCTTGCTGTACACTTTTCTAATGTGTTTCAAGTTGTCAGGTAGGAACAGTGCTGTTATTGACTGGTGCTGATCGTTTGCAAATGTTCAAACAATGCAATTGCTTTAGAGGGCATAATTAAGTCCATTCTCCACAATGGATTGTCACATCTTCGCAATGTACACAGTCACAGTTTTGCACTGAGATTTTACAATGTCACAATACACAGTTACATCTCTAATATATAATTAATAATAACAATAATAAAAACACTATGAAAAACTTACCACATATTGATGTGGTGAAACTTCTATACTCTGTTTAAGCATTGGCATAAAGCATTATAGACTGGTGGGCTATAACAGTTACCCCAAACATCAAATAGCAAGATTATGGTCATAGAAACTATAAACCAGTTAAGGAGTGTCTTACCTGAAGATACGATCAGAGGGTTGCTCTCCCATCACCAAATCAAAACCACGCTGAAAAATTGTATAGGGCCAAGGACTGCAAAAAAACAAAGATATTTAAACAAAGTACACACACATTCACACAAGCACAGGGTTTGGTAGTGCTAACAAATCATTGTACGCTTTTCTAAGTCTTAATCTTAATCTTAAGTATATCATGAGTATCTCACATACTTGTACAGGAACATGAAAATTTTAATGTGCAATTTTCATCAAATTTGAGAAACATACGAATGAGCCCTGACTGAATGAGTCCAATATGTCATTATTAGAACTTCTAGAACAGTGAACAACTGCATGCAGCATAAAAGGGCTTTTTCTGCCATGTCACTGATCCTTTGACAGATATTACCACTGAAATGTGACATGGAAGGCATCTTTGAGTGACTGGCATGTAGACATGAGTTGAGATGACGTGCACATTTAAGCCAAAACAAACTGCCAATCGAGCTGGCGATAGAGATTATTATGTGGCAGCAGCTGTGAGTAGGGTGGGTAGAGGGGACTTTAGTCTCTAAATAAGAGGAGAGAAGATAAGGAGCTGATGCCTCTAGGAATAAGCTGTTAGCCTGAACAGTTATAACCCACCATGGCTGCTTCATGCAAGAGGGTCTATAAACACTAAACTGTGTCCTTTAAGACTTGACAAATGGAAGATTCTGCAGAGCGAGATGGTCTGGGTCTTACCTTCCCTATACCTCCCCATTAGGGCAAAACCCTCACCAATACAATGGCTATGAAAGAATACTGGCCCACCCCCCCAATACTTAAATAAATAAATAAAAGAGAAAATCTTTTTAAATAGCATTTTTTGCTGGACTTCCTCTTCCCTCCTTGAGGTGTTAGACCCAATTAAAATCTCTTCACACCTTCACAGCATGACACCAAGTATGTGAGCCCCCAACATCCTGAGTTATTTGCTCCCCAGCGCCAATCTTCCTGATTGTTCCAATTGGATTTCTAATTATCAGATCCATCTAGACAACCACCATCACTTCCATCTCTCTTCCAATTAAAACGCCAAGTATTTCCTCACCTCAGAGTCTTAATCAGACTGCCTCTGAGCAGCAGCCACCAAAATCCTGACAGGTTCACGCAAAATACTCTTCAGGGAGGGCAACGTTTAACCAGTTTCAGAAGTCCTAACCACTGTTTTTAACCACAGGTTTTTCTTTTCATCCCACTTTAAACATTTTCATTGCTTTAGAAAATTTCAGCTTGGTTTATACTCCTATGAGTTAGAAGGACAGTTTATGACAAAACACTGCATACCTTCATAGATCATGTGAAATGGCACGGTATAAAAATACTTCAGCATACTAACAAATTATTTTTAATATAGTGGAAATGTTTTAACTACTGGAGAAATGCAGTGAAGTTATCATGCAATATCGCTATTATCAGACAGGTCTTTCACTAGCAGTTAAACTGAGCTAGGTGTTATGATCAGCAACCACATATTAAGATGTAATAAAACCTAAAGAACTGTAGTTGAAAATGCAGTGGAGCTCTAAATCAGAATACTCACCCTTGATTTGGGCCCCATTCATTGCGAATGCAAAGATGCTTGTGAACAGGATCCTTCATATATCCATCGAAACAGAGGCATTCACCTGAAAATAGATATGAACCACTCTTTTTACTGCACTGCCATTAACAGAAAAAAACACAACATAATTAAATCACTTAATATAGTTGAAGTGCCTAATGCGGTATAATTGTAATGTGGCCCCACAGGGAAGCAAGCAGAATGGTAATGGAAGATTTAGTGTAATCTTACCTAAACCTCCAGGAAACCTCATTCCACTCTAATGACCTTTACAACATGTCAGCAACACTGCACGTAGCCATTCACATTTACTTAGGGTCAGGATCAACTTAATTTCAATTCAGTTTATCTGGGAAAAGCTGAAGTGTGCACTGCCCTAGACATCCCTGGCTTTGCAACTAGTCTTCTGTTTACTTATTAGCCTTAACTGCAGAAATATCTCAATGTCACTGATGTGCCCCCTACCAAAAATTCTACTAACATGCATCATATCTGTAGGGAAGAGGCAATATACATTCAAAACTTGCTTGTTGAACTTTACTTAAATACTATTGAAGAACTAGTAATAGTACTATGAAGCACTATTTCTGTTCATTAACTATACATAATTATTATTTACTACTATAAAATACAGTTAAATGTGGTAAACTGTTAAATGATGTGAAATATTTTTACTGTGCAAAATAGATACAGTAGACATTCATTCAACAGTTATTCATTCTGTCAGCAGCGATTGTCATAGTTTTTCCACTCTGATGAAGTACCAGGCAGCAAGACCATGCTGCTGTGCGATGCAGCTGACCAATGTAGGTGCACCGCGGATAAAGCTGGTGGACACACTAGTTCGGTTTGGTTAATGCTAAAGGATAACCAAGCCTGAAGTCTATCATCACTCCAAGATACCAGCAGTTTCTTCCATATGTCACTCTAATGTTCTTCTTCAATAACAATCTGGACTATCATTATAACTACTAACTTTGACTACACAGTCATGTGTATGGATGGGTGAAGACTAAAAGAAGCCTGGCTTAGCTAGCCAAAGCTCCCTTGAGTATGTTGTTAACGGGCTATTTATATGTGGAATACTAGTTTAATGAAGTGGACTGCATTATTATTATTATTATTATTATAAAACTAACGCTTTAAATAAATCAATAGAATTTAACATTTATTGGTAAGTGCAAATGATGATTAGACATAAAACAGATGAGATGTAGATGCAACTCCGCCTAGCTAACTGATACACAAACATATCTGCAGCAAGATCTCCAAATTCTAATTCTACGTAATGCTAAGGCTAACTAGTCAACAATACTCCAGTGAACTTTGTTAGATCTAAACAAACACGACAACTGATAGTGAAGATATTACTATGTTGGCAGTTTAACATTGTTTCTGCACGGAAAAAGCCAAGCAGCAGAAAAAATTGGGATGAAGCCATGGCTGACAAACGGTGGTCAACACGACACACACGCACATATATATATATATATATATATATATATATACTGCAACACAAGCTTGAGGTGAATATGTACATGTATAGACTATGAATATATACACAATAGGTGTTGCTAATGAAGTGCCTGGTCGGTATACACACTATGATTTATGCATACATCACTCCACAGCCCTATGCCCTAAGCATGCACTGTGACACATGCAATTGTTCAGTGTGTGCTGCTCAAGTGCTGCTGTGGTGCATGCAGGGTATCCCATCAGCTCTCTAATCAACAGTGCTAGGGTGTCAGGCAAGGCTAGCCACTCTGGCTTGTGTTCATGCCTCTTGTCAGGTCACACTGCAAGCCCGTCACCCATGATTTGGTTGCGCAGGACTGATGAGGATGCACCCTGAGGAGGGCTGGCCTGGTCGAATATCTGACATTTTAAGTGAATGTGTCTATGTGGCACAAATAAAGGAAAAAAGCAGTTAGGCAACTGGCATTTTACAAGCTAAATGTGTGGTCACATGAAAAGTATAGTGCTGTCTCAAAGTAGTTGCATGCTAAACTTGAGTTGTATTCGATCTGGCACTTGAAAATTTTATTTCATGCTTGTTTTTTTTTCTTTTGCTGTTTTTTAGTACATTTTGGGAATCTGACCTGTAAAAGGAATCATTGACATTAAGGTATTTGGTTGTTTTGAGGTACATTTCTTGTTTCATCACTCTGACATAGTGATTGACAAAAACAAAACTCTGTTCTCGAGGCTTACATCAATTTGCATCTTCTGATGAACTCTATGAAGTAGTGCTAATGTATTTTTTCTGTGTGAAAGATCTTTAGCTGTATCCTGTAGAATTTTGACACACCCAAATTTGGCTTTGCCTCTCATTTTTTGGCCTCACAGTTGCCTCCTTTACATTCCTTGACTCCTCTTTGATCCTCCCATTGAGAGAAAACGGCAAGGCATGATACAAATAAAACATTAAATATCAATTCTAGATCTTTTGTTAGCTTTCTTGTGAAAGAGTCAATGATGCCACAACATCCAGCCAGCAAGACACAACTGAGCGTACAACTGTAATATTCTAATTTCTGTCATATTATTATCATGACTTCTGCAGAGTTCACCCACTATAGAGGTAAATACCCTTGAATTAATGATGCCATTCTGCACTTCATTAATAAAGTTCAATGTGCTGGAGAAAATGTCGTCAGTATCCAATTACATTACAGACTGCAGGATAAGTGTTGTAGGTCCAGGAAAAAAGCTAGCCTGTTGGTTTTTGTGCAAGGCTTTATTAATCAAAGTGCAAAGAGCAGTATGTAAATTATGTTATCGTTTGCCATTACAAGCCCAAAAGTGTATCACTTCACTTCGAAAACCTTAAAATCTATATTATGCAGATTAATACTGGACTTGTGCCACTGATGCTGTAATTAATCTTTGAAGGCTGAACAAGCATTTCGAACATGCTTCACTGGGCTACAGACTTTAGGTCAAATTTCAAAGCTATTAGAAGAAAGTTAAATTAAATCTCAAATACACGTTGCACAAAAATATAAATATATTTCATGCAGTCCACCTAGGCAGAAGCAAAGAAGACCCTACACACTGAAACATTCTGACTGCTAACTGAGTCAAACTTATCCTGTTCCAAAAGCTTTAATTTAAACTAATGGGGATTCTTAACAGCTTTGAAAATAACCTATACCTAAGCTACACCATTTATAAAAGCTTCTGAAAAATAATAACCTGTATTTAGTCTTATTTATTCATTGAATTGCTCATGTAAGAGGTTATGCATTTTGAGTTTTGTTAAAGATTGTTTAAACAGACCATTCATCTACGATTTCATTCATCTACAACTGTATTCACAAATTAGTGTTTATTAGAAAACATATAGTGATACTGAGAAACACAGTAAAACCTCAATCGAATCGTTATTGGTGTATAATTCACTTTTCAAAAAACATTTGCATTGTTAATTGTTTCAGTGTTGCGCTTATGACTCTTGTAAAAGTGAAGACAAACTTGCTTATCGCTGTTGTCAGAAGAAAACCTCGTATCTCCAAAATTACAGTAGAAGGTTAAAACCTACTTTACTTTCAATGTAAGTCAATGGAACCAGAATTCTTTCCAAGTCATTTTGGGTAATTTCTTTTAGTCTATTAATCATGAAATTTACACACAGTGTAAAGGGCAACATATACTTTCATATTATGTCAAAAACTGGAAAATGTCAAAAATGGAGATACGAGATTTTCTTCTGACAACAGCGTTATGCTTATTAATCACAGTCAATGTAAGACAGGACATCTTGACAGCATTAAGCAAAAAATGATTGTATCAGACAACAACATGTATCCAGTGATTCCACCATTGAATGAACACAGAGGATATCAGGCAGGGCTATATTTGCATCACATGACCTATGCTGGATACACAATGCAAAATGAATGGAGTGCCAGTCTTCAAACTTATCTCCGAGGAGATTTCCAATGTAAAAAAAAATCTAATAGAAGAAAGGCCTGAAGCATTTCCTTTTAAGCTCCCTTCCAAGCCCATATTTAAAGCACAGTCAGACAATAGGTGCCTCAGCTTGTGATCGAGCTGCTCGATATTAACATCTTAAAAGGCTTAAGAGGCTATCTGGTTGAGCTTTTTTGACAGTGAATGTTACCATACTTGCATTGAACTGAATCCAACAACGACAACTGCTTGACACAATGCTGTGCAACTTTCTCGGGTCAATGAAATATTGACTTCTAACATAAATGAGGCAAAAATGCACAGAGCTTTCACTGCAGAATATGGTGGGATTTCAGAAGCAATAACTTTAAATAAAATAATGCTGACTTCTGCACAGTATTTATATTCGTACTTGCTAGAGACCTATCAGATCTATTGGATTTGGACAAACACTGGCTGTGTTCTGTTACTTATTAATGGTGTTTTAAGTCCAGGATAAATCCCTGACCTCAGCGGGGGCCTGCAGAGGATCCATTATTCAGTCAGATCAGGTAGCTCCAGACACAACACGTATCTTGTTTAATAAATGCTCTCTGTAGCAAGGTGTGAGATTGAAATGGGCTAATAGGAGGCCGAAGACTTCCATTCTCTCGCCAATCTCATTTCATCAGTACACACGTGCAATCTGTTCTAACATACGCAGAATCCCTAGCCACTATCGCTCTTCATCCTGCTTTCATCAGTATATTCTTCCACTGGTTTGACTGAGGCAGTTTCACTGCTACATCTCTTCCCCCTATACAACCTCTGATCCTGTGACCCACCTTGTCAAAGCTTTCATTAAGAATGCAGCATATGAAAAGCACAATGCAATTGCAATTATTGAATAGAAGCAACACCAAGGCTTTGTTCGTCAAATTACATTTAAGGGGAAAGGCTGGGAGGAATTGCCTTTGAAAGACCACTGAAGAATGTGCCCTTCTGAATTATGGATACATGCAGGAACTTTTTTAAGGAACGATATCTCAACTAGAATTTATTTCAACAGAACATGATTAAAAAAACGAAAGTAAGTACATCAGTTAGTATTTTATTGATATTTATTTTTATGTACATGAATGCATGAATGTCAGCTTTAGTCATGTGGGTGAAAAAATAAATTACACACACACACACACACTCTACGTGGACAACTGTATTGGGACACCTATACATTACACCTACAGGAGCTTTATGACATCCCATTCTAAATCCATAGGCATTAATATGGAGTTGTTGCCCCTTTCTGCAGCTAAAAGAGCTTCCACTCTTTTGGGAAGGCTTTCTACAAGATGAGACAGTCTGGCTCACAATCTCCAGTCTAGTTTATCCCAAAGATATCTAATGGGGTTGACCCAACCATGCCTTTATGGACCTTGTTTTGTGCATTAGGGCACAGTCACGCTGGAACAAAAAAGGGCCTTTACCAAAGTTGGAAGCATACAATTGTCCAAAATGTGTCAGTATGCTGAAGTATTAAGATTTCCCTTCACTGGAACTAAGGGGCCTAGGTCAACCCCTGAAACACAACCCCATCACATTATCCCCCCTCCACCAAACTTTACAGCTGGCACAATGCAGTCAGGCATGTAACATTCTCTTGGCATTCGCCAAACCCAGACTCATCCATCAGCTGATCCAACATCAGTGTCTGACTTCACAAATGTTCTTCTGGATGAATGAGCAAATGTTTCCACTGACCCATTCCAAAGGTTGTTATAGCTGCAAAAGAGGGATCAACTACATATTATAGCCTATGGATTTAGAAAAGGATGTATTAAAATCATGTGTAGGTGTCCCAATATGTTTGTCCATATAACGCATTTATAAACTAAATTCTACTAACTGCCCTCGACGAAACTACTTTGAAACTGCTGCTCCTGAAAGACACTGATTACATTCAGCAGTGGAGGAGAATGGGGACCTCCTACCTGAGGTCTCTGCTGAGTAAGTGTGTTTCTAGGGTCAGCACCTGCTGGGATATTATCCCTTAGACTAATTATAAAAATATATTCTCAGTAAATACGGCAATTTTGCTTGTTAGGTTGAATGTATAATAACTCCAACGCAAAAACAACCTGAAAGAGGTGAAAATTAAACCTAAATCTGTATCCGGAGGACAGCATCACAGCATCAAAAACTGGAGGACAGCATCACAGCATCTCAATGTTAGTCACAACACATTTTGGTCATCGACTATGCCAACTCAAAAAAGTGACCACCAGTAGGAGTCATTGGAAGCTGAATATGTAAGTAGTATTGGGGGTATACCTGTATCTGGGTCACACTGGTGTTCACAGGGGTCCAGAAGGCGGCGGCCACACAGTTCGTTAACCCAGGGCCCGCTGGCATTCTGCTGGTAGTATAGCAACACCTGAGCTGGGTTCAGCCAGTCGGAGGCATCCAGCTGGCTGCCTTGCAGCAGCACGAACCTGGAGCCTGTGGAGAGAAGCACATACCCAATACTCAGAGAGAACAGATGCTATGCTGCAAAGCTAGCATAGAAGTCCTATTTAACATGCAGAGAACTACTGCAGCTTGTTAGTGTCTATAATACACAGTAATACTACATACTACTAGTTAGGAATCTGGATCAAAACTGCTTAAATGAATGTCAATATATTCAGAATTTTACATTTTATGGCTGTATAGTGCAGCTCAAATTACCAGTCAATAATTCAGAGGTTTAAACTGTCAAATATTCAGCATCCCTCCAAATTCTAACAATGTTTTAATAAGTTCAAGACTGGCTATAACATTTGAAGCTTTTAAAAAGATGAATATTTTTTTTTAATTATCAGTCAGTTCTTAACACGTACAAAATATGTGATGGTGAATGGAAGATCATATTTTTTCAACAATCATGTGTCTAAAAAAAAAAAAAACAGCCTTTGGTTGAACTGGACCTTTTACTCTCAGGTAAACACCTGCCACTTGCCAGAATAGCTCAAGACTACTAATACACAGTCATGACTGAAGGACTGCAGCAAGTGAAGCGTTGTCTTATTCTGAGACAAGTGAAGTCATAAACAACCATGACCCTGAGTTTCAGCTTTTGTACCATATTCCTTCCAGTCTTTCAAGGCCGGGACCACACCAGTAAAGCTTAAGCGAAAGATTTATTTCACAAAATCCAAGGTTTTATCCAAACCCTTCTAACATTAAAATTTGCTGCTTAATGTCGCCAAGACATTTATGGACACATCTTAAACTTATCTGAGGTTAGCAATTCAAAAGGCGAACAGTAAATCCTGCACCTTTAGGGGCTCGTCCAAGAGAAATTTAATATATATATATATTGGACAGCAGCAGCAGATTCAGTACAGATGTGGTGCAAATCCAGTGCACAATGGTAGACAAGCAGTGCCAGCCACGGCCCAGAATAAACTCTAAGCGTGTAGCCATCCGCTCTGGCTGGAAATGCAAATGAGAGAGAGAGAGATAGCGAGAGAGAAATGGAGAGATGGTAGAGAGTGATGGTAGAGAAGCGAGAGAGAAAAAATTGGCTTGTAGTTGTAAACTGCAGGTGCTACATTAAAATTCATTAACAAACTCATCCAACAGACAAACAAGACTAAGGTCCAAAACACATACAAAGAGCCCTTGGGGGAAAAGGGGGTTGGATGGTGTTAGTTGTTGTGTAAAACTCTGTGTGTGTGTGTGTGTGTGTGATTGTGCACATGTGTGTATGTGTAACCTGGCCTGAATATGCTTTGATGCTTTCAAGGCACAGCTGTCGGACTCCCTCACAGGGGGAGTGAGTGTGACATTTTCTCTTGCGCACTATAGACAGTGCACAACGTTGAGGGAGTGCGAGTGGCCTGCAGCGCAGGGCTTGGACGGGGTGGAGGGAATGATGTAATTACCGTCTGCGATGAGGTGCTCGGGGACATGGAGAATAACTCGGACGTTGAGGCCACAGGAGAGGTGAGAGGAGTAGACCAGACCGATCACACAACTCACCACACTGATCAAAGTCAGGGTGGTCTTATTGATGGGGCTACGTGGGGAGCCTAGGGACAGAAAGAGAGAGGAGAGAGAATGAGAGAATGGCAAGAGAAGAACAAAAAAAGCAGAAAAGCTATGAAGTCAGTTTCTTTTTTTAAGTGCACCTCTGGTGGCACTGGAAAGGCAGTTACAAACAACTCCACATCGGAACTGGTGGTGCATGAAAAGGGTCAGTGAGGCAGACCAGGAAGCCTTTGTGAACTACGGCCTTGCCAGTCTCACAGTGCTGGAGATAAGGCTTTACCTTTTGAAGGTCACCACTCAAAAAAAAGGCAAAAATACAAAAAAGCAAAAAAAAAACAAAAACAAAGTGTGGGTTTTTCTGTTATCTACTTTGTTTTTAACATGCCGCAATACCCAACAAACCTCTGTAATAAAATCATTGGGAACCAATTCATTTGTGCATTGTGCATTTGTCCACTGGCTTGTGAATATGGACACATACAAGCACAGGTTGGAGGAAAGACAAAAAAAAAAAACACACATTAATAAAACCACGGCCATCGATCGAGTGATGCACAGCTGGGTGATTTGATCCCCTGTTCCATCACGATAATCACAGCAGCATCCAGTGAGCTTTAAAGGGGCTTTGGCTCGGCTTGCTCTTCACTCAGTCTGCTGCAGCTTAGTAGTAGACCTTTACAGATTTTACAACAGCTCAGTCTAAATGCTGCTCATGAGTCAATTAAATGAGATCTATAGAAACAAGCAAATAAATAAAGTCCAGAGAAATTCCCTAGATTGGCATAAGATTTTTCATCGACTGAAGTTAAAATGAAGTTCTATTACACTTTTTTTTTATGTCTAGAGCGATCTGCTTTTATCTGTATGCTGTCAGTAGTTTTGCAAGTGTGGTTAGCTTGTGAAAAGCTTTTACTAGCAACATTTACATAGAAAAATATTTCATTCTGCAATTTAGAACTCAGTAAGAAAGAAATCAAACATTCTCAGGCTACTTAAGTATGCACAGTGCTCCAAAGCCAATGTGTCTGTATAAAACAATTCATGAGAAACAAAGACATCTATAGAAGTTTTTTTGACTGATGAAGAATAAATAGACTCAGACAATTAAAGTACAACAGAGCACTCAACAGTAAGCACTAAGTAAGAATACACTGATGATATGTTGAACATTATATTCGCAATATATTGCCAAAAGTATTTGCTCGTCTGGCTTCACAAGCATTTAAACTTGAGTGACATCCCATTCTTAGTCCATAGGGTTTAATATGATGTTGGCCCACCCTTTACAGCTATAACAGCTTCAATTATTCTGGGAAGGCTTTCCACAAGGTTTTGGAGTGTGCTTATGGGAATTTTTGACCATTGTTTCAGAGGCGAATTTGTGAAGTAACGCTGATGTTGAACGAGAAGGCCTGGCTCGCCATCTCTGCTCTAATTCATCCCAAAGGTGTTCTATTGGGTTGAGGTCAGGACGGTGCAGGCCAGTTAAGTTCTTCCACGCCTAACTTGCTGAAGCATGTCTTTATGGACCTTGCTTTGTGCACTGGTGCGCAGTCATGTTGAAACAGGAAGGGGCCATCCCCAAACTGTTCCCACAAAGTTGGAAGCCTGAAATTGTCCAAAATCTCTTGATCTGCTGAAGCATTAACAGTTCCTTTCACTGGAACTAAGTGGCCGAGCCCAATTCCTGAAAAACACTTGGCACAATGCAGTCAGACAAGTACCGTTCTCCTGGCAACCGCCAACCCAGACTCGTCCGTCGGATTGCCAGACGGAGAAGCATGATTCATCACTATAGAAAACACTAGAGTCCAATGGAGGTGCTATACACCACTGCATTCGACGCTTTGCATTGTGCTTGGTGATATAAGGCTTGGATGCAGCTGCTCGGCCATGGAAACCCATTCCATGAAGCTCTCTATGCACTGTTCTTGAGCTAATCTGAAGGCCACACTGTGGAATATTTAATAGTGAGGAAATTTCATGACTGGACTTGTTGCAAAGGTGACATCCTATCACAGTACCACACTGGAATTCACTGAGCTCCTGAGAGTGACCCTTTCTTTCACAAATTTGCATGTCTAGGTGCTTGGTTTTTCTTCATGGCCATGGAAGTGATTTGAACAACCCAATTCAATTACTTGAATGGGTGAGAGAATATAGTGTATTTCACTTAAACATGTTTTCCTTGACCTCTCCTTGGATCACCACCTTATCGTGGTGGAGGGGTTTGCGTGCTTGAATGATCTTAGGAGCTATGTTGTCTGGAGCAAAAGCTCCTGGTAGGGTCTCCCATGGCAAACTGGTCCTAGGTGACAGGTCAGACAAAGTGTGATCCATAATAACCCCTATGAAGACACAAAAGCAGGACTTGTGTACCCTGCCCGGAACAGGGTTACCGGGGCCCCACCCTGGAGCCAGGCCTGGGGGAGGGGCTCGCCAGCGAGCGTCTGGTGGCCGGGCATTTACTCATGGTGCCCGGCCGGGCCCAGCCCGAAGGAGTTACATGAGTCCCCCCTCCCATCGACCCACCACCAATGGGAGGGGCAGTAGTAGGGGTTCGGTGCGTTGTGGATCGGGCAGTGTCCGAAGGCGTGGGCCTTGGTGTTCTGATCCTCGGTTGCTGAAACTGGCTTTTGGAACTTGGAACGTTACCTCACTGGCAGGGAAAGAGCCTGAGTTGGTGCGCGAGGTTGAGAGATACCGGCTAGATATAGTCGGGCTCACCTCAACACACAGCTTGGGCTCTGGGTCCAATCTCCTTGAGAGGGGCTGGACTTTATTCTTTTCTGGAGTTGCCCATGGTGAGAGGCGGCGGGCAGGTGTGGGCTTTCTCATAGCCCCTCGACTCGGTGCCTGTATGTTGGGGTTTTCTCCGGTGGACGAGAGGGTAGCTTCCCTACGCCTTCGGGTTGGGGAACGGGTCCTGACTGTTGTCTGTGCTTATGCACCGAACAGCAGTTCAGAGTACCCAGCCTTCTTAGAGTCCTTGGGAAGGGTGCTTGAAAGTGCTCCTCCTGGAGACTCTATTGTCCTACTGGGGGACTTCAACGCTCACGTGGGCAATGACAGTGAGACCTGGAGGGGTGTGATTGGGAGGAATGGCCTCTCTGATCTGAACCCGAGTGGTGTTCAGTTTTTGGACTTCTGCGCAAACCACAGTTTGTCCATCACGAACACCATGTTCGAACACAAGGATGTCCATAAGTGCACATGGCACCAGGACACCCTAGGCCGCAGTTCAATGATTGACTTTGTAGTCGTGTCATCGGACTTGCAGCCATGTGTTTTGGACACTCGGGTAAAGAGAGGAGCTGAGCTGTCAACTGATCACCACCTGGTGGTGAGTTGGATCAGGTGGTGGGGGAAGATGCCGGTCAGACCAGGCAAGCCCAAACGTATAGTGAGGGTTTGCTGGGAACGTCTAGCAGAAGAACCTGTCAGATTGATCTTCAACTCACACCTCCGTCAGAACTTTGACCAGATATCGGGTGAGGTGGGGGACATTGACTCAGAATGGGCCATGTTCCGTTCCTCCATTGCTGAAGCGGCTGACTGTAGCTGTGGCCGTAAGGTAGTTGGTGCCTGTCGGGGCGGTAATCCTCGAACCCGGTGGTGGACACCCCAGGTGAGAGATGCCATCAAGCTGAAGAAGGAGTCCTACCGGGCATGGTTGGCCTGTGGGACACCAGAGGCAGCTGGCAGGTATCGACAGGCCAAGCGATCTGCGGCTTCAGTTGTCGCCAAGGCAAAAACCCGTGTATGGGAGGAGTTTGGTGAGGCCTTGGAAAGTGACTTTAAGTCGGCTCCGAAAAGATTCTGGCAAACCATCAGGCGACTCAGAAGGGGAAAGCAGTGTGCCACTAGCACTGTATATAGTGGAGATGGTGTGCTGCTGACTTCGACTGAAGACGTCATTGGGCGGTGGAAGGAATATTTTGAGGACCTTCTCAATCCCACCGACACGTTCTCCAGTGAGGAGGCTGAGTCTGGGGACATGGGAATAGGCTTGTCCATTACTGAGGCTAAGGTAGTTAAGAAGCTCCTTGGTGGCAAGGCTCCAGGGGTGGATGAGATCCGCCCTGAGTTCCTCAAGGCTCTGGATGTTGTGGGGCTGTCTTGGCTGACACGCCTTTTCAACATTGCGTGGACATCGGGGGCGGTGCCACTGGATTGGCAGACTGGGGTGGTGGTGCCTCTTTTTAAAAAAGGGGACCGGAGGGTGTGTTCCAACTACAGGGGAATCACACTCCTCAGCCTCCCTGGCAAGGTCTATGCAGGGGTACTGGAGAAGAGAGTCCGGCTTATAGTCGAACCTCGGATCCAGGAGGAACAGTGCGGGTTCCGCCCTGGTCGTGGAACACTGGTCCAACTCTTCACCCTCTCCAGGATTCTGGAGGGTTCATGGGAGTTTGCCCAACCAGTCCACATGTGCTTTGTGGATCTGGAGAAGGCATTCGACTGTGTTCCCCGGGGTATTCTGTGGGAGGTGCTTCGGGAGTACGGGGTACATGGCTCTTTGCTACGAGCCATTCAGGCCCTGTACAAACAAAGCTGGAGTTTGGTTCGCATAGCCGGCAGTAAGTCAGACTCTTTCCCAGTGAGAGTTGGACTCCGTCAGGGCTGCCCTTTGTCACCGATTCTATTCATAATTTTTATGGATAGAATTTCTAGGCGCAGTCAAGGGATGGAGGGTGTCCGGTTTGGTGACCTCAGGGTCACATCGCTGCTGTTTGCAGATGATGTGGTCCTATTGGGGACATCAGGCCGCGAACTTCAGCTTTCGCTGGATCGGTTTGCAGCCGAGTGTGAAGCGGCTGGGATGAGAATCAGTACCTCTAAATCCGAGACCATGGTTCTCAGGCGGAAAAGGGTGGAGAGCCCTCTCTGGGTCGGGGATAGGCTCTTGCCTCAAGTGGAGGAGTTCAAGTATCTCGGGGTCTTGTTCACGAGTGATGGTACAAGGGAGCGGGAGATTGACAGGCGGATTGGTGCTGGGTCAGCAGTGATGCGGGCTCTTTACCGGTCTGTTGTGGTAAAGAAAGAGCTGAGCCATAAGGCAAGGCTCTCGATTTACCGGTCGATCTATGTTCCCACCCTCACCTATGGTCATGAGCTTTGGGTAATGACCGAAAGAATAAGATCGCGAATACAAGCGGCCGAAATGAGTTTCCTCCGCAGGGCGTCTGGACTCTCCCTTAGAGATAGGGTGAGAAGTTCAGTCATCCGGGAGGGACTCGGAGTAGGGCCGCTGCTTCTTCACGTCGAGAGGAGCCAGCTGAGGTGGTTCGGGCATCTGGTTAGGATGCCTCCTGGACGCCTCCCTCGGGAGGTGTCACAGGCGAGTCCACCTGGGAGGAGACCCCGGGGAAGACCCAGGACACGCTGGCGCGACTATATCACCCAGCTGGCCTGGGAGCGCCTCGGAATCCCCCTTGGAGAGCTGGTGGAAGTGGCTGGGGAAAGAGAGGTCTGGGCTTCATTGCTTAGGATGCTGCCCCCACGACCCGAACCCCGGAGAAGCGGAAGATAATGGATGGATGGATGGATGGATGTTTTCCTTGATAGTAATAACACACTGGCAAATACAAACATCACTGTCTTCAGAATGTAAACAAATTCTGTGCAGGAAGAAAGTGTAACAATGATTTATAAAAAGACAATTTAAATTTCACAATGACTGGAATTTGAAAATTCACTACCTTGACAGTGACTATATTTAAAGTGCTGTACCAAATAAAAAAAAGTAAAAGAAAAAAAAAAGAGCAAAAGTGTTTTGCTCTCTAGTCTCTCAGAAATGGCATCTGAGAATTGACATTGTGACCTGCTTTTTATACTCCAGAAACACAAGCCACACAGTTTAAAAGGCAAACTGCCATTCAAGAGAAAAACTGGCTTTTTGGGAGCTTGGTGTGTGTTGTGTCATTCAAAAATGTCTACACAGAAAAAAATAATTTCTCTCAAGCAATTACAGTTTACCCCACACACCTCAACACATGACAAAAATAAACATCTTATACACCAACACTTCTATCAAATTAAGCATGTCAGCGGGAGCAAATTAGCAGTTTGTGTGTGACAAAATGACAAAAAGAGTATGCAAAACAGACCACCATGTCTCTTATTAAGTCCAATTAGAGGTGTTGTCGCATAACTCAGTCATGCCGTTTTTGACATACATGGGGTTTAGGGAGTTGGTAATTGGACGGTGGCAGTGGCACTGTTAAAAGTTAGATGTGAGTGGCTGCTAGCTGCTTTGACAGTGGCAGCTTGCCGTTTGCTTGGTAGCTTGCTGATCAGACTGGGCTTTTCCCTGTTGGGGCAGGCTGCTGCTGCTGATGCTGCCGTTAGTGTCCAACCATTTGCCGATCTTCAACATCCATCGAGAGTTGCAACAAATTTGATCTCCTCCCAATTATGCCGTTCTGTCAAACATACGTCAGGCACTCTGCACGTCCTGCTCTTTCCACTTGGGCCTGTTTTGACACCCGCTCAAAATTTGAGCTGAGGATGCCAGGGAAAGGACACTGCACATACAGCAAAAGCAGCAAAAGTGGCATTCAAGGGCTTATGTGAGGAGCGGTTAGGAGGTGAGAAAAAACACGTACATTGCAATGCCACTTAACCACATCCACTTATAAATGGAGAATCTCGCAAACAAATGCATACAGTCCATCCATCATGGCACATGCCTTGTTATTAATAACGATAAACTGATAATGTAGTTGTGCACCAAACTAAATCACAACTACTGCTTTGCTCAAAGAACAAAGTCTCTCACACATACACACTTCACACACTCAACACACAGAGGGCATGGACGCAGGCAGGTGCGGCAGAGCCGGTGGGGAATCATGCGACGGATGGTGTGGAAGTCCTCCTTACCCCCAGAGCCCCACGCTGGGTTGACGTTACCATTTCTCATACCTCGGCTACGCCGGCGGCTGCGGTTGGGGTCGGTGTAGAAGGTGAGCTGCGGCTCACTGTCTGCCTCAGTGCCCGAATCCCCGTCCGGGTTCAGGAAAGCTGAACCCGCTGCGAAATTCACACAGAAACCCACCATCAACCAAAAAAAACAACAAAAAAAGAAAAAACAAAACAAACAAAACAAACAAAAAAAAAAACAATAAAAACACAAACCTTTCACCCTAGGCTAGGCATCTCCAGCCCTGCTCCCACTTTTACAAGGGCTTAGCTCCTACAGGCTGGTCTAGATCATCCAATGGGCACATTTTTATGGGCGCCACTAGGGCCCCCCCCCCACAGGCAATTATGAGAAAAAGTAAACACCTATTTTCACTCGCAGTGGGAACTTTACTAACAGCACAGCAGGAGAACTACTGTGCCCTGTTCAAGTGAACAGAAAAAAAAACAAAATGCTTCCATTATAACTAATAAAGTTGTCTACACCAGAAGCGAGCAGTGTCACAGATGGTGCGCAAAACTGAAGCAAACACGTTAAGCTATGTCTATACATGATGCATTGTAAAGGCCTCATCATGCTTCAAACTAACTTCTCAAAGGGTTGCACGAAGCCAAAAACACCTTAGTGAGTTTACAAGCTCACATGCTTTTTGCTTTGTTTTGCCCATCGCGGTTGCTCCACTAACGCAAGTGACACTATGACGTTTTATGATGAGGAAAACTACTCGAAAACCAAGTAGAAAGCCAACTACAGCTTCTTCCTCTTGTAAACCAAAAAAAGAATATAAAAGATAGCCTATATGTTTTGGTGCTTCCTGAATAACAGACTTACATTTACATCTTACATTTTGGAAGTATTCAAAATTTATTTAACAAATGCATGTTTAACAGTGAAATATTGGTGTGTCTGCCAAAGCGCTTAGCATACTTTTTGCAAAACTAAGCTCCTTAAAGTCACCCATCTTTGGCCCAATCCCATTTCACCCCTTGCCCCTAACACTTAGCCCTACCCCTCCGTTTTGCTACAACCCCAATTCCATTGAAGTTGGGATGTTGTGTAAAACATAAATAAAAACAGAATACGATGATTTGCAAATCCTTTTTAACCTATATTCAATTGAATACACTACAAAGACAAGATATTTAATGTTCAAACAGATACATTTTTTGCAAATATTCACTCATTTTGAATTTGATGCCTGCAACACGTTCCAAAGAAGTTGGGACAGGGGCATGTTTACCACTGTGTTACATCACCTTTCCTTTTAACAACACTCAATAAGCGTTTAGGAACTGAGGACACTAATTGTTGAAGCTTTGTAGGTGGAATTCTTTCCCATTCTTGCTTAATGTACAACTTCAGTTGCTCAACAGTCCGGGGGCTCCGTTGTCGTATTTTGCGCTTCATAATGTGCCACACATTTTCAATGGGAGACAGGTCTGGACTGCAGGCAGGCCAGTCTAGTACCCGCACTCTTTTACTACGAAGCCACGCTGTTGTAACACGTGCAGAATGTGGATTGGCATTGTCTTGCTGAAATAAACAGGGACGTCCCTGAAAAAGACGTTGCTTGGATGGCAGCATATGTTGCTCCAAAACCTGTATGTACCTTTCAGCATTAATGGTGCCTTCACAGATGTGCAAGTTACCCATGCCATGGGCACTAACACCCCATACCATCAGAGATGCTGGCCTTTGATCTTTACGCTGATAACAATACAGACAGTCCTTTTCCTCTTTGGCCCAGAGGACACGGCGTCCATGATTTCCAAAAACAACTTGAAATGTGGACTCATCAGACCACAGGACACTTTTCCACTTTGCGTCAGTCCATCTGAGATGAGCTCGGGCCCAGAGAAGCCGGCAGCATTTCTGGGTGTTTATATCTGGTGTTCACTGACAATGGTTTTCTGAAGTGTTCCTGAGCCCATGTGATAATATCTGTTACAGAATGATGTTGGCTTTTAATGCAGTGCTGCCTGAGGGATGGAAGGTCACAGGCATTCAATGTTGGTTTTCTGCCTTCCTGCTTACTTGCAGAGATTTCTCCAGATTCTCTGAATCTTTTGATGATATTATGAACTGTAGATGATGAAATCCATAAATTCCTTGCAATTGCACATTGAGAAACATTGTTCTTAAACTGTTGGACTATTTGCTCACACAGTTGTTCACAAAGTGGTGAACCTCGCCCATCCTTGCTTGTGAACGACTGACCCTTTCAGGGATGCTCCCTTTATACCCAATCATGACACTCACCTGTTTTCAATTAACCTGTTCACCTGTGGAATGTTCCAAACAGGTGTTTTTTGAGCATTCCTCAACTTTCCCAGTCTTTTGTTGCCCCTGTCCCAACTTCTTTGGAACGTGTTGCAGGCATCAAATTCAAAATGAGTGAATATTTGCAAAAAACAATAAAGTTAATCCATTTGAACATTAAATATCTTGTATTTGTAGTGTAATCAATTGAATATAGGTTGAAAAGGATTTGCAAATCATTGTATTCTGTTTTTATTCATGTTTTACACAACGTCCCAAATTCATTGGAATTGGGGTTGTAGTTCACATCTAGGGGTAGTTGTCCCGATTGTTGTTGAGATGGAGGTGTAGGGTGAAGTGTTAGCACTATTTGGCCCTTCAAATGGAGATTTTTCAGAGGCTCATTACAAACAGAGTGTTATGAGAAAATTCTCAGAATGCCCTGCAAATCATCAGTAAGATGGCTGCACAAGTGACCAAAGAGACACATAGATGTATTTTCTCTGTTAAAAAGCCGTTGTGTTGTAAGAACCATTGCAATAGGGTTTTATGGTCATTTCCTGCATAACACGCATAAAAATCGCTAGTAATTCGCTGATGTCTCAGTTGCTACCTGGCGAAATTTCCCGTTCTACCTTAAATGCCACGGCAGTCATGTTGTGGTACCTGAGGTTGCTGCACCATTTAAGGTGCAACAGGAAAATTCGATGATGAAGCTGGCACTTAGAAAGTTAAGTTCAGCCTCATATCACAGAAGAATTCTTGGTGGCGATATCAAACAATTGTCATCCCCCTCTTTGAAGGCGTATGATGCTATAAATGTATTAAAGCAGTGAGGAGCTGAACTTTCCCCTCTGCTGTAATTGCAGACTAGCAGGGTTGCCTACAGAGCAGTGCTAGTATCTGTTAATGAAGTTATGTAGTTTTTTGTTTGTGCTCTTTTTTTTATTCAGTGACTGATTGATTGATTGATGCATAAAACTGAAGTTGTGAATGAATCACGAGCGCCCTGCATTTCAGTCTCCTTCGGATAAATGGCAAACGTCAGTGTGATATATCTTTGTTGCTATAGTATGGAGACAAAGCAGTAAAACACGTCCTGGTTATTTTTTCCAGGCTACAGTTGTGATCAAATTTATTCAACCCCCACTGAAATAAAGTGTTTTGGCCAGTTTGACATTGATTTTGATCATTTCAGTCATCTTATTTACAATTATATCAAAGAGGCACTTATAAATTAGACAAATATAACATAACATTTATGATGAAATAACCACAAATGTCTTTTCTGTGCTCACATCATTATCAGTTTTATTCAACCCCTTAGTGACATAATTTTTTAGTACAACATCCTTTTCCAGTTATGACATCTTTCAAGCGTGAAACATAGCTTGACACAAGTGTCTTGCAGTGACCTATGGGTATCTTAGCCCATTCTTCATGGGCAAAAGCCGCCAGTTCAGTCACATTCTTAGGCTTGCGTGCTGCAACTGCCTTCTTTAGGTCCCACCAGAAGTTCTCAATTGGATTTAAGTCTGGTGACTGCGATGGCCACTCTAGAATGTTCCAGCCTTTCATCCTCAACCATGCTCTAGTGGACTTGGATGTGTGCTTCGGATCATTGTCCTGTTGGAAGGTCCAACGTCTCCCAAGCCGCAGGTTTGTGACTGACTCCATCACATTTTCCTCCAAGATCTCCTGGTACTGAAGAGAATTCATGGCACCCTGCACACGTTGAAGCTTTCCTGTACCATTAGAAGCAAAACAGCCCCAAAGCATAATTGACCCCCCGCCATGCTTCACAGTAGGCAAGGTGTTCTTTTGTTCATAAGCCTGGTTCTTCCTCCTCCAAACATAGCGCTGGTCCATTGGCCCAAACAGTTCTAATTTAGTTTCATCTGACCACAGTATACTGTCCCAAAACTTTGTGGCTTGTCCACATTACTTTTGGCATACTGCAGTCGACTTTTCTTGTTCTTTGGAGTCAGCAAGGGGGTGCGCCTGGGAGTTCTGGCATGGAGGTCTTCGTTATGCAGTGTGTGCCTTATTGTCTGAGCTGAAACTTTGGTGCCCACATCTGACAGGTCTTTTTTCAGTTCCTTAGCAGTCACGCGGGGATTTTTCTCCACATTACGCTTCAGGTAGTGCACAGCAGTCGCGGTCAGGATCTTCTTTCTGCCACGACCAGGTAGCGTTTCCACTGTGCCCTTTAACTTGAACTTGCGAATGATACTTCCGATAGTGTCTCTTGGAATATTTAACAACTTCGCAATCTTCTTATATCCATTGCAATTCTGGTGAAGAGAAATAACCTCTTCTCGTGTCTTCTGGGACCATTCTCTTGCCTTCACCATGCTTGTAAACACACCAGTAGATGTCTAGAAGGAGCTGAGTATCACAGTCCTTTTAAATCTGCCTAATTGGTGCTTACTATGCTTGATTGCTGCTCGTTGACATCCACAGGTGGTTCTAATACCTGATTGAAAACACTGGAATGAACCTCTGTTCTTAAGAGTGGTAGTCGTAAAGGGGTTGAATAATTGTGTCAATGAAGAAATCATAAAAAGGCCATTTAATACTTTATGACAAAAACAATTGATGCTACTTTAGTTCTATTTAGTTCTTTAACAAGTCCTTGTAAGATTTAATTATGAACGCAATTACAAATGTGCACTGAATTCCATAAAACCCTTCACAGCATTGGGGGTTGAATAAATTTGATCACAACTGTATTTTAAATATGATTCACCCGTCCTGTCATGTGACACACAAGTGAGATCACCACAGCTGGAGGCGGCATATTGGAAATGACCGGAAAACCTTGTCTCATCTGTTCACGTACAAATCGCTGGCGTATCGCTGACGAACTGATGACGTATCCGGTTCTTGAAGGGTTGTCCCATTTTTTAGCTGCCATGTGCATAACATGGCAAATAAAGCCTCTGAGTAACATCTGCAGTTGTTCATTTTTACTGCAATTGCATCAGGCTGTTCGCTGAAGCCAGGTAAACGCCTTCTTCACAAGAAGTATGCTGAGGCCTTAAGTGGCACGACTGCGGTGCATAATTGCATCTTGGCGCTCACGGCATGCACAATGCTTCGTTCAAAAATAACGAGATTTGCAGAGCAGGTTTGCCTCAACAGGCATGTATGAGAACTCTATCATATATAATATCTTATCATATCATATCAGATATCACAAAGAAAACTGCAGCTGCGGAAGTACTACTATAAACATTAACGCGTTCGCTTCAGATTTGCGTGCCATCTGCTGCGTCTTGTGCGAGGTGGGGTTACTATTTTACTTGTGAAGAACATGCACGCTTTATATGGAAATGCACTCGTTGGGTTTATGTTAATCTGTGTTCTCTTTAATGTGTGCATAATCTTGCTACTGCTTTGTCTTGATTGGAGAAATAAATATGCACTCATAGTGGTGATGTGCCAACACTGTGGTCATTATGCTGCTATCGTTGTCCTTCACAGGCCTTCTTTAACTTAATGTAATATCGTAACAAAACCACCAACCCCCGAAAACAGGTAGGCAGGCAAGAGCCCAAAACCTGATGAGCAGGGCTTGTCTGTAGGAAAGTGCCAAATTTTGACCAAAATGTTATGCTGTTGTCGATTTTTCTCCCAATACACAGTCCAACAACTAAAAATGTGAAAGGTGAAAGTAACACCTTAGAAACAGTGACAAGGAAATGAAATATTGGTTAAATAATGGTTTCCTTTGCTTTCCTGAATCAGTTTTTTTGACTGCTAACTGAAAGAATAGACTGTTCAATATTAAAAGGACTTACAGCTTAACATAAAACCATAAATAAAACCTAAATAAAGTAATTTATTAAATGGTACAAAGGTAAATTTAAAAAATGCTCTGTCCTGAATTTTAGCTTAGAAATTAGAAATTAGAAACTTAGCTAAAAAATTGGAGCATCATCAAAAAAGCCATGTTAATTTGCTCTAGCATTCAAATGCTATGATTAGTTTGAATGAGTGTTCAGATTAGCACTGAAGCTAAACTTTGCAGTAGGAGAGCAGGACTGGAGACATTTCTTAGTCTATGCATTAAAAGCACGCTTTTACAAAGGAGCCTGGACTCCAAAGTAATTGGCATGAAATTATTTAATGTGTTAAACAGATAAGACAGAAAAATCTAATTTTCACTTGACCTTGTACAGAGAACATTGAAATTCCAAATTTATCAATAGTTGTTTTTAATATTTTTAATATAAAACGCTGTGTGGAAGAGTAACCAATAGAACAGCCAATTAATTCCTGGGTTCCCACAATAGGCTGAAATAAAAAAAATAAATAAAAAAAAATAAAAAAAAACAAGGTCAAAGAAAATAACACTTTTTTTTAAACATATACAACAACACACACACACTAGTGCCTGGGACTGAACCAGAATGATTGGGTGACACGGCAGCTGGTTTAGTCTAATTAGCAATCAGTTTGTTTATTCTTCTTTGCCTATAGATTAATATGCTGAATAAATAGGAAGAGCTACAAACCCCCCAGAACAACAGGACCATTAAGACATGTAAATGGAAAACCGTTACAGCTCTTCTTTACTAAAGTAAAAGGGTTAAAAAAAAAAACAAAACAAAAAAAAAAAACAATCTAATACTCAATTGGCAGAGCAGGAAGAGAGTTCTTCATTTAATGTTCAGCCTTATACAGCAGCCTCTTTTTTGTTTACTCAAACGTATTTCATAAATCTATTAAATATTCCATGTGAGATGAGATACTGGCTTGTTTAATCTACTGTGTGGTTTTCTGTGTGTTTGAGCTGTAGACTAATCTGTTAGATCTCTCAGAATGCGTATGTGTATGACAGTGCACTCCATGCACAGGACTGCCTTATATTTCTTCTTGGTTTAAGTCAAAGCAAGGTAAGTTCATTAATATAGTACCTTTCATACACTGTGGTCATTCAAAGTGCTTTACAAATGATGAAATACAAAGACAATTCAAATTATAATCCAAAAGGTAACAAAGTAAAAGAGAATAGAAATTAGAAACATGATTAGAACATAATTAAAACAACAGATTTTAAAATATTAAAATCATTATAATTAAAAACAAAGAAATTAGAATAATTAAGTGCCATTACAGAAATGCAGTAGGGCTAACTGTTGTAAACTGAGCTGAATGTGGCTCAAATAGGAAGGTTCTTATTCTGGATTTAAAAGTGTCCAGTGTCCACTCTTCTAATGCTCTCTGTCAACTGGTTCCATTTAAGAGCAGTGTAGTAGGTAAATGCTGCTTCTCCGTTTACTCTTCATCTTCAGCAGGACTAACTTGCTAGTTCCTAATGATCTGCGTGTTCTGCACAGCATATATTGCTGCTGCCTATCAGACAAATATGCTGGTCCTGTACCATTAAGTGATTTATAGACTAGTAATAGTACCTTAAACTCTATTCTGCAACTTACTGATAGCCAGTTTAAGGATTTAAGAATGTAGGTGATGTGTTCCCTTCTTTTACTCCTAGTGAGACTTTGGCCGTTGCAGTTTGAATCAGCTGAACCTATTTGATTGTGTTTATTGGGAATGTACTTTACAGTAGAGGGAGGCCATTACAGTAAATAATCCTGCTACAAATAAAGGGTTTACTCTGAAAATCTTTAATATTTTTGATGTTTCTGAGGTGATAAAATGCAAATTTACTGACTTATTAGACATGATTGTTAAAACTGAGATCTGAGTCTATTAGTACACCAAGGTTATAAAATTTAGATTTTATGGTTTTGTCTCATTCAGTTAGTGATGTGCTGAAGGCACTTACAAAGTGAGTCAATGGCACTATAATTGTTTGGGAAGAGGACCAAATAATCCCATAGTCTTGTATTATTTGGCCAAGAGGAACCATGTATAAAGTAAATAAGAGCGGTCCAAAAACTGAACCCTGGTGGACACCATAGAAATTGCTAGGGTTGCTAGAACATGGATTGTTGCACAGTGTCTCAGAGCAGGAGAAATGATCTAGTATTGCATTGCTAAGCATTGCAGTGGTTTCATTGGTTTGCTTAAAGCAAATACATATTTCCATTAAAAACGCCCCCTCTTTTCTCAAAGATAAAGCCTGGTTTCAACTGATGGTACACTATGATTGGGCCATATTGGGACACAAAACTAGCCCCCAATCCCAATGCTAATAGTTGAATTCATTAGCCAAAAACAGTGAAAACTGACCCTAGATCAACACTCTTGCTAAGTACACAAGCACACAACTGTGGAATCACCAGATACATGAAATATCAAATGACAGTGATATAGTGAGTGATACAGGTATTGACAGAAAGGTGAAAGTGCCAAACTGCCTACAAACATCATGGAGAAAAAAAAAAAGATCATTCACAGCATGTTACACCCAAATGTATTATGGACCAATCAATCAATCAGTCAGTCAATAAATAAATAAATAAATAAATACCCAAATATCTGACATAACTTTGCACACATGAGGATACAACATTTACATCTGCTTTAACACAATGATTCTCACATATATTACCTGAACACTACATCTAAAATGAAAAAACATGGAAAGGTATAACATTTACCCATTTACAAATATACAGTATATCACAAACATATATCATGGGTCACTACTTGCACAAGTGCCAGCCCAAAAAAATACAAATTCTTTTTTTTTCATGTGGCTCCTATCTCATCTCAGTAGGTACCAAGTACACAATACCACTGCCATAATAACTGCATGCCTCTTCAGATGCTCCATCATTAGGCACCAAAGACTCTATTTACTGTGCACAGAACTTGGGAAAAAAAAACTAATTCCATTATGCAATGCCTGAAACAAAGGTGTAAGATAGCGATGGCTTATAGATTACAATGTCTCACAGTGGAATGGGTGAATGTTTCAACAATTTCATATTTTTTTTGCTCTAATGCAGCTTTCTGTTTCAAAAGAAAAACCTGTGTCTGTGTTGGGTTCAAAGCCAGGATTGATATTCTAATATAGAGGTAATATTCTCCAGTATTGTAATGCTATTTGAGACATGGGGAAAGTGTGATGCATCAAGGCAAGCATAATGGCAAATAATGCCTGCTTGTTTTTCACTCCAGACACATTCTATGCTGTAATAGGAAAAGAGGGAAAAAAGCACTGTGTGCAAACAAAATCACTAAAACGTGAAAATAAAGGTCCTTCCTCTCACAGGCTTTGCTGTCTCGATGAAAGCAGAAGACTACAGGTGGCTGACAATTCTTTGAGTCTACACAGGAAAAGACAGGTGAAAAAGAAATACTTTAAAATTCCATCAATCACTGCAGCTGGAAGAGCAGTGTTACAACAACAGTTTTTGCAATAACAATTCTCCTACTAAAATGTACAGTGTATTTCTCATGTTTCTGTCATGAAGCTTTCAATTAGTCATGGAATGGCCATGACAGCGCTTCAGCAATTTCTGGTTGGAACCCCTTAAAATTCCAAAATTTTTACTTACTAAGGCTTATTATTATACAAGTGTCTAATAAAACTTTGTGCTTGCCTGTGGGTTATGGCCATTTAGGGGATTAATTTGCATGGTGAATGGGAGCAGGGGGTAGTTTTTTATTTGACAGCTATGAAAGGTTCTATGTATTACTCTTTGCCTTATATTACTGATGTTACCTACTGTCACATACATCATTTCAAAACAATACACTACTACAGGTCTGCTTGTACAGAACTGATTGATCGTATTGCTTATGGTAAGTATGAAGTAAATGAGTTCATATCAAATCAGTCAGGTCAAAAACAGATGAAAAAAGTTAAGTATATGGTCAAGGACGTCAATACAGAGATGCCTTTAAAAAATAAAAGCACTACAAAAGCAAGTCTTAAAAACAGTTTCTTTTCAGAGTAACACACTGAATTCTTCAGGCTTGGAGGGCAACAGAAAACCACAGTAAACTTGTGGCAAATCAGGCTTAATAAGCCTCTTCTTTATCAACTGCACTATTGCCTATATAATGGCGCACTTCAACCGGCTGGGTTTAAAGTAAATATGTTGCTTGGGCTGTATCAAAAGCTACATTTTTGAATCTTGCCACTGTCAAAGAGATTTTACAGTTCAGCTTTCTCTCAGAACGACTAATTGCAAAAAACAACAGAAAATCTCACTTCCCCGAGCACTGAACTTTAAGGTTATCATGAAAAGAAAGGTTGAACAAAAGAGAGTGCAACGGATGGTGTCTAAGCCTTCAGATGCATGCATGTCGTTTCCAGATGACACCAGTGAATGCTCCGATCTGTCTTTCCACCTGGCTAACAAAAGGAGAACAAAAGAAGCACCTTCAAAGGAATTAGTCACAAATCTCACGGAACAGGTGAGGAGTGCTTGCCAGCCTCCGCAATTAGGCAGGGGCCAAAAGGTGCAGTGCTCCATGGAGAGGAATAAAAGATGAGCTTGTTTAAATATTCAACACCCATTGCCGATGAGCTCTCAGCATGCAGCGTAGGTGAGCGCGTGCGACATAACTAAAAGTTATTTTGTTCTGCCAGGCTGGGTACTGAAACCCAATCATCAGAAGGCCTCTGAAATTGTAATGTCATAATGTCACTGGAATGATGATCTAAAGGAAGCGCAGCTGGGACACTTCTGCTGATGGCTCTGACCTGCACAACTCTGAAGCAAACACAGTCTCACATAATCTATTCAAATTATACTGACAGAAGCCTTAAAAAGAACAGTTGTAGTACACACACCCCCAGATTGAGCAGATCACTTAGTTAGTTCGATCTTTGCACAGAGTATTGCACACAGATAATTATAGCAAGAAGAAACATGAGGAACAAAGCTCTTTTGTTACAAATTACAGGAAAACAAAACAATGAAATAGGCAATATTCTTTAATTCTGCTACCTCTTCTGGTTTTCACAGATAAACAAGTTAGACAAAATGGGACACTATGGTGATTTACCATCTAGTAGGAAATGTAGCAGCTCAGCACCTGTCAAAGAACATCTTTAAAGATCAGGAAACGGAAAGCACGTTAAATTACAAAAACTCGCCCGTGGAGAGCTCAGAGAATGGGCTACACACATACTATGTCATGGAAAATAATGAGTAAACAGCATTTATCATGCTACACCCTGAAAAAGATCCATAACCATTTCAGTTTCAAAAGCCATTATATTTGTTCAGGAAAAAGAATAATGTAATTTATCTGTATTTGGTGTTTACTTTTTGTTTAGTTTCTCATTTTGTATAATTCAATCTCCTACTATGAATTTCCTTTTGAACTTTTAAGGTGAACAGCCAAGACTAAAGTTCAATATATGAAAGTAACCAAGGAGAAGTTTAGGGAGAATAGGATAATTGCACTGGCCTGGAAAAGTAGATTACTTTGA
The DNA here is from genome assembly GCF_015220715.1 of Pygocentrus nattereri. Taxonomy (NCBI): domain Eukaryota; kingdom Metazoa; phylum Chordata; class Actinopteri; order Characiformes; family Serrasalmidae; genus Pygocentrus; species Pygocentrus nattereri. Next base: position 39,832,159 of record NC_051212.1, on the reverse strand, counting down.
AAAAGAGCACAACTATTGGACTGCACCTAATGTTGGGTTATCAAAAACCAATATCAGAAAGTGGCACCTTTAATCAAATACAACGTGTAAATCTGAGGTCATCGACCCAGTTGTCCAAAGACTGAGAGTTGCATTTGTGTTCTTCTCCAGACCCACCACCTGACCCATGTAATCAAGGGCTAGAGCACTTTTGAGAAGCACTTGCTTAGAGGTATATATGTATTTGTGTACAGTTAACATCTAGCCAAAATGGATAACTAAGTTGTTGGAATCTGTGATAGGGTTAAATAACAACAGAACAACAGAATATATTTTGACCGATCTCATTTACTTAAATGTCTACCACACATCCACACCCACAACAAAGAAGGATATAAAGAGAGGGAGAAAGAGAGAACAAAGGACAATACACATACCTAAATTGTTTCCAAAAACAAACCAGAGAAACTAATAAAAAACTATTTGGTATGTATGGACAAATGGACAAGAGCTAAACACAAATAAAAATGAAAGACAAAGTGCACCACATAGACTATACAAATGAGACAGAGGATGGATTTAAATGAGCAATACATTTTCATAAATTGGGCATGGCAGGGTATGGGTGCATTAATGCAGATGTCCGACCACTCACCGCGCGTTTTGCTGGACAGACGCTTGCGCTGGTTCGTGGAGGTGGTGTGTGGGAGGAGCGTGTTTTGCTGGTGATTGCTGTCAACAGGACTGGTAGCTATGATGTTATCCTTGTACTTGCTCATTAGGGACAGTTTTGTATTGTCATTCCCTGATGGTGAAAAGGTTAATATTAGGCAGAGAGAGAGAGAGAGAGAGAGAGAGAGAGACAGAAAGAGAGAGAGAGAGAGAGAGAGAGAGACAGAAAGAGAGAGAGAGAGAGAGAGAGAGAGAGAGAGAGAGAGAGAGAGAGAGAGAGAGAGAGAGAGAGAAAAATACCCAGCCACATACACTCTACATAAAGACATGTCCTTTCAGAAGAGTTCTTTTAACTAGTGTTTGGGAGGTTTTGTGGGGCTGGCTAAATGTGAAACAACCAAGTGCCTTCACAAACCAGTGACTCAGAAGATATGACATTCTGCCACTCTCCATTACACAACATTGCCAAGCGCTGTATAGACCCGTCCCTCAGTAATGAGCAACTTGCACAACAAAGACAACTGACACTGTAGGTATTTTTTTTCTTTAAATTGTATTATCCAAATTAGTGTGGCAGCATGAAATTATTCCTCTCCAACACAGCGTTGTGGGACTATTTATAGCACCCTGCTCTTCCAGGCAAACATCAACATCATTTCGCATTTAATCAGGGCCACCATTTCCAATGTCTTGTATCCAATGAACCTGGACAGCCTCTCTGCCACTAACCCATGTCATTTGACTCTTATTGCTTTAATGACATTTCAGTTGGGCTCTTGGCAGTCCTGCACAATGTCATGGATAATTTATTTTAGAGGTATTAGTGACATATCTTAAGTAGATGTAGTATAACTCTCTAATATCGGAGATGTGCTTTTAATTGCAACTTCATGGGCACTTTCTTTTTTTCTAGAAAATTTCCCTGTCACTGACTTTCAGGGGAATGCCTTAGAAACAAGGAGAACACCCAAAAGTAGACTTGGAATTCATTAAATAGGGAGAATAATAACACCATTGAGGAGACTGCCTTTGTCCAGATTAAGAGAAGTGCCGAGTGTATGCTGTTCTACCGTGGGGGTTTATAGCTCTTCCCAAAAGCACTCATAGGAAGCTGTAAACTGTACAAGACCATATGAAAAGGCACATACCAGGGGTGAGGTCTATGTTGGTCTTGTCATTGCAGCCCTGCAGTGAGTCAAGCGTTCGTGTCACCTGGCTGGCGAAATCCTCACCACCATTCATGCACTCACGCTGCAGGTGGTGTCGCAGGTCAGTGATGTCATACTCATAGCCATCTAGGATGGGTGTCTCTCGGATGCTGAGCGTGCCGCTGGAGTTGTGGCCCTGACCACGCGAGTTACGCAGGCTCTCACGTGCCTGTCCACCCATCAGCACGGAGGGAATGTAGTGGATCTCGTTGGCTGCCTCAGCACTTGCGCTCTTCTGGGGCTGAGGCACACGCCGCCGCTTGCACCAGCGTCGGCGCGTGTACAGGATCAGCACTAGGCACAGGATAGAGAGCAGCAGAGCGATCATACCACCCTGGAGAGAAAAGAGAGGGAAATTTTAAAAATGAGAGAAAGAGGAATAGGCTAAACAAGGATTAGCTAACAGACTGATGAAATCCCCAGATGATTTCATAAACAGAAATCCAATGACACTTCCAACTGGGGGAAGACAGCAATTAGGGGCACCATGTTGAAAAGTATGCAGAATCACAATTCAAATGACGACAGATAGCCAAGTCTCACAGAGAAACGCCTTAATCTCCTCTCTTTCACACTGGGTGAGGACAGCAGTAGTACACACAATTTGCATAAGCTGTTTGTCTACTCTGCATAGTCAAGGACGATAACAAATGACACACTAATATAGGTCACTCATGTTGCATTTGCATGCACAGTAGAAAGTCATGAAACTGCCCTAATGTTTTGTATTGATTAAAATTCCTCAGCACTTTCAAAGTCATTACATCAGTTTTCTGTTTGTGCACAATATAAATTTAAATATATTATCAATTACAAAGCAGAGGGAGGAAATGATGAGCAGGGATGGGGGGTGGTGATTGGTTTTTCTCTTTGTTAAAGAATAAAGGGATTTTGTGATAGGGTGGTTTAAGCTGTCACAAGCCACACTTTTTCCCATCCCTGAAAACACAAAATAAAAGGGTAACAATAAGGACATGAAGCAATATGGGCTCTTCTAACATTTTAGAGGCTTCCCAATGGTCACAATAAAAGGAATCTTCTTTCACAACAAAATCATTTATACAACCATGGCAAATTAAGTTTAAAATGTAAAAATTTAAAAAGATGAAAAAATTAATTCTGTGATCTCCAACCAAGATTTTCAGTAAATCAGTCTTGTTTACACATTAAACAGCAGATCAGTAGATTGCCGAAAAGTACATTTAAATGATTTCTCTGCCAGACCTTAAGAAAGAGATATTGCATGCAGCAGTATACTACAAAAGCTATGTGATGAAAACCATACAAACACTGGGGCCATATATAGCCCCAGAGTCAGCAGCTAATCAATTTTATGTAATTTGATTTCCCTCAGATCTGTCACTTTGCATTAGTCAAACGAGCAGCTTACAACTTTATGGTGGAGAAAATTAGGTAACGCTATACACAGGAGTTACAGGAGATTTAAAATTAGAGCAGACAGGACAGCGCTTTATGAAGGACCACTATTAAAGCCAAACAAAACACCAGAGGCCAGCAGTATGAGAGCCTGTAATCCAGTTAGCTAAAGCAAAGATCGAAGGCATGGGTGTCAAATTTGTTAACAACTTTAATGATCTGTTGGGTTAGTTGTCTGCACCACAGTGGAATGCCATGATATTCTGCTGCAAATTAGTAAATCAAATGACATGCAGCACAAGAGGAGCCATGAAACACATTGACTGCTCTTTTTCCATTATTACAATGACAAAGGGACAAGGTTTTATTTCCACTGTGCATATATCAGATTCCCCTAGTAATTCATATCACATCTCTCGCTGAATGATTATTTTGGCTGGACTAAATACAGTCATACTTGCTGTGCACCCCTTTAGCTCTTATTCATCAAAGTTGCATATGGTCAAATCGTTTGAAAAAGGAGCATACACAAATTCCACAGATTTGTTATTCATCAATTTCACCTTTGCCATATCTGTACAATTAAACTCATTTCTGGAACCAGTCAAATTGTATGAGTGTTTGTAAATGTCAATGGAATAATTTAATAACCTGAAGCAAATGCATGATTAACTAACCAAAACTAAAAAAAATCAACCTCATTAAAATATAAATCAATATATGGACTTATATTAGATGGACATAGGTATAAGCAAATGCTCCAACTATTCCATTTCAAAACACTGATTACACTGTGATTTTCTTTTACACTACTGACATTGCTCAAAAAATAAACAATACAATACAAAGTTAGTGCAAAAGCATCTCATACACTGCAATAATGCAGTGTTTGTTATTTTAGGAAAATAATCAAACTTCACAGTCAAATCATTCTGCTGTCTTAAAAGACTGGGTTTTCTTAATGCCACATTTTATTCTTTCCAGTTGTAATATTAACACTATAAAGTCTGATCAGTAGGGAGAGTGGTGAACTTACTGCTTGACCTCAAACTCCACTTCAGAGTACAGCAATTGTCTCATAAGCCACTGAATATTGCTATTTTGTTGGCTCCCTACCGAAACATCAGCATGAATTAGGGCATGCTTCATGATACTGTTAGACAGGAGCTTGATTTCACGCACTGAAGCAGATTAGTCATTAGCACTCGAATCTCTGCTCGCTTCGATATAGTACAAAAGTTTCATGAATCGAACGCAGAGTAGTTTGTACTACAGCCTGACCAATAAACTGACATGCTGATATTACTGGCTGATATGAGCTACTTGCAGATAAATTGGTAATGGAGTTTACAACAGCTGGTAAACAACAATTAAAAGAAACAGAAATTTGGAAGGCAGATCCTCACATAATTTGTCGATAAAAGGTGGGTTTTTCTTTTCAATCTCCATTTTGGCAACAAACATGTTTGGCACACAACAAAGCAAAATGAGTACTCCAGCAGGGAAGTGAAATGCATTAAACAAATAATAAAAAAAATATGTGATCTGATTAATTGTGCTGCCTTGTCAAAATGTCCTACTATATCACATATTTATAGATAGAGCTCTACATATAACTGTAGCTACGTAGTACATTCTGATAGCCTAAATCCCACAAAGCTGAAGTCAGCTTCTGATTCACCAGTTTCTTGCTCAAAATTTCCCATTTCACCTTAAATGGTGCAGCAGTTACATTCAGGCACATCAGGCCACTGCCCACTCAGGCATTACTTAAAGTGAAACAGGAAAACCTGAATAAAAAAAGCTGCCAAATAGGAAACCTATTTCAGCCTCGTCTAAATCACTGCGTTAGAAAAAGCTACCAGTATTAAAACTACAGTTCGGTTGCGTTGGTAGTCTACTGAAAAACCACTTCATTCAGGCATGAACTGAGCACTGCACAGACTTTTGCTGCCTTTGGGACAATAGGGACCCCAATGCCCCCTTTTGATGGCCTGGATCCCTAATCTTGCCCAACCAGTGTTGGGCAAAAGGATATGATCCCCTCGCAATATTAAATATTCTCCAACCACCAACTCTGTGGCTGGTGCAGTTCACTGTACGGCAACTGCTTGTCACTGTTGCTTTATGTCATGAGAGCTGCTTGCTGCCATATAATGTGCTGCTTTTTTGTTGCTTTCTACCCCCTAGTAGTGTGCAAACCTCTGATGTTGCACAACAAAACTTCTACACTGCCTAAATGATGAGGATGAAGCTTCTTACTCACCAGCTTCTTGTTCGAATTTTCCCATTCCACTTTAAATGACGCAGCAGTTACATTTTGGATCTTCATGCTACATTCACTTTCCCAAAATGGATAGTAGCCATCTCACTATTTGCACAATCTGTGAGGAATAAAAGAAATCTTTCTGCATTTGCAAACACTTGGTCCATTTGTGCTTCATCTCGCACAGAGCTGCATCTCCAAAATCTGGTCAGACTGAGTTTGAGATCTGAACTGTGAGGGAAAGTTTTAGCTCCTGAAAAGCAGTGGAGAATCTTCTCATTTCGCTTTTCCAAAGGGGAAAGCATTCTGCAAACTGTTACTGTCTGCCCATTCCGTGAGGAGCAAAAGAGACTATTTGTACTTGAAAAATTGAGTTACAGAGATGTGTGTAGAAGAGTTAATGAAGTTTCAGCTCCTGAGGAAGAGAAACTCTCTATTCTCCTTTTGCTTTTTGAAATCCTGCACACTGTCACAGTTTGCTCATTCTGGGAGAAGCAAAGGAGTCACTCATAGATACACATGACCCCATTTCTAAATAAGTTGGGATGTTGTGCAAAATGTAATAAAAACAAAATGCAATGATGTGCGAATTATTTAAACCCTATATTTTAATGAGAATAGTAAAGACAACACATCAAATGTTGAAACAAATATTTTAGTGTTTTATTTTTTTTTAAATATATGACCACTTTGAATTTGATGCCAACAACATGTTCCCAAAAAGTGTTGGGAAAAGTGTTGGACGAGGGAAACAAAAGCTTAGTGAAGTTGTGAAATGCAAAAAAAAGCCACCTGGTTGTTGATTGACAACAGGTCAGTAACATGACTGGGTATGAAAAAGCATCCCAGAGAAGCTGAGACATTCAGAGGAAAGATGAGGAGAGGTTCACCACTCTGTGAAAGACTGCACAATCAAATAGTGCAGCAATTCAAGAATAACACTTCTCAACATAAAATAGCAAAGAACTTTGGCTTTTCATCATCTATGCTTCATAATAACATTAAAATATTCAGAGATCTGGACAAATCTCTGTATGCAAGGGAAAAGACTAAAACACAGTATTTGCTGGCCATGATCTTTGGGCCCTCAGAACACACTGCATTAAAAACAGACATGATTTTGTAGTGGAAATCACTGCATAGGCTCGGGACCTCTTCTGAAAACCACTTTCTTTGAAAACAGTCTGTCAATGCATCTACTAATGCAAGTTAAAACTCTAAAACGCAAAGAAGAAATTGTACATAAACAGGATCCAGAAATGCTGCCACCTTCTCTGGGCCTAAGCCCTTTTTAAAAAGAACTGAGGGGAAGTGGGAAAGTGTCCTATAGTCTGACAAATCAACATTTAAAATTCTTTTTGGAAATCAAGGACATTGTGTCCTGTGTGCTAAAGACCCTTCAGTTTGTGATCAATGCACAGTTCAAAAGCCTGTATTCATTATAGTATAGGGGTTCATTAATGCACATGGTATGGGTGACATGCACATCTATGAAGGCACCATTAATGCTTAATGATATACATATGTTTTGGCAACATATGCTGACATCCAGTTGTCTTTTTCAGGAAAGGCCTTGCTTATTTCAGCAAGACAATAGCAAACCCCATTCTGCATGTATTAAACAGTATGGCTCCCTATCAAGAGAGTCTGGGTGCTAAACTGGCCTGCCTGCAGTCCAGACCTGCAGCCCAAACTGACATTTGGCACATTATGAAATGAAAAATAAGTAGACCCCGAACAAAGGAGACCCCGAACTGATGAGCAGCTTAAATCCTATATCAAGCAAGAATGGGAAAATGTCATTTTCAAAACTATAGCAACTGGTCTCCTCAGTTCCCAAACACTTTTTCGGAATGTGTTGTTGGCATCAAAAAACAAAATTTCTCAGTCACAACAATCGATGTGTTGTCTTTGTACTATTATCAATCAAATATAGGGTTTATATGATTTGCACATTATTGCCTTTTGTTTTTATTCACAACTTTTGGTTGTATAACAATTTGATGAAAAAAAAACAACATGCTGCATGTCTAGTGTGTATAATTTTAAAACAAAAAATCACATCTGAATATTTCACATTTTGGTATTGCTTTTTCACATTAAGTTCGATTTGCAACAGTCTTAAAATGTTCAGATGCTTCAGGTGATTAATCATTAAATTCCTTATATGATAATGTGATACATGTTTGTGTTTAAAATTGTGTTGCAAATCTGTTTTTAAACTGTATGATGTCATGTTATCTTGGTTAATATTCTTAAATAACTACATATAAACAAAGACTGTCCCCCACATTTGTTATGTTATGTATTTTGCAAGAAGAAAAATGACCATAGGCAAATACATGGGATTTTTAAATCCTTAAATATTACAATCAATATCAGTCTTCCCATATATCCTATAGTTTATTACAGTTGGTCAAGTATGCACTGCTTTTTCAATAGGTAGATTACAATTTCTAATCACCTGAGCTTCTCATTCTGCTTGGTTTCACAGAGAACAAAAAAGCTTAAGAAAACATAAACAATAAGTGTGTTTAGTTTGTACTGCTGAAAAATCTCCAGTATATATATGTATGCAATGACTGGACAATAAAAATGTTGTAATCCACACCACGGACAGCCTGTGAGGCATGTAAGAATATAACTACTCCCACAGCATTTTGGATTTTTCAGCTATAAATGCAAAAGTAACTCCCTTGAAGCACCTCACAAGACCTGCATAGACAATTTACCCCTGCCATTACAGCCAAAACCCAGAACACCTGTGCAAGTGATGTTTAAACTGCTTACAAGACATTTTTGACAGGATAAGAATGCAATCAAGCCCATATAAATTCAACCAGCAAGGGCTATATGTCGATAAGTTAATGACATAAAACATTTTTGAGTATGCCTTTTATATGTGTGTTATTCGAATATGCACAAAGACATGATCATATAAAACAGTCAACGCTACATTAAAGGTTCCTTTTGTGTTGACAAAATAAATACAAAAAAATGACAATTTATTGGATGCAAAGAAATAAAGTCAAACATCATGACAACAATCAATATGTAATACTTTCTAATATCTTTAGTGACTGACAGCCAACTCATTTAAGAAGGATTTTTAAATGATTACAATCCAGGAATATCTCATCACACTACTTACTTTCTTTCCTTTGTCAAAAATGCATTGTTAAAAGGAATTTGTGACTTCAGAACACATCTCAGAAAACAGCTTTTGACTTTTAATTCATCTTATTTTACTTTTTTTTTTAAAGAGTGCTGCATCCCCAAAAAGATCCATTAAATATATTTCCAATGGTTTTTTACTCTCACAAATCCTTCACTGAAATAATTCCCAATCTCATTTTTTTTTATTTTAGCTTTTAAACATATTTTATACATATATTGACATTTTGGTTGTTGATTACACAATTATTATTAAACCTCTAGAGAAGCATTAAAAGAGCAGCAGAGGATTAACTGCAAAGATCATGTGCAATAAGAAGTGTAAGCTAAGGTCAACATTCAGCTCAAATATTTAAGTGTAAATGTCTCTAATGAAATATGACTACAAAGGCACTCTCCTTTAAACTTTCAAATAGCAATGTCTAGCTCAACTTGTCTCAGAGGTAGATTTCCAAGAGCAGAAGAGTAGAAAATGAAAAAGTAGTGATTAGAGACTCTCAAGTGACTTCAGAGGCCTTATAAAAAATGTCCAAGGTATTTTGTTAAAATAACAGAATGAGAACGTGTATCCCAGGAAACAATTTAAAGAGGCACTGTGCTGTGGTATTATTTTATTAGCTTTTTTAATTGACCATGTGGGTGTTCCTGTGTGTGTGTGTGTGTGTGTGTGTGTGTGTGTCTGAAGTTCAGAGGTTTCTCCTATTAATGACTGGGTCACTGCAAGACACTTTTCCTCATTGCTCTTTATCTGATCTGGCCACCATCAGTAGAATAAATGCTTGTGGCAAGAGGAAATGGCCTTTCTGTTCCAGGGCGCATGGGGCTATAAAACAAGGTATTATCAGCCACTTAAACTCTGCATGCTAGCTGCAATCCAGAGCCCACAGGGAGAGTGAGCACAGAAAAAAAGTAATGCTGGATGAGTTAACACATGTCCAGCTGATGCATTTCCTGGGGTATCTGATCCCTGATCCAACTTAAAATATAGAGAGAAGACCAACAAGGCCTGACACTACTGGTGGGTGATCAAATTTATATCACAATATTTTCCACTGTTTTAAGAATAACAATAAAATATCATGAGAAATGAATAACAATATAAATGACACCAATAATCATAAATATTATTTCTACTATAGAAACTTACAAGTAGTTTAAAGCTGCTAAAAGACTTCTTAACTTTATTAAAACAAACACCATGAGACAGTTCTAATCCGACAGCTTTCTTCCTTCTCTTTATTTATTGTGTAGACACTAACACACACTGTAGAAGCTCCTTCAGCTCTGTTAAAAAAGAATCAGTTCTTCGTCATTCTCTTCAACCATCTCTCCAAATCTCTGTTCTTCCTTCTCCACTCATCCTTCATTCCATTTTCAATTGGTAGTTATTCTCTGAAATAATATTTCATAGTATAATCTGTCTAACAAAGCCAGCTTGCTATTCCACATTTGCACATTTACCTCTTATGGGTTTCATATATCTTCCTCATGCCCAAAAGGTATAGTTACATATCCTCTGAAAGTACTAGAGTGGCAAGGCTAGTTCTTTTCTTTTTGCAATACACTTAATACAGAATACGAATGAGATAATCTGAATTTCAGCCTTTATTTCCTGATGTTTACATTAAGATGTGTTCAACAACATGGCACCTTTTGTTTGAAGCATCTATTTCTCAAGTGAACAAAAATACTGGAACATGTAACTGACAGGTGTCTATCTGTCTATGGGAGAACAGCAAGTCATTTTGAAAATCGATTAAAGAGATTCCACAAGTATTGGGCACAGTCAATACAAAAATCCTGAAAAGACCCACTAGTGTACTAACAACCAGTCATCTAATAGATCTGCCAAGTTAGAACAATAACAGTTGATAACAGAGATATTGTGGAAGCTATGAAGAAAAACAGAAAATCAACAGTCACTAATGTCACCAACAACCTTCACAGGGCAGGCGGGAAGGTCTCACAATCCACCGTATAATATAGCGGCCATACCACAAAATGCAAACCACACAACAGCAGAAAGAATCAGAAAGCCAGATTGGAATTGGCAAAGAAATACAGAGAAGAGCCACAGACGTTTTGGAATAGAATTTCACTGACTGATGAGACCAAGATTAACCTCTACCAAAATGATGGAAAGGCCCAAATTCAAGGTGAACGGTCAAGCACAGTAGAGGTAGTGTCATGGTTTGGAATGGGCTCACTAAGCTTAACTGATGATGTGACTTATGATAGTAGCAGCAGAATTAATAAAGAAGTCCAAAGAAACATTCTGTCTGCCAATTTACAGAGAAATGCATCCAGTCTAACCAGAATGAATCCATAACACAATGCCAACACAACAAAAGACTTCATAAGGGAAAAAGTGGAAAGATCTAGACTTGCCAAGTTCATCACTAGACCTTAACCCAATTGAGCATGTATTTCACCTTCTGACAAGGAGACTGGAAGGAGAAACCCTCAAAATAAACAACAACTGAAAGAAACTGCTGTAGAAGCCTGGGAAAGAACCACAAAAGGAGAATGTAAAAGGAGAATTGATGATGTCAGAGGGTTACTGGCTTGATGCTGTTACGACAAGCAGAGAATAGGCAATCAAATATTAAGTGTTCTTTACTTTAGTTTGTTTTAAGACTACTTGTTCCTATAATTTGCCTCAGCTAAAACTGGGTGGTCTGTCACCAAATGTGCCATGTTCTAAGTTGTTTAACATATTAGGCGTAAATATCTGGAAAGAAAGCTGAAATTCTTACGTCTTCTCATATTCAACTTTTGATCTCAAACCCATACGTCTTCAATGACAGCAAAAACAAAAGAACTGGCCTTGCCATTCCAATATGTCCAAATCTCTTTTGTCTAATAAAGCACAACAAAAAAGGAGCAAATAAATAAAACATCCCAAAGTAATAGTCTGAGGCAACGCAGAGCAGTCAGCAAAGCATAACATTGTGACCGTCTCTCACAATGGCAAGCGTTAGAAAATATTAGCTTTGTATGCATGTATGTATTGTGCTGTTTGTTATGCACAATTGGTGTAAAAAGCCAACATAGTACTAACAGAAGAGAGTACTGCAAGTGGCATTTAGCAGTGCAGTTACTTTTTCCTGTCTAAAAAAGTTTTTGGTTGAGTTTATAAGTGTTATGTGAGTTCATGATTATGGTGACTTTTTGTCCAGGATAGGGCTGTTTGTGGTTCAATGTATTTGGGCTTCTTATGACATCACCAGCATGGCCAAATGAATATCAGGAGACTAATTCAAATTTACTTTTATAATGGACTCAGCCCCAATATCCAATGGTTCATGCCAAAGCCCAAGGGTTGTTGATTCAAGCATGGTGAGTCACAGTGTAACTCATAATTAAATTTGAATCACAATATTGATGTTATAATTCTCCTGATGTTTCAACCAAAGGGAAAAAATAAATAAATTCATAAATAATGCGCTTCTACACATTTTAATGCACTATTACTGTTTATTGCTGAATTTAACACACAGGAAATATGAACACACACACACACACACACACACACACACACTATCTAAGCCGCTTTTCCCACAGGGGGGTGCTGGAGCCTATCCCAGCGGAAGTCAGGATACACCCTGGACAGGTCGCCAGTCCATCACAGGGCAGACAGACAGACATACACATTCACTCACACACTCACACCTATGGGGCAATTTAGCACGTCCAATTGGCCTGAATGCATGTCTTTGGACTGTGGGAGGAAACCGGAGTACCCGGAGGAAACCCACGCAGACACAGGGAGAACGTGCAAATTCCACAAAAAAAAGGACCCTGGTCACCCGGCCAAACAAATATGAACAAATATGACCTATGCAAAAAAAGACATCTACATTTTTTTTTCCATAATATGTTGAACTAAATGTAAATTGCACTCTAAAATTACCATTTTTAAGTCTGCTCTCTGTGTTGGTTGGTTCTATTTGTGAAACAATGCAGCAGCTTTCATGGCATAATTAACAAAATGCCCATTCTTGACATAGACTATATTTCCAAAAGCATTTGCTCGTCTGCCTTCACATGCTTACGAAATTGAGTGAGATCCCATTCTTAAACCATACGGTTTAATATGATGTCGACCCACCCTTTGCAGCTATAACAGCTTCAACTCGTCAAAGGCTTTCCATAAGGTGTAGGAGCGTGTTTATGGGAATTTCTGACCATTCCTCCAGAAGCACATTTGTGAGGTCAGGCAGTGATGATGAACAAGAAGGCCTGGCTCACAGTCTCTGCTCTAATTCATCCCAAAGGTGTTCTATCAGGTTGAGGTCAGGACTCCAAACTCGCTCATCCTTGGTCTTTATGGACCTTGTTTTGTGCACTAGTGCACAGTCATGTTGGAACAGAAAGGGGCCACCCCCAAATTGTTCCTACAAAGTTGGGAGCACGAAATTGTCCAAAGTCTCTTGGTCTGCTGAAGCATTAAGAGTTCCTTTCACTGGAATAAAGGGCCGAGCACAACTCCTGAAAAACAACCCTCTGCCATAATCCCACTCCACCAAACTTTACACTTGGCACAATGCAGCCAGACAAGTACTGTTCTCCTGGCTCATCCATCGGATTGCCAGACGGAGAAGCGTGATTCAGAGAACATGTCTTCATTTCTCTAGAGTCCAGTGACGGTGCTTTACACAAAGTGACATATGGCTTAAATGCAGCTGCTCGGCCATGGAAACCCATTCCATGAAGCTCTCTACGCACTGTTCTTGAGCTAATCTGAAGGCCACATAAAGTTTAGAGATCAGTAGCAAATGACTCTGCAGAAAGTTGGTGACCTCTGCACAATCAGCATCCACTGACCCTGCGCTATCATGTTACGTGGCCTACTACTTCGCGGCTGACAGGTGGCGTCCTATCACGCTGGAATTCACTGAGCTCCTGAGAGCAACCCATTCTTTCATAAATGTTTGTAGAAGCAGTCTGCATGCCTAGGTGCTTGGTTTATACACCTGTGGCCAAGGAAGTGACCGGAACACCTGTATTCAATGATTAGGATGGGTGAACGAATATTTATCCCTTCCATTTTTGTATCAGTATATAAATGTCATAATGAATTGTCACTATTCATGTCATAATGAACAGTCCTAATTGTGACATCAAGTTGAGATATATTTTGTTCTTTTCCTCTTATAAAAGATGTCATAAAATGGATCATTTTACACAATGGGAACGTGTACATTCTGTATTCCCATAATAATTCCCATAATTCCCAAACTCTTGCAAGGGTCAAATATTTGCACATCCTGATTTTAGACTCTAATCTAAATGTAATGCAGATCACATAATAATACAAAACAAAGAATGAAGTAGTGTACACAAAATCTGAAACAACAAATAAGTAAAACATGAGAATTAAACCGTTTAAAATTAGGAGTACAGCATTAGCATTATTAAATAAAGAATGGATTTTTAACACGCTACTGACATGCGGGAGTACCTGCACAATATACTATGCCTTTGAGGAGGAAAATGCTTGAAAATGTTGTGTATCCCCACAGGAAGAACAGTAAAAGACAGTAAACAAATATTACTTAATGTGTAATATAAATTTATCTGTGTTTGACCACATTTAAGCACCATTATGAATGCATGCTTCTCAGAACACATAGCTCCTGGCATCAGGTAGAGCCTGAAATACCCATTTCGGGGGCATCATCCTCACAGCTACCACAGAGATTCATCTTTCACTGCTTTTAACATTGCTTGCCCCCCTTTCCAACGCTCTTAGCCATTGGTCACATTCTTGCTTGCTAGAGCCCTAGGGAAAGAGACCAAGCCAAAGATATATCACTTCCCTCTCATAGCTGCTGGCAGGGCAGAAATCCACATCTTCAGCTTGCAGCTTTGTTTTATAAATGGACTGGTGTGCTCCAAATGTTTAAAGCTTCTTTGCTTGGCCTAAGCAGGTGCCTCCCAGAAAACAATGGTAAAGAATCAACCAGCAGGACAGCAGCACAGAACTCTCCAAATTGGTTAGGAAAGGTCAGCGTTTTGGGAGACAGTGCAGCTGTTAAACCCAACAAGCAAACCTGCTCTATCATTCTCCCTCAAATAACTCCCTGGTCTATTGGCTCTCAGCCAATAAGAAAGGCATTGATTTCTGCTTTATTGCTTCTTCTGCTCTCCGTATCCAATTCCTTAATGACACCCTGTCCGTTTCCGATCCTCTCTAATTCCCAGAAGAGAGGAAAATCATAAACACTGGCTGCACTCTGGAGTAGAGAGAAAACTGAGTGTTTACAGAGAGTAACAGCAGCTCCATCAACTCAAATGGCACCAGGTGGGATGTGCCATTTTGTAGGCGGTGAAAGAACAAAAAAGAAAAAGAAAAAAGGGGGAGACGGATCACAAAGACTTATACTTCAATCACATCGTGAAGTCTAAATTTACTACTTCACTATTGCAAAACACAAAAGACTGCTCACAGACATTCTTACAAGAGGCAGAGCCATGGAAATGAACACACAACAATCAGTCTCAGACCAGACTGTCTTGGTAGACACAATTGGCATGTTTCAAAATTAAGTACAGAGGATTAATGTAGACTAATTAACAAGCACCTAGCAAACAATAATAGTCAAAATACTGAAATGCTTTTCTGTAGGATAGCCTAATCAAGTTAAAGCAAAGATTGAGACTCTACAAGGATGCATTAGTATAATCGATACAGTATTGGGCGCCTAACGCCATTCAGCACGACTGGCCTATAGCTGATACCGATCGCGGGCGGGACTGGATGCCACATTTAACGGCACTGAAGCGATTCTCAACAGTGTAACAAACACATCCATCTGCCCCTCAAATTCATGGAAGTGGATAGCCAAGGAAAACATCACTGTTTTTGTTTTTTTTAGATTTTTCTTTTTCTTTTTTTAAAGAAGTAATGCAACAAACGTTAGCTAGCTACATTGTGGATCTGCAAGCTGTCGCTACAACTGCTACTGCAACACTAACCACAAACATTAGCAAATGGGACAAAACAACACTGACCTATCGAGTCTGTAAAAAAGCAAAAATAAGTTTGTTGCAAACTTGTCAGTCAGAAACAGAGCAACTGTTCCCCTTTAATCTCTTTTCATGCCTTCAGCTCTTTCAATAACTGAAGTGAGCTTCTTTTTCTGCAGTGTCTTGTTCAAAATTTTCCATTCCACCTTAAATGGTGTACCAATAACATGCTGGCATCTTACGCTAGCGTAACAATTGAAACAACAGGAGCCTTTGCAAATGCTCCAGCTAACATGACATAGCAGTCCTCCTGCTTTACGGATGGGTTTATAAATGTACTGAAAGGGCTAAAAGAGCTGACACACAATCGCTTGTAGATTAGCGCTCAGATGCTAACACGGTAATAGAAACAAATCCTTAAAGCGTTATAGGATGCCAAATATGTAATATACTTCAGAAAAAAATGTTTTTCATAAGTGAAACTGATATGATGAGACTGAAGTTAGATTGCTATTCACCATTCCACTTTAAACAATGCAGCAGTTACATTTTGGTGCCTCAGGTGAAATATGGTTAACATGTTTTACATCATTCATCATCAGCTCTCAGGATCAGGTAAGAGAAAAATTGGACTGAAAATCAGTCGATACTGATACATAGTCGACTGATCCTTCCATCTCTAGTAATAATAATTTTAGCCTCATATCCTCTATGTGTTCTACAGAGGACACAATGCTGAGTCATAGACTGATCACTGCTTATGCAATCGTGAAATATTAGCAGTAAAATACAAAGAAATATTCCACAACAAGATAAAATCTCATTTGTCAGACAGCTGTAGCCCAAATACGATCAAAGAACCAGGATTAAAATGCAGAAGAAAAGTAAAATAATGCTGCTCAATTCTTCAACAAGACAACAGGCAACAGTTCTGCACTTGCAATTTTAAGGAATGTGTTAAGATGAAAAAGAGATTAGATTCTTCATGAACACATTTTAACAACAGGCATTAAAAACAACCTAATTTTTATATAGGTTGTAAATGATTAATAATTATATAATTTGTACATATACACTAATAAAAACTACCATTTGAAGTACAAACCATTTACTCAGTGACATTCCATAATTAATAACTACATTATATTATTTCAATTAAGCAACTAACATTTAAGATTTCAAGTTATATTTATAATTTATTTGAGATTTGAGTATTCAATACTTGGATTACTATATTAAAAATAATAATTGTAAGAAATCAAGCAAATTGTAGCTTTTATTATGTGTATATAATTATTGATGATAATTAACAAGCTACTAGATGAATGATAAGTTTGCTATTTAATTAGCTTATTATTGTAAATTGTATTCACTTGTTCTCCCTAAACTATCTTTCAAAGAAAAAAAATTCTTACGGAACCTGTGCCTACTTTCGGCTTCCTAAATTTACTGAAACAGAACAGTTGAATCAGACAGTTCTGTTTGACCACAGCCAGGTGTTACAACACAGGAAAGTAATGAGAAAAATGGTGTATGCGTTTCACCACGCTTCTTTCTTGTGCATTTACAAATCACAGCAAGGGCACAGAACAGCTGAGCCAGCCCTCTACAGAGAGATGAACCACAAGGGAGCAAGCCATCATATGTCGAATGGAGGAAAGAGGACTTAAGGAACACCGCTTGAACATAATGGTCTACTGAGGGGTGCAAACCGCAGGTTGTGAAACAGTCAGTCGAAAAGGAGGGGGGTGCATCAATGACACCTCCCAATGGAGAGCACAGCCACTATAGAGAGAAAAACCATGTAAAAATGGGTGCCAGCCAATGCACACTATAGCCTGTTAGTTTGGAAGCCCTGGCAGTGCTGAATGTCGCAGAAAATGAAGGAGCGTGAACTTATTTCACTTGTACATCTACTGAGCCACACATATTAGTGTTTTTTTTGTTTTGGTACATAACTGCCAGTTGCAGTGCTCTCCTAGGTCAATCAGAGCAGCCTTTAAAACAAACCCCATTTCTGGAGAGGATGGGACATTTAGTGCAATAAAAGAAGAACCTATGATTTGTTGATTCTCTTAAACCTTTACTTAACTGATGTACAAAGCGATGTTTTAACTGACCAACTTAATTGTATTTAACAATTTAGCAGACACTCTTACCCAGAGCGACTTACAAAAAGTGCTTTGTCTGTCTAGAGAAAATATCTTTGCTAATTAAAAACAGGGTGGAGAGAAAGCTAGTCCTGAGCTCAGATACTGCTAGAAACAAAAGCCCATGTTGATACCTAGACAAAAAAGGAACAGAATTAAACACAGCACAGTGCAATACATTTTGCCATTGTAAACCGTGGGAATCGCTGTGTCAGTAAAATAACTTTGGGGTGAGACATTATATCTCGACTTCAAAGTGTGCAACATAGCATGAAAGCCCTGGTTCTCAACGACTGAGTACAGATGCAAATAATTGGCAATACAATGTGTAATTCACTTCCAATTGGAGTGGAAGCTTTGACATCACTTGATCAATGGTCCTCTGGTTGGCAGCAAGCTACCAGACAGACAACGGGTGGAAACGTGTAATATGGTTTCTCATGTTTGTCGTTTCCAAAATATTTTAGTGTGACACAACTAAATTATAGTGTGACTTCTGTCCAGGTACTTTTTCACTTCAACTTCATAGAAGCCAAAATTTTTCCGTACGCTAGCTCAGGGGTCCGCAACATTTCTACATCAGGGGATTTTTCTGTGTTGGTGCGGCTTCACAGCGGAATTATATTTTAGGTAAAAATAAAATAATCCTCCTTTGCAGTAAAATGCTTTGCCAGTCGTTCCAACACCATTTCAACAACAGATGCTAAATACTGCTAATTCACCACCCTATAACCCTGAAGGCTGGCGTGCAGACTGCAGGTCATTCAGGTAACATTAGCTAACAAAACGGCAAAGATAAAGATTAAAGACAAACATTTGGACACATTTGGTTTCTCATGCAGTGTCATCTAAGGGCTTAAAGGTCACGCACATTCAGCAGTCGTTTCTGGCCTTGCCCTACACAGACTGAGATTTCTGTGAATTCCCTGAATCTTTTCATAATATTAAGTATGGTATATGAAGAAAGACCTAAATTCTTTGCAACCTTGCATTGAGAAACTTCTTTTTCCCCCTGTTTTACAATTCTGTCACAAAGTTTGGCACAAAGTGGTGAGCCATGACCCTTCTTAGCTTGCAAAGACTGAGCGTTTAGTGGATGCTCTTTATACACACAATCATAATACCCTTCCTCGCTTCCTCGGTTTTACTAATCAGAACTTTTTTTCATGTGTTGCAAATTCAAAAAAATATTTATATTTACAAAATACAATCAGTTTGGTCATCCAAGACATAAAAACTCATTCCTTTATTCCGTACTTTTGTTAGGCTAAAAAGAAGTATGAGAACTAAGGATGCGTATCTTCACCACTAAGGTCGATTCGATACACATCTCGATACACTGCCACCGATACGATATAATTGCGATACTCTGAAACCCGTTGTCGATACGATGCGATACAAATCACTCTTGTTCACGATATGATGCGATTCAAAAACGATTTGATAAAGCTATGACTTAATTATATGAGGATTCGGTTTGATAAGTGATCATTCGATACAGTTAGTTGAGGTTTGAGGATGTATTGGCCTAACCCATCAGTTTTCTTAACTCAATAGCACAATTCTACTTTACTCTCTAACAATTTAATGGATGTATGCATCTGGTTGTTTTCAATGGAGCAAAACCAATACATAATATAAAAAAATGCATAATTCAGTATATTCAGACAGAGCATTAATTTATTCAACTGAATTATTCAGTTATATTCTCCATCTATATTTATACAAAACGTATAAAACATAAGATGAACAGTTTTTAAAAGTACTGTATTAACAATGTGCATAGTGAAAATTATGATCTGCAACACATACTACTGTCTGCTAGACTTAACTGCTACACAAGGTTTCAGATAGTTGACTGACTGAGTAGGGGCGTGTTTTGCCTAAATAAACTTGCGATAGACCTGTCACCTCCTTTGCTACTGCTCAGTGTGGCTCGTGTTTCAGCAGGATCCGAAGAAAACGAGGGGGTAGCGGCCGCAGAGATGTCCACACCGTGCCGTCTTTTTATGTGTGTCGCCAGGTTCGTTGTGCTACTAACGTATTTGATAGCCCCACGGCATTGTTTGCAGATTGCGTGCGTCTTGTCAAGTTGACCACCTCGTTTAAAAAACCCAAAATATTGCCACACATTTGATTTGTGTTTCTTTTTTGGTGCATTAAATATCTCTCTGTCGTTGCTAATGCTCTCGTTTCCCTCCATCTTTGTTGTGTACTTCTGCGTGCTTGCGTCAGTACCTGAGGACACGATGGTGCATTTATGTTGCCTCGAAAAAAAAAGAAATCAATAAAAATAAAAAATATGTTGCCTCTGAAAATACGTTAGAATAAGGAATAGATACTGGAAAACAAAACACCCGATTTGTGATGCAAAAAGGCTAGAGGAGATGCACCGTAAATTCGCAGGCAAATTAAACCCGATGTACGTTGAATCTACCGGTGCAGTCGAATCGCAGACATGTGTGCCGAATCACCGATGTGAATCGGTGAATCTCCCCATCCCTAATGAGAACAAATTTTTTCATTAAATTTTACAGAATGTCAAAATTTTTCCAGCAATGGTGTGTGTACATATTTATGTATATCAACAGTGGCTTATTATCCTGGAATATCTTTTAACTTTTAAGGACTAATTTAAGAAAAATAAATCAGTAAGAAGTGGAAATAACTGAACAATATTCAGGATATACTTATGGTATCCTGGGCCAAGCAAAAATTACTATCAGTCACAGCTGGAGTTAAAATACTGTCATTCACACCATCAGTAACAGCTGTTAAGCTGCCGATTCCCAGCTTGATGCAAGGACCAAGGCACTTGAGACCATGACAATGTCTAATGTCACTTCTAACGCCTGCAACACATTACAAAAATAAGTTGGGACTGGGGCAATCTAGTACCAAGAATGTGGCCAAATGAAAAGAAAAAAAAAACACCCAAACACACACACACACACACACACACACACACACACACACACACACACACACACAGGTGATGCAATCATGCTTGGGTATAAAAGGAGCATCCAGGAAAGACCTTGCCTTTTATACGCAAGGATGGGTCGAGGCTCACCACTTTGCCAAAAAATTAAAAGAACAGCATTCCTTAATGAGTGATTGCAATGATTTTATGTATTTCACCTTCTAGGCTAATATCAAATGATTCAAGGAATCCAGGGAAGTTTCTGTAAATGCCTGTGACCTTCAAGCCTCCAGATGACACTGCCTTAAAAATCAGCATGCTTCTGAGATTAATCTCGACACATGGGCTCAGGAATACTTTGACAAGCCATTGTCAAAAAAGATCATTCATTGCTGCATCTATAAACACAAGTTAACACAGTACTACGCATAGTAGAAGCCACATGTCAAAAACGTCCAGAAACACTACCAACTTCTCTGGGCTTGAGCTCATCTGAAATGAACTGATGAACAGTGGTATTGTGTGCTGTGGTCTGACGTGTCTCCTCACACTGTTAATGGAAATACTGGACAGCACATTCTCTGGCCCAAAGATGAAAAGGTTGACAGTGTAAAGTTCAAATACGAGAGTCTGTAATGGTATGGGGGTGTAGCAGTGCTCAGGGCATGGGTAAATTGCATCTGTAAAGGCATGATTAAGGCTAAAAGATCTACACCCACTCTGGAGCATAAACTACCTTCTAGACAACATATTCAAGGTACGTTCAACATGACTATGCCAAGTCACATTCTGCACAACAGCTGTGTAATCAAAAAGTGAGGCAGCACACTGCAGGTCTGCCTGTAGTCCTTATCTGTTGGTCATCGAAAAATAGTGGAAATACAACAATGAAGGTCTTGCAAGATTAGACAGCTGAATACTTGTACTTAGAATTACAACAGAAAAAGCGGGATCAATTGGTATCTTCAGTCTCTAAGCAAATAAGTGGATTAATTAACTGCATTAATGGTCACAGTAAGATTACCATAAAAAACTGTAGTTTTAAAGTAAAATCATGACTGGCCTTTTTTCAAGGCGCATTTGGTGATTGCTTATCCAACCTTGAGCTCTAAACTGTACCCTGGCGAGCCTACTAGCCCAGTACTGAAGCAGGTCTGCCAGATTGGTTGTCCCAGCTGCCTGTGCCACTCCCATGCTATGGCCAACAATAACTATGGATTGGTGACCGTTGTCATCCACAGCATCAGGGGTGCAATGGGAACAGCATCACCGAGAGATGCCCTTGGAAGTAACATGATTTTGGAAGGGGCAGGCCTTAGGAGCAGCCCACCAGTGACTCAAACTGCAGCCGTGGCGGTGTACATTGCCAGGGCCATCTGTTGTAAAGGCTGGTCAGCCTATTGCCAACGCTAATCTCGCTTTCTCCAGACTCACGATAACACACTATCACACTCAGTGGGGAAACGGCTACTCTCACTGAGCAACCAGAGGGCAGGAGAGTAAATTAAGAGGCATTGAGCTCTCAAAAAAAAAAAAAAAAAAGAGTATCAGCATGGAGGTACGTCAAAGGTGGCACACTAGACCTAAGAGTTCTTTCTTCCCTTCCTATTCTTTTATGTGCTATATGGCCTGCTCTAACAGCAATTTGAAATGGAAAATCAACGTGATTATATAATGTTATATTCACAAAGCATCAGGGCACTGACAACAGAGGAGCTATGTGCTGTATTATTTTGACCTCTGAAATAGAAATGATCAATCACATTGTGATTTTTGAACATTTTTGTCTAAACAGCATCATGTTAAAGAACAACACATGCAACACATAAAATATAAAATGAAATACCTAAAACCAGACATTTGGATATGGAATTTAACATATTGCAGATGTAACAGCCCAAAAATTGTGACCCATAAACAGCATCAAGACAAATCAGACAACTTCAATTGTTCTTATAAAAGTCAAATATTTTAAGGACTTACACAATTATTTTTACAATTACTTGGGAAAGAACCTAATGTAACACTTTCTACACTGTGTGCACAATTATGAGGCAAGTGAGTATTTTGACCATATTATCATTTTTAGGCATATTTTCTAACTCCAAGCTGGATAAACTTGAATGCTTAATGGATTTAAGCATAGCAGGTGATGTGTATCTGTGTAACGAGGGAGGGTGTGGCCTAAGGAGGTCAACACGCTATATCAGGGTGTGCATAATTATTAGGCAGCTTTTTTCTTTAGGCAAAATGGGCAAAAAAGAGATTGAACTGACTCTGAAAAGTTAAAAATTACCAAAAGTCTCTCAGAGGGATGCAGAACTCTTGAAATTGCTAAGATATTGGGGAGTGATCACAGAACCATCAAATGTTTTGTTGCAAATAGTCAACAGGGTCGCAAGAAACGTGCTGAGAAAAAAAGACGCAAAATAACTGCCAAGGATTTGAGAAGAATCAAGCATGAACCAACAGGAATCCATTATCTACCAGTTCTGTCATATTCCAGAACTGCAACCTAGCTGGAGTACCAAGAAGTACAATATGTTCAGCGCTCAGAGACATGGCCAAGGTAAGGAAGGCTGAAACCCGACCACCACTGAACAAGACACATAAGCTGAAGTGTCTAGACTGGTCCAAGAAGAATCTGAAGACTTTTGAAAGGTTTTATGGACTGATTAAATGAGAGTGACTCTTGACGGACCAGATGGATGGGCCCATGGCTGGACCAGTAACGGGACAGAGCTCCACTTCGAGTCAGACGCCAGCAAGGTGGAGGTGGGGTACTGGTATGGGCTGGTTTTATTAAAGATGAGTTGGTTGGACCTTTTCGGGTTGAAGATGGGCTCAAAATCAACTCCCAAGCCTACTGCCAGTTTTTAGAAGACACTTTCTTTAAGCAGTGGTACAGGAAGAAGTCTGCATCTTTCAAAAAGACAATGATTTTTATGCAGGACAATGCTCCATCACATGCATCCAAGTACTCTTCTGCATGGCTCGCCAGTAAAGGCATTAAAGATGAAAAACTTATGACATGGCCCCCTTCCTCACCTGACCTGAACCCAATTGAGAACTTTCTTAAACGGGATTCTTGTGGAAGAACTTGCAATTCTTAAATGGGAGATTTACAGTGAAGGAAAACCGTACACCTCTCTGAACAGGGTCTGGGAGGCTGTGGTTGCTGCACAAAAAGTTGATTGTCAACAGATCAAGAAACTGACAGACTGAATGGAAGGCTTATCACTGTTATTGAAAAGAAGGGTGGCTATATTGGTCACTATTTTTTTCTTTATTTCTCAGAAATGTTCATTGGAAAGCTTTGAGTTGTTTGTTTATAATTCTCACTTGAACAGATGAAAATAAAAAAGTGAGATGGGAAAATGTGTTTTTCATTTAGCTGTGTAATAATTCTGCACCATTATAGTTGCCCAATAAATGTGCACATACAGATATTTTTCTTAAACATTCATGTTTGAGGTTTATTAACATTTTGGATTAACCGAGAGCACTGTAGTTAGTCATTAATAAAAATAATCCTCAAAAATAAGACTTGCCTAATAATTGTGCACACAGTGTATGGTATAACGCACAGAACTTTGCATTATGCACTAGTCCAGAGTTGCACACGATGCACTAATGCAATTCAAAGCTCTCTTTGTTAGCTGCATCAAACATAAATATTATTTGGAAAATTCAAGCTCATACCAACTATCCTTTTTCACAACCTCTCAGTCTTGTCAAAAGATTAGGTATTCTACTGAAAACCTGAAAAAATACCTTACATTCAGATTGAGATTCAGATTCCTTTATTGATCCCAGGGGGAAATTGCAGTTGTTACAGTTGCAGCCATTTATGTAAAAATAAACACTACATGTTCAGGTCAAAACCATATTTCTGGTCAAAACAGCCTTTCAATCACAGAATGATATATTTAAATATAAATTAATGGTTAATGCACTTGGTTTGTTCAATGACAATACAGAACTAGTTTGTGTTATACTATGTTAACTACATAATACTTTCACTTGTTTAATTGACGCAATTAACTTCAGAAAAAGATTCAGTCAAAAACTATTGAAAGCAGCTAAGAGACAAGACTTCAAAAGCCATAATCTCGTTGTCCTGTGATGTCTAAATGCTGCAGTGCCCTTCAGAAGTGACAATCATCTTGCTTTGAGAAAGGAACAAGATTCAAATCCTGTTTCTCACTTCAGTGAAGTTGTGTCAAATGCTGACTTTCCATGCATTTTCCCTCCTTAGAATACTAACAGCTCCCTTTTTGTGAATATCAATGTCATAGGCAGTTTTTAAGACTGGAGGCTCAATGTCTCTCTGTTACTAAAGCATCATGCAAGAAGAGCTCACCAAAGAAGCTTGCCCAGGGCTTAGGGAAATCATTTTCCAATAGGCATCTCTCACTAATCAGGGGCTTTACACACAAAACAGACAAACTGCTTCCAATAGCCACGATACTCTAAATGTGCAATTACAGAATCACTTTCAGGGAAGGAAAATCCAAGAACTACCAACATCCCATTCTTTTTTATTCATTAACATAGGATTTGTATCAGTTTCAGCCTCTAATAAAATGCACTGAATTTCCTGTATAATCTCAATGCAGCCTGATCATTCCAACTTTTTTTGATATTGCTCTATACTGTATTATCTACAGAGCATTATCCTCTAAAGAAATTTCATTTCTAAGGTTTTACAATTCAACAACACCCATATGCACATACCATAACTCCTTCTCCCCATTTTTTTAAATGTATATGGAACATTCTACTGAATATGTTTAAACTGCAATCCAATTAAGCATTCAAAACTGGTTTTTTTTCAACAATTATATTATTATATTATGATCTGTTTAAATCCAAGACACTAAATAAGATTACCGCTTATCTTTCTGGGTTGTACAGGGGTGCCAGATCCCAGCAGTCACAGGGTGGAAGGAAGAATACACCCTGCACAGGTTGCCAAACCATCACAGATCAGACTGGCCAACAGATATATTCACGCACACACACACACACGCACCTTGGGGCAATTTAGCATGTCCAGTTGGCCTAACTGCATGTCTTTGGACCATGGGAGGAAACCAGAGTCTGGCTGTGAGGCAACAGTGCTACCCACTGTGCTACTGTGCTGACCAACTTTATTCATAGTTGCACTCAAAATTATTCAAACCCCTTCAAAGTGCAAGGCAGTTTGGTAATATAAATAAAAATTCCTGAAAATCTACCAACCAAGGCTTTAGAGAACAGTTAAAGAAGGTTTGTTATTACAAAATTGCGTTTACTGCAAACATCTGAAATGAAAAATCGTTCTCTCCAGATATGTCCATGTGTAAAATTATTCAACCCCCACAATACGTATTTTGTGGCACATTCTGAAGACTGTATAACCTCTAATAAATGTTTTTGGTAGGTGCCACCAAAGACTTTCAGTAAGATTTAAATTCAGGGACCGAGATGGCCTCTCATGGACATTCCAGGGCTGATCCCTGAACCAAGCTTTGGTCAACTTGGATGTATGCTTGTGATCATTTACTTGCTGAAAAGTCCAAAACACACCAAATGGATTGACAGTTCTTGCAACAGCAGAACACCCCCAAAACAGCTGCCCCACCTTCACACTTGACCGTGGGCAAGGTGTTCTTTTTGTCATATGCTTTTGCTTTTTTTTGGTTAAAAATGGAGTGCACTAATTTGTATTTGTTTTAGTTGTCTATTTATCTATTTTGTTTTGTGTGATCACTATTTAAGATATATGAATGTTTGAATGTCACTGTATTTCCTTTGTCTTGAACAGAATTTCCCAATAAAAAGTAATTTACAAAAAAAAAAAAATTGAGTGCAGTGAGGTGTCCAGTCTTTGCTTGTGTAGTGTTCTTTTTATTGTCACCAATAATTTTGTTCCTGCCTTCATCAGGTCATACTGCAAGTCTTCGGTAATGATGCAAGGGTTTTTTCTCAGCTGTTCTGTTCAAATGCATCTTGGTGAAATTATGCTCCTTCTTCCATGTCCAAGAAGGTTTGCTGCTGTACTATGCGTTTTAACCTTATGTATGATACCTCCAACTATATCTCTTTGAACTTTAATTGTCTGTGATATCTCCTTGTAGCCATTTCCTCTCTTAGCTTTTGTAAGAGCTCATTTTTATTTGTCTTGTCTGCTGCTGAGCCTGAAGACATGCATGGGTAGCATTTATATATGTATGTATCACAGCTGAAGTAATGTCATGCTATCCCATAGCAGAATTTTCCAGGACTTTTCCAGGACAAATTCAAGGACAATTTCTATAACTTGTATACAATAATTACTGCTCAACTTCACCAAAGTTCTTAACATGAAAGTCAACAATACAACCTCACTGACTGAGTGATATAATGACACACAGTCACACAAACCATTCCTCAATCAACCATCCATTCCATTACAAGATCTACTAATATATTAGAAGTGAATGTAACATGCTGCTAGAAGTTTACTGGGCATAATGCCAACGTGTCCATGTAACTACTGACATACAATACTGTAGCATTACTAACTACAAAAGGTAAAAATGGACACTCAGACTGATTTTACACTTCTCCAGAACTACACTGATATCCAATATATGTGATTAATTTTCATATTCTCTACACTCATATACATATTCTCAGAAAACAGATACAAAAGTATCACTGGGGTGGCACTCCAAGAGTATGTCTCCAGAACCTTCAGTCAGGTAACACAATTGTACCATTTTCCACTGAAACGATATATTTTAAGTTGTATTGACTCCACAGACCATCTGGTCTCTGAAAATACATTTTTTCCTGACACTGTAGGTGCCTTAGAGTTTTGCACACATAAAAACACTGTTAAAAATGCACATAAATGGGTGACCATCAGGCTCTGTTTCTTACTGTAAGAGAGTCCAGTGAAAAGACCAGACTGCTGATTTCCCATTTGATGATCTCTTTGAACAGCATAATGGAGTTGAGTAATCATGATACCCCTAATCTAATGGCACAGTGACTTTTTTTTGTTCTTTCCTATGCCTTAAGAAGTAGATTTCTATACTAGAGATGGCAGCAGTACACACAGCACTGAGAGAAGAGGGTTCCGAATCCAAATGAAAAGTAGAACCTCTAACGAAGTGAATCATTAGGTGACATTCTTCTCTCCTCCTCCTATTCCATCGACCACCCCTTGCTATTACTAGACTAGTGCAGGCATACCATCACAGAGATGTGCAGAATGCGGAGCTCTTCCTCGGCTGTGTCGCTGGCTGGGTCCTCAGTGGTGGCCAACCCAGGAAGGTTCAGACTTCCATCTTGATGGTGGATATGGAAAAGCAGAGTGCCATTCTCCAGCCACTGCTGCCTCCAGCGAACCAACGGGATGTCCTCTGAATTCCCTGAGATCTCTGCAGAAAACACAAGTTCAGTTAATGTTACACCAATTTTCTGAATGTACTGTGGGCTCTGACTAATTTTTATATTATGATTATACATTATATATTATACATAACATATTATACATTAAATATATATATATATATATATATATATATATATTTTTTTTTTTTTTTTTTTTTTTACTAAGAATGCATTTATTACAATGCATGTAAATAATATAGAATTTACAACTGTTGTTCAGAAAGCCATAATCATCCTAACTTTAAGTTGTTAACATATTCAAAGCACTTTAACTGGCTGCTAAGGCAGGGAAGCTTTTGTTCTCTGCAGTATGTCTGCAATATCCACAAGTCTTCTTTGCAACAGCAATACATACAGTGCATGTCAACCATACATTATTCATTATACTCTTAAAATGTCTGAGAATATCAAAGCTGTCTCTAAGACTCTCTGGATGTACTTCAGACATATGAGAGAGCCATCTAAGCACTGTTTGGTCTGGGAAAACGAAGCCGATGACTCAGTAAATGGCACATGGTAAAAGCTCATCTATATTAGCCAGTACAAAGGACAGATGGTAAGAGATGTCAGAACATCCAACCTCTCAATGTATAAAAGGGTTCTGCAGTAATCAAGGGCATAGACATTAGCAGTGCATTAGCTAAACGTCACTGAATATATCGGCAGTATTGCACTGTTAGAAGAACATGTTTCAAAACACCAGAACTGGTGACAATTTGGAGTTGTCCGAGTTGTCTCCAAATTATGAGATATCAAGAGCATGAAAGGTTTGAAACAGTTTAACCCTCAGTAAGACATTTTATAGCATTATAATTCAGTCATCGAGGAAGGCTTTGAAACACAAGTTTCAAAGTTTCAAGTGAAGTTTTTTCACATTGACAAACTTTTTTTTTCAGGTGACAAAACTTTAAACTGTTGTTTTGCTTAACTCGTGTTAAGTTCTAAAACTGGGTTTATCAGAGCACTCTGAATATTCTATACAGGGTTTATACATCTACAGTACAACGATATTGCATCTGTACTCTTTGTCCAATTTATTAGGTCCACTTATCATGTGAGTGCACTGTGTAGTTCTAAAGTTACAGACTGTAGTCCATCTACTTTTGAGAATAATTTTAAAAGGGCACTAACACTATTAATGAAGTCAATGCAGTAAGTAAATCTAATTTTGTGCTAATATTATTTAGCCTAGACTGACAATATTCAATTCTTCAGAAAGTTAGGAACATTGCTCAAAACTAGCGAATGTGTATGATTGCATATGTGCGCATCTTGTCACACACTCAAAAATGTGGATGGGTTAAGTTTACAAAAATACCAAGTCGGTTCATTGTTTGAATGGAGGGAAAGCACCTTCTAGAGGAAACAAGGATAGTGCTTCCAGCCCCCTGTTCAAGCTATGCAAATGATGACATAAATGTGACTCTGCACTTTCCCTCCCCAGACTCCCACGGGCCTGTTGCGCTGTGACACTTTTATTAATGAAGCAACAAGCAGGAAAAATGCTCTAACAAAGCCATATTACAGCAAACAATTACTGCTGTTACATTTTGTGGCAGGGCTCTTTCCTATGCTCTGTGCCTTTTTTACCTTGCACTCTGGTATGTGCAAATTAACATATCATCACACGACATCATTTGGCTTAATTTGTAGAGAAATAAAGCTAATTCTGGAATCCAGTAGCCAGGTTTTACTTACTATTGGTGGAAAACCTGATGTCCTTACACACATTTTCTTTCAGAATGCCATTACAATACTCTACAACATCCACAACAGAGTTTCAGGAAGAAAAATTACTGATATTTTCCTGCAGCTCTGTTTACAGTTACTAGTCTATTTCTTGAACATATTGGTTCAGTTACTCAGCCTGCATTTATTCAGTCAAAAATGGATTTAAGGCAACAGCTCACTGGACTAATAAACCTTCCAGCTAAGCGTACTGATTGGTGAGTTGTGGTTGGGCTCACACTTGCTAAGAGCACTGCCAGGAATCCATATGAAAGTCAAAGTCTATGCACCAGGAGGCAGGCTTTCTGATATGTCTCATTTCACAATAACACCAATTTTTGTGGCACCAAAAAGGGCCTCCTCAAGGACAAGCCTGTGTCTCTGCATTAGAATAATGATGCCTAAATAACTTCCTCTTTCCTTACTGCCCTCGGGCAAACAACAGAAGCATTTCGGTTCTCACTTAATGGCCATTTATTATTTCTGACTCTGTGTGCTCAACTCAAAATAACTTTCTGGACAGCCATATACATCCTCTTGTGACCTCATGATAACATGCCCTGTTATTTCTTATGCCAGACAGTGGAAGCAGCATTGCTACATCATTTGCTATTTCCATAACACTCAGAAAAACGTCTTAACCTTTTGACTTCGGCCTGAGGAGATGCTCACCAGGATGGGCTCACTGCTTCCTATGCAGTTTGAGGACAAGCAAAAAAGCATAATGCTTCAATTACAATGATAATTATCTGAGTCACATGGATGAACTCAAAAAGATTCTTAAAAATCGAAAGGAAAGATCAAAAGAGTAGCTCTTAAAAGTCGAGTACAGGCAGCCTTGACATTTGGCAGACATTTGCCATTGGATTTGATATGCATGGTAAAAATACCTGGATAGCCAGCGCAGAAACATCTTGCATCAACAGCAAATGTTAAGAAAACTATGCTTGAGAGACCTTTTTCCCTTCTGAATTTTAGAAAAGTTTCCAAAGAGGAGAGTGTTTCACAGCAGGAGAGCACCACATGTTGAGGGGTGTACAGAGAGAAAGAGAGAAAGAGAGAGAGAGAGAGAGAGAGAGAGAGAGAGAGAGAAGCTGAGTTGAGAGAGAGAGAGAGAGAGAGAGAGAGAGAGAGAGAGAGAGAGAGAGAGAGAGAGAGAGAAGCTGAGTTGAAAGAGAAAATTCCTCTCACATCCTAATGCAGTGTCAGAGGTTTCTCCCTCTCTCTGCGGCTGCGCTTAGACTGAACCATGGATTCAAATATAAATTTCTGCTGCAAGCTATATATAGCCTTAACCTGCTAACATCTGAAAGTCAAAGGAAGCTTTGTGTTACTCGTCATACACATATTTATTCTGTGATTATTATTATTATTATTAAGTAAATATTTTGTGCCTTCTTGATGCACTCTGCAAAAACCAACATGGAGATTATATATTACATATTATACTTACTGAAAACAACAGTATCTAAAGTATTTTTTTGTCTATTTGTTTCAGAATTTATGTTTACATGTATGGTTTATGGTATATTCTCAACAATTCCTGATAGTCTCTTTCCCAAACTCCTCTTCCCCACACACACACACACACACACACACACACACACACACGCACACGCACACTCATCAGCCACTTTATTAGGTACGATTGTTCAATTGCTTGTTAACACAAATGGCTAATCAGCCAACCACATGGGCGCAACTCAATGTATTTAGGCATGTAGAGGTGGTCAAGACAACTTGCTGAAGTTCAGACCGAGCATCGGAATGGGGAAGAAAGGTGATTTAGGTGACTTTCAACGTGGCGTGGTTGTTGGTGCCAGACGGGCTGGCCTGAGAATTTCAGAAACTGCTGATCTACTGGGATTTTCACACACAACCATCTCTAGGGTTTACAGAGAAAAAAAAAAAAATATCCAGTGAGCGGTCAGTTGTGTGGACAAAAACGCCTTGTTGATGTGAGAGGTCAGAGGAGAAAGGGCAGACTGGTTTGAGAGATAGAAAGGCAACAGTAACTCAAATATTCTTCTTCTTTCGGCTGCTCCCTTTAGGGGTCGCCACAGCAGATCATCTGCCTCCATCTTGCCATAACCAACCAAAATCTCTGAGGAATGTTTCCAACACCTTGTTGAAAGTATGCCACGAAGAACTAAGCCAGTTCTGAAGGCAAAAGGGGGTCCAACCTTTTACTAGCAAGGTGTACCTAATAAACACACACACACACACACACACACACATATATATATATATATATATATATATATATATATATATATATATTTATTTACTAAGAATGCATTTGTTACAATGCATGTAAATAATATAGAATTTACAACTGTTGTTCAGAAAGCCATAATCATCCTAACTTTAAGTTGTTAACATATTTAAAGCACTTTAACTGGCTGCTAAGGCAGGGATAAGCAAGCTTTGTTCTCTGCAGTATGTCTGCAATATCCACAAGTCTTCTTTGCGAGTTCAAATGAGCATCATGGTGGACAGACTGTTAGAAAACAAATCCATTTTCCTGAATAGACCTTAAAGACCGTCAACTGTATTTTTAATGATTAATTAAAAAAGAAACGGATCACACAAATAATGCAAATCAGTGTACTCCACAAGTTTACAGAGATTATAAACTTTAAATCACATTTTTAAATGTTTGTTTTCTTTTACGGCAAACAAAAGCATGTTCGAACATAGGAGCTGAGTAAACAAAGCAGGAATTGCTAGATTTAAATGAATCTAGGATGATAAGGATAGATGTTCCAAATGTCTATGCAAATAACATTCAAGCTTTAAATTCAAGCTTTAACATTTGAGCATGCTGCAAACACCATTCATGTTGATGAAAATATGACATCATGTGACACCAGCACAGCTTCTCGCAACCACATGACTGTGGAAATTAACATAAAGGGGAAAGAATGTGCATCCCGAGAAAATCAAAGTTTACTTTTGCCGGCTTGTTTCAAGGTATATTTCCTTCAATGGTGCCAATTTTCCCCCTGAATAAGAATGCAAGACCAAGCAATCACTCAAAGTCAGACCTGCTTTACCAACCCATCCAACACTGAGAACATTAACCGCAATAGCTAGCAAATGGTAATTTGTTAAAGCTTCAGAGCCATGTTTAATATTGTATGTTGGATAATTAGCCTTAAGGAAGAGCATGACGGACAGGGGAAAAGTGGGCCTTCAATGTCAGGAGATCACTCGTCCTTTCCCTGTATAATACATCATCCAGAAGAAGGTTTTGGGAGAGAATTGCATCATTAACTAAACTGCCTTCTGACGGTATGTGCAGGATCTTTACAGGATAGTGAAGAAAGTCATGAATGGTCACATATAAGCTCCTTAAAACAGGTAAAATATGAATAAAATTTTGTCAAATAGAATTTGTTCTTATGAATTTCATGGGGCTTTTTTGTATTTTTTTTATTTCACCTCATACCAGACAGATAATTCTGGAGAGCACTGTATATGGCAAATGATTTTATTGCAAATATTAAACATTCTCAAAATATACAAGACCAAACTATTCTGATTAGGGATGAGTATATCAGTCAAATTTTATATTTGAAATAACACATTCAAAAAAGGTAAATGACTACAAGGCTACCTTTCACTGGACACTACCATGGACAGTGACAACACTATTATTACTGTATTACTGTATATACAGGGGCAGTCGTGGGCTGGAGGTTAGGGAACCAGCCTTGTGACCGGAAGGTCGCCGGTTCGATCCCCAGAGCCAACAGCAGATGACTGAGGTGTCCTTGAGCAAGACACCTAAGCCCCAACTGCTCCCCGGGCGCTGCGGATTAGGCTGCCCACCGCTCCGGGCAAGTGTGCTCACTGCCCCCTAGTGTGTGTGTGTGTGCTCACTAGAGTGTATGTGGTGTTTCACTTCACGGATGGGTTAAATGCGGAGGTGGAATTTCCCTGCTGTGGGACTAATAAGGGAATCTTAATCTTATACTCTATATTATTACTGTGTTAAACCCAGGCCCAGACCACACCATATTTATAGTAGGTCACTTTTCACTTAAAATTCATACAGAGATGTGTCAATAAAAGGTATTTAAAGTAAATAGACAAACACTAATCATCAGTATAGCCATACTGTTACTCACCCCCTACCTAGAATTAATTAGTTAATGCTAAACCTATAAAATCCATTATATAATATCGAAATTTTATTACATTAAATCTATAAAAGTGTAAAGTAATTAAGCTTACTGTTTTCTGTAATGCTTTCCATGTCATATGTACTATAGCTGTGCTGTATATCTGCTACCAGGCAGCGAAGAGCCTCTGGCAATGCAGCACGTAGTTTGCCAATCGGTGTGCAGTAGCCTTTAAACAAAGGCAGTATGGTTCCATTTTTATATTAAACAGATAAGACATTAACTGAATTTGTTGCAATTTTAGTTTGGTTTGTTGGCATTCAAAAAATTAAACTGCGCTGCTGCTGGTTTTAATTGTTTCTCATTGATGTCACTCAACTGATGTCTACCACTGAGCAAAACTAAGTGAGATGTGTTGTTTAAATGAAATACAGTGACATGTTTAGTTAACTTCCCTTTGTTTTGCTGACCATTAGCATGTTTTCCACCCAAGCTACCTTCACTGTCTGCTTTCCATATGTTTTTCAGTTGGTCTTGTGTTGTTGGCTAGAAGGGTGAGTTAACATTCTCTCTGTTGATAACTAACTCATATGGGTATGAGTTGCAGAAACATGAATTTAAGTTTATCCAACACAAAAAAATTAAGTTATTCTAATATGCCGTTTGGTTTTATCAGTCAACTGAACTTAAAAAACCAACACAGTATTTTTCCTCCTTACTCAAAATGTTGTATTAGTAAGAAGTATGAGATTATCTTAATACTTCTGTTTCAGTCCAACATTTATTGGGCACTGCTAAGTGCATATAAAGACCACTATATTTTTCTTTGCTTGTATACTGCCCCCTATTCAGCGTTTAGGAATTACACTTATTTGGGGTGATCTTAGATGTCACAGATAATACTAATTGACTATTGTGAATAACAAGCTAATTTATACTGCATATTTATTGACTATAATATCACATGACCCTGCCTCATTTCACACACTCCACATCACTGTACATGAGTAAGGTAACAGCCACTAGGAGATGGCTCAAATTTCTTGCTGGGTTCAAGTGATGCCCAGTACAATGTTTGCAGTAAGCAATTATAGCCATCTCATTGGAAAACTGGGCTCAATACAACCCCAGATATGCCAGCTAATCTTAAGCTGAAGAAAAAAAAACAGCTTTCCCAGCATTTGTGGATGATAAGAGAGAAAATCCTTATTTTGAAACAACAGTTGTCATTTTCATTTGATTCATTTATTGAATAATGAAGCTAGCAATTATACTGTAGCAAAGCTTGTATATGTGTATGTATCTGTAAGCTTGTATCTGTATATGTGCAGGCTTAGTTTAGCTAATTTTGTTATCCACTTTATCTTGCTAATCTTACATTAATATTAGTTACCTGTCATCACATATTTTGCATCTAAGATGCAAGTCAGCTGTAAAACTATTTTATGGCATTGTATAATACAATATACCAACGTTTCTGCCAACAGCTTTTAAAAATGATTTTAAAAATGAAGGTCATCGTGTTTTTTCATTTTTACTTTTAATAACGTCTTTTGTAACAGATTTGTGCATAGATGTCTAGCACAGTCACATTCACCATTTTCACTTATGCCCTTTAAGCTGAATTGCTTTATGTTTCAAAAGACACACACCTGGACCTCCAAGCAGGCAAACCAGCATATTCCTCATTGTGTTAAAAACTATACAAATAAGCTTCCCTACCCTCAATGTCACCTCCTATTTTTCAGCCGCTGGGTGTTCTGAATAATGCACGTCACACTGGCAACTCAACTCACAGGTTTTAGTCTCTGCTGCGCTTAGCTCATGGTTTGCTGATTCATCCACTAATGCACTCTGTGGAGACAGCTATACAGTCAAAATGTCCACTTGGTGGGGGGGGGCATTCCAGCAGGGCTATCTGTGGCCAGGTGTCCCTGTGAATAGCTCACACTCTGTATAGCAGTCTTTATTTACACAATGTAAGAGCCTGTCACATTTCTATATAATTGCCACAAGATGCTTGGACACTAAAGGTTCAATTCTGCAAGACAGTCAACAACTGCCCAGAGTAAAAGGGCATGAAACTGAAACATGCAGTGCACAGACGAGGCCAAAATTTGGTTTAGAGGCACAAATTTAGCACTGCTGGTACTGTGGATATTCAGTAATTCAAAAAGATTTTAAAAAGTGGTGAAATAACGGTGGTGACAAGTCTCTCTTGCAGCAGACGTGGAAGGCGCTAACTTTGACAGCATGCAAACAGAGTATGTGCTATATGCAGCTTTATTAAATCACACTGTGCTCACACTACTCCAAACATATGAATGGCTATTTACTTAACACTTTCTATTTTAATTTTAGGCACTACTCTTTTTTGTGTCTAATTTGTGTCAATTAATGATTAATTTCTACAGTGATGTGTGACCAAAGACAAAGCAGTATAAATTCTGTCTGCAATGTCACATAATGACATTACACAGAGGTAGTGTGCAGATTACTGCCCTCACACATGTACTTGAGTAAACACACACTGTGTGTGTGAATATTAGAAAACTAAATCAGTCATGGTCAAGTGCATTCTGCACTGCCCGTCTTTTGAAGTAAATAATTCTTTAGGAGAATGGCACGACAATCGATATCAATGAGGGTTGATGGACAAGTACAACCCTACTGTTACACTATAATACACTGCAGTGTTACTGAGGCTTATCATGCACGTACAGGAGGAGCCTGGGTAAACTTATCACCTGTCTCTGACTCAGAAGGACAGAGACGAATCGCTGACATTCTCAGGCAAGAGTGAGTAGGCTCCTGCCATTGATCATATAGAGGCTAATCAGAGGGCCCTGCTTCAGACTGCAAGCTATGGCAAAGCAGCCAGAATTCTGCAGGATAATCCTGAAGGCCAAGAAAAAGTTGCAGAAGTTCACAATTTTTTTTTATATCTATCTACCTGCACTGCTGAACAAGATGATAGTTTACCCGGACCTGCAAGAGGCAAACAAAGAAGGCCGCAAAGATTCAGTTTGCAACACAACCACTGCACCACTAGGCCGCCTGTCTTGTAGCCTTTATGGACAAAGTTTATTCATTTTATTTTGCATAATAGTAAATGGTGGTTTGGGAATTTTGTATTCAGCTATTTGTTTAAAGAGGGGTACAAAGAGAGGTTAATTTAATTTCTATTTAGAAATCCCAAAAAATGTCTGCACTAGCACTGCATCTAGCCAGAGACGCATTGTTTTAATAGCAATTTATCGCATCACATATTGTCAGCATGATATCTGACAGCTTTGGGAAACACTGTATTTTATGTCAATATTGTGCAATCCTTGTTCAGGATATCAATATTGCAATATATCAGTTCCATATATGAATATATGAAGTTCCATCAACTTTCAAGATGGCAAGAGTACTCCCCATCTTGAAGAAATGCTCCCCATGCTTGACAGCTCTGATGTCAACAACTACAGACCGGTATCACTTCTTTCTTTCCTTTCAAAAGTTCTTGAACGTGCAGTCTATAAACAACTTTCCTTCTTTCTCACACAGAACCAGCTCCAAGACCCCAACCAGTTTGGCTTCAAACCAGCACACTCTACAGAAACTGCCCTCATCGCAGTGACTGAGAACTTCCAATCTGCAAGATTGGCCAAATTGTCTTCTGTCCTGATCCTTCTTGATCTCTCAGCAGCTTTTGACACAGTCAACCATACGATCATTCTGGACATCCTCACCAACCTCAGAATCACTGGTTATGCGTGGAAGTGGTTCAAGTTCTATCTGGAGGATCGGTCTTATTAGGTAACATGGAGAGGGTTCACATCCTCTCCATGCAGGCTCTCCACTGGCGTCCCCCAAGGCTCGGTCCTGGGTCCTCTTCTCTTTTCTCTTTACACTAGCTCTCTTGGTGACGTAATGTCTTCTCATGGCTTCTCTTAACACTGTTATGCTGATGACACTCAACTAATGTTTTCTTTCTCTCCCTCTGACACACAGGTTTCCAGTTGCATCTCGTCATGCCTGTCTGACATCTCTACATGGATGGCAGCCCACCACCTGAAGCTCAATCCCAGCAAGACTGAGCTGATATTCATCCTTGCGACTACAGGTCCTCATCATCATCTTGCCATCTCATTCGAGAACTCCCTGATTGTTCCATCTGTAGAGGCAAGAAGTCTTGGTGTGACTCTGGATGGCCAGTTATCGTTCTCGACTCACATCGCGAACCAGACTCGGTCATGCAGGTATCTCCTGTACAACATCCGGAGGATCCGACCCTTCCTCACCCGAAAGGCCACCCAGGTGCTAGTGCAGTCTCTGGTCATCTCAAGGCTTGACTACTGCAACTCACTCTTGGCTGGTCTTCCCATGCAGACCATCAAGCCTCTGCAACTCATCCAGAATGCGGCAGTACGAATTGTCTTCAATCTGCCCAAGTTCAGCCACGTCACTCCATTGCTGCGCTCCCTTCACTGGCTTCCTGTAGCTGCGCGCATCAGATTTAAAACCCTAATGCTTGCCTACAAAGCCAAAAATGTACCAGCCCCTACCTACTTGATGGCAATGGTGAAACCTCAAACTGTACCACGAGCCCTTCGAACTTTGAGTACAGCTCGGCTTGACCCGCCATCCTTCAAGGTGCACGGAAGACAAGCGTCGAGAATGTTCTCTGTACTGGCACCCAGGTGGTGGAATAAACTCCCACTGGCTGTCCGAACAGAGTCTCTTGCTGTCTTCAAACGTAGACTGAAGACTCATCTCTTTACACAGCACTTAAATGAGCACTGAATTATAAGCTGCACTTATTTTATTGTACTTCACTCTGTATTGTAGCTTATTGTATTGCATTGTATCTTATTGTTATTGTATTGCATCGAATGGCACAGAGTTCTGTGTTCAACTCTGTTTCTCTGTCTGCGGTGACATTTTGTTTCTAGCAGTATCTGAGTTCAGGACTGTCTTTTTCTCTAAACTATTGTTAACTAGCAAAGATACTTTCTCTAGATTGACAAAGCACTTCTTGTAAGTCGCTCTGGATAAGAGCATCTGATAAATGCTGTAAATGTAAATATCATGGATAAGCTTGTGGGAAAACACTTCAACACAGTGATGG
This sequence comes from Pygocentrus nattereri, assembly GCF_015220715.1. NCBI lineage: Eukaryota > Metazoa > Chordata > Actinopteri > Characiformes > Serrasalmidae > Pygocentrus > Pygocentrus nattereri. The sequence continues at coordinate 39,793,042 of NC_051212.1, read as the reverse complement.
CTGCATTCATATATATGCATTTATTTCTTCACATTTGTCAATGTGTGAGTGAAGGCTATACAGCATTCAAGTCTGAGAGCATATCATTCTACAGCATCTAGCATGTAAGAAATGTGCTCTAATAGTTAGGGTTTACTTGTTATTTATTTTATAAAAAGCTGCACTGGTGAAAAAAGCTCTGGTTCATCCTGGTCTGGTTTCACTCTGGGTGCACACTGAGTATTCAGGAGAAATGGAGCAAATAGTAAAAATTTGCTTATAAGTTGATCTTTGGCATGTGTCACCATTTTGTTGTTCAGTGAACGTTCTACAGACAGAGTCTCACATGAACATATATGCCCAAATAATGGGTTCTGCCTTGCAATTTGCTGCTGCCTATGTGAATAAAAGAAAAAAGAATGCTTTTTTTTTTAAACATAACTTAAAATTTTAGGTACACATTAATACAAAAAATGTCATCATTCTGCCAAACTTTATTGAATTTATTCATTCATTTTATTAAAATTTTAGAACAAATTTTAAGGTAAACATTAACCCCAATTGTATGTTCTGCTTGTGTTTTCAAATGCGTGTTCACATTGTGACATTATGATACGCATCATATCTCGCTCTAGTCACCACTGTAGATGTAAATAAACATGCATATCTTTTCAGTGGTTGTAGATTATCAGCTTTCTGTTTGTCCTACTTTTGATTTGACCAGACTTAGCACTAAAGAGTTGCTCTGAAGAACCTTAAGTTGTTCTCAGCAACCTAGAGCTGCACTCTTGGAGGATAAGATAGGGGTTGCATGCCTGCATTTGCTGTATTGTGTATATATCACTCTGCCTGCAGCAAGACCTGAGGTCAGCTAAACACAAACACTGAAGATCGAGAGCCACAGTGAGGCGAAGAAGCTTATGTGAAATAATGTTTTTTTTTCTTTTTGTTGGAGTTTTTTTTTTTTTTAATGCTGACCTTTTATAGTGGACCTGAATGTGTAGTAAAAAGAAGCTGGGACCAAGTCAGAGGACTTTAGGCATGGAGAAGATCGGTGGGGCAAGGAGACCTTTGTCCAAATTAAGACAGAATGAAGGAATGAAAGTGATCCCACAGTCCTGCCATACCATGCCAGCAGCCTACAGATCATGACCACTAACTTTTCAAACAATTTGGCTAATTATGTGGTACGACAGTCATTTAGAATGGGCATTAATGTCTTTATGGGAGATTTATTTGAGGTGTGAAATAAGTACACGACAGGAAAAGCTGAAAATAGCCAAGGCAAAACCACATTGCTTCCCATCAATGCAACAATAAAACAGAACACTATGTGGGTTTTTTATGATTATACCGATCTTACTGTATCATGATCACTTGCCATAAATGGTGGCGAATAAGCATTATGATTATCACACAGTATTCTCTCTGAAGCAAAATGAAGCATTCTGTTCGCTCCTTAGATTCTCACGAGAGCAATTCTAACCACCTACTTCGACAACCGCACAAGCATAATCCTACAAAGATGAAAAAAAGAACCCCTCCAATGCCACCTAAGATGATCATGGCTTAAGGAGAAAATTGGAGGTAATTTTCTAAAATTGGAAGCAGACGAAAGTAGCATATACATGTCAGCCACCCAAAGATGAGAAAAACTGATCTCTGAGTAGCTCAGAAAAAAGGGTGTGTTGTTTTTCCTGCTTCCACTTCTCATCACTTCAAGAATGCCCCAGAAAAGTGAGGAAAGAGGACAGCTTCCTCCAATCGATATTGTGCTTGTGCACAGGGAGACAACCCAGACCAGAGGGTGCAGCTCAGCATGTCTGGTTTAAAAAGATTGCAAATCTTATTCCCTGTATGACTTCTACTTGTGTACAACAGTTCACAGCACAAGAGAGCTGGCTACACTAAATGACGTTACTCTTGTGGCCTTCTTCATGAAACATCATTACACTATTTAATTTGACTGGCTGTGCCATTGCATGTGGTTTCCGTCTTGCTGTAATCTGCATTTTCCTTTTTTAAAATTCCTTTTACAAGCATTAAAAAGACAAAAATGCTGTAAAAGCTACAGTGGCACGTAGGGCTGTGATGATAACCGTATTACTGCAATATCGCAGTTATGTGATGCCTACCGTGGTGTTGAGCTCATTGCCGTCATTTATTTATAAAATGAATAGTTCCTGCTCTGACTGACCGAAAACGTTTCTATTGTGATCGCTGTGCATGTGACAGTGTGAAAGGGACAGTCCATTAAATTAATGGGGCTTTCTTTTTGTGTGTGATTATTTTTAATTATTTCTAGGTTTGAGTACTTGTGATACCTACAGATAACATTCAGTGTAACACATTATATACACGCACAGTACACAAAAATAAAAGCAGTTAGATTTTAATTCCTTTGTGCTGAACGAAAAAGCGCATCTCTTACATGGTAGTGTCCATGCAGATTACCGTTGAGCCCACATTACTTAAATCAACAATGGCCACAAATCTAGCTTCCAAGCCAAATACTGTGTCACCAATTTGGGCACATTTTGGCTTTGAGCCAGACGACAAGGGATCGCCGGCGAATTTCGATGAGGCAGGAAATATGACCAATCTAAGATCATATCTTAGAATTAACCATCTTTCTGTCTTTGCCAAACTTGCAGCAGCACACCTGCATCAGGAGGAGGTAAAGTCGCTCAGGTCAACAGCGACTCTCCAAGGCCTTTGTGAGAGGAGCGAAGTACCAGCATGACAGCAACCAGTGACAAGCGCTTACCGACAGTGTGACGCGCTATTTGGTTGAAGAAATGGTGCTATTTCGTACGGTTGAGAAGCCGGCGTTCAAAGCCATGCTGCAGGCTTTTGATAAACAATACGTACTTCCCAACTGAAAGTACTTTTCTCAAACAGCGATCCCTGTAATATATCTAATAGTGAAGGATAGCATTATACGAGACTTGAAAGACATTGACCATTTGTCAGCGACAATGGATATGTGGTCTAGCGTGAATATGATGCCATACATGAGCCTGACCATTCACTATCTCAGTGCAAACTGGGCTCTAAAATCAAAGTGCCTGGAGACTGTATTCATGCCAGAAAGCCACACAGGTGACAACTTGGCAGAAGCCCTCAGGTCCTCCCTCCAAGAGTGGTCCCTGGACAAGAGTAAACTGGTCTGCGTTACGACAGACAACGAGGCCAACATTGTGGCTGCAGTGCATAAACTTGGCTGGAAAAGTTGCTTTGGCCATAATCTGCATTTAGCCATTACCAACGCACTGAAAACCGAAAAGGACCGCACAGCCCGAGCCACGGGTTTGTGTAGAACGTTGGTGATGACTTTCTCGCAGAGCTGGCAAAAGAAGAGAAAGCTGCAGAAATAACAACTGAACTCAACATGCCCCAGCAATGCTTAGTTCTGGTGAGTTGTCCTGAACTTCCACGCCTATTTCTTTGTCTTGTCAAATCTCTTGTCGTAATTTATTGTACCCATCCTCCGCAGATCCAATACAGCTAACAAATTCAACAAGTCCTCGGCGTAATGAGACAACACAAAATGAAACAAACAAGGTCAAATAAGAATAAGAGCAATAATCCCGGGGGAAAAGGAAGCAAAAGACAAAGGCACTTAATGAAAAATTAAAAAATAAACAGTCATAAAACACTTAACAAATTACCTTAGCCTTTCGTACATTGTTGCTCCAGCACTGTAGCGTGCGAACTTGTCACAACAGACTACAAAATAGACTGCTCAAAAAAATAAAGGGAACACTTAAACAACACAATATAACTCCATGTAAATCAAACTTCTGTAAATTAAACTGTCCACTTAGGAAGCAACAATGATTGACAATCAATTTCACAGCTGTTGTGCAAATGGAATAGAAAACAGGTGGAAATTATTGGCAATTAGCAAGACACACTCAATAAAGGAGTGGTTCTGCAGGTGGGGACCACAGACCACTTCTCAGTACCTTTGCTTTCTGGCTGATGTTTTGGTCACTTTTGAATGTTGATGGTGCTTTCACACTCGTGGTAGCATGAGACGGACTCTACAACCCACACAAGTGGCTCAGGTAGTGCAGCTCATCCAGGATGGCACATCAATGCGAGCTGTGGCAACAAGGTTTGCTGTGTCTGTCAGCGTAGTGTCCAGAGGCTGGAGGCGCTACCAGGAGACAGGCCAGTACACCAGGAGACGTGGAGGAGACTGTAGGATGGCAACAACCTAGCAGCATTACCAATACCTCCGCCTTTATGCAAGGAGGAACAAGAGGAGCACTGCCAGAGCCCTGCAAAATGACCTCCAGCAGACCACAAATGTGCATGTGTCTGCACAAACTCCATGAGGATGGTGTGAGGGCCCGACGTCCACAGATGGAGGTTGTGCTCACAGCCCAACACCATGCAGGACGCTTGGCATTTGCCAGAGAATACTAGGATTGGCAAATTCACCACTGGCGCCCTGTGCTCTTAACAAATGAAAGCAGGTTCACACTGAGCACATGTGACAGACGTCACAGAGTCTGGAGAGCTGCCTGCAACATCCTTCAGCATGACCGGTTTGGCAGTGGGTCAGTTGTGATGTGTGGTGGCATTTCTTTGGAGGGCCGCACAGCCCTCCATGTGCTCGCCAGAGGTAGCCTGACTGCCATTAGGTACCGAGATGTGATCCTCAGGTCCCAGAGACCATATGCTGGTGCGATTGGCCCTGGGTTCCTCCTAATGCAGGACAATGCTAGACCTCATGTGGCTGGAGTGTGTCAGCAGTTCCTGCAAGAGGCATTGAAGCTATGGACTGGCCCCCCCGTTCCCCAGACCTGAATCCGATTGAGCACATCTGGGACATCATGTCTCGCTCCATCCACCAACGCCACGTTGCACCACAGACTGTCCAGGAGTTGGCGGATGCTTTAGTCCAGGTCTGGGAGGAAATCCCTCAGGAGACCATCCGCCACCTCATCAGGAGCATGCCCAGGCGTGGTAGGGAGGTCACACAGGCACGTGAAGGCCTCATTTTGACTTGTTTTAAGGACATTACATCAAAGTTGGATCAGCCTGTAGTGTGTTTTTCCACTTTAATTTTGTGTGTGACTCCAAATCCAGGCCTCCACTGGTTAATAAATTTGATTTCCATTGATGATTGTGATGATTTTGTTGTCAGCACATTCAACTTTGTACAGAACAAAGTATTCAATGAGAATATTTCATTCATTCAGATCTAGGATGTGTTATTTGAGTGTTCCCTTTATTTTTTTGAGCAGTGTATGTCATTGTAAATGAATAAAAATTATTATTAATAATAATAATAATAATAATAATAATAATAATAATAATAAAACATTATTACAAAAATATATATATTTTTTCAAAATAAATATGAATGAAATAGCCTATTAAATATATGATGGTGTATAATATGTAGGCCAATAATATGTAATAATACGTCAAAGTCCTAAAATCAGTTAATGCAGCGCTGAAGAAAGTCGCAGATTTTACAGATGCACTCTCTTCAAAGAAGACAGTTACAGCATCCTCTGTGAAACCGGTCTTACAGTTACTACGTGACGATCTTCTGCTCCCAACCAAGGAAGACATGGAGTTGACGCACAACCTGAAAATAAAAATGACCGGAGTCTTGGAAGACAAATACAATGCACCTGCAACACAGGGACTGTTGGCAAAGGCCTCATTCATTGACCCAAGATACAGGGACATCAACCCTGTAGATGATGTCAAAGACATTGGAGGAGATGCTGGCAGTACCCGAAGAGAGCCGCAATGACATAGATGGTGCCATGCGTGCGTCCGACGGCTGGAAAGGGAGAAGGAGCAAGTGCACCAGCTCTTGCTCCTAAAAAAAATTTATCTCTCAGACTTGTGAGAAAAAGAAAAGACTTTCACTCCAGTCCCCAGGAGAATCCATGCAGACACTGAATTTGCAAGGTATTTGCAGGAGGAAGCCCTTGATTCACACTTGGATCTAATTCCCTGGTGGCGGGAAAATCAAGCATGATTCCCTTTTCTGTCGAAGGTTGCCAGAAAATATATGACCGTATGTCCAACAAGCACTCCCTCGGAGCGTGTATTCAGCGCGGCAGGCAACATTATCACTCCGTTTAAGTCCTCCCTTAAGGACAAAGTGGACAAAGTGAACATGTTGGTTTGTCTCACAAGAAACACGAAGACAGAAAAATAAGCTAGAATATTCACTTTAGCGGCTTAGTAGCTGTACAACTAGCACTTATTCTACCGACTACTTAATATATGTTCCCTAGCCTCATTATTAGCAATATTATGGCCTTAATTGTGCCTAAAGCATTTACTTTATGAAGAATAAAGTTTTTTTCATTTACAAAGTGGGGGACGCTTAACCACTGCACCATGGTGATATTTTGCTTTACTGCGGTAAGAAAAAATCCATAATGTCACAGCCCGAGTGGCACGGAAACCAAAAGGATACTAGATGGAAAAAATAGACGACAAAGGCAGAAAATGAAGTAGCTGCCTCTGTAGTAGCCCGTCAATGACAACTTCAGAGGTTGAAATGGAAACTCAGCAGGTTATATATTTTTTAAAATATTAAAATATATATATTTTAATTTATTGCATTCATATGCCACATATTGCACAGCTGATCAGTGACGCAGCAGCAGGAGTTCCAGGGAGGATGGAAAGGGGGCTGGGACAGAGAATAACCACATGCTGTCTGCAAACATTCTTTAACATTTTCAATAGCAGCTAAGTACAAAGAACTGCAACTCTTTCAACCTACAACGGCCTGCAGCAATGCCCATGAAAGTGGAAAACGCGTTTTTAAATCAGCATTTACATTAGGCCTGTGCCACATTACGGTTCATCAAGTTACTGTGGTAACAGCACCCTAATAAAGAAATTTACTACTAAAAAAAATATATGTAATGATTTATTTTGTGGAAAACATATCAAGACTGCAGTATTCCACATGTTAACAATACTGAACTTTTAAACATTGGCTGAAGTGATATTTGACATTAATAACATTTTTTTCACACTTCTTACTAGATTATTCATTTCATGGCCAAATTGAAAATGATAATATACCACAACTTTTATTGAAACATGCTTTATTACATTCTTTAATTTGACAAATATTGAGACATGAATGACTTTGTTATACCTTATCACTATGTTTTCTCCCACGTCTGCTTCAGAGTAAGGGGCTCAAAAAATTACAGGACAATAAGGTAACGTTAAAAAAAAAAAAAAACAACACGGTGTAACTAATCACTGCAGTTATTCTCCCCACAGTTACCTGAATAAGATTATGTCAATGGTACAGAGCTAATCTGTAGTCATCAATACCATGTATAGCCTGATCATATTTCCGATGCAAGCAAAGTCATTCAGAGACATTCATTAAACTAACAGCATAGCAAAACACATATATTATGGTTATAAATAATTTTCTGTAATCTTGCAAATGAGTCAGAGAGAGAGAGAGAGAGAGAAACAAATACTAAATAATACCTCCCTGATGGACTCAAAGGGGAACAAAAACATTACTATGACAAATATCTCCACATAACATAAATATGGTTGCCAAACATTTGAAAATTATTCACTGACATGTTTGAGCTGCGAGAGTTTTAAGCAATGAATAAGTTTACCCATAAACCTTCCCAGTGATAAAATATGCTAATAATCCAGCTGTTTATTTTTCTTTCTTTTTTGCAAATGAATTGCCCATGGAAGATACATCTGTTCTTTTAATGCAACAACTAGGCAGACAGCCTTGCCTTACTGTTCATTGTAACAATGTCCCTATTCAGAAACACAAACCCATCCAACAATAGAGTGTGATAGAGCATGATTGGCCAACCCTAGAAGAAGCATAATTAGCTGTAAATGAACCAGTGTTTTTGCTTAGCCCCTAAAACATGCCAAGACTCTCCGTAGGAACCATGGCAAATGACTTGTAATAGTGGACTTTACAATTTTCCGCTGGTCTTTGTCATCTTAAAATAACTGCTTGTTTAGTGCCAGAGCAGAGCAGAGCAGATTCTGCTGTGTGTTTGTGTCTCGGACTTCATTATGAGGACTATAGATTTATCAAATTTTACTGCATTATCTGGATTTACCACTATGAACATAAGCTTATGTCACCCCAACTTTTAAGACAGCTTTGAGCTTGCATGACTGTTCTTTCTGGTGGAAAGACAGTGAAATTGCAGAATTTAAGAAAACACAGAAATATGAATTCTTAGTGGGTATAATTTTCAACTGTAGCTGAAACATGACTTTAATGTTGTTTGACATCTTTGCATGACTGGTTTAACAGATTAGAGCACATTTGGTCAATAAGAATCAACGATTTAGATTATTTTAAGGATAACATAGGTAAATGTGGAGCATAATTCTAAACACGTCATTGTCAATGTCACTGTTAACATTTAACATAAAGAGCTTCATATTACACATGTTGCAAAAACAGAGGATAAAGAGACATTTTAATGCAAACTATCACAATATAGAGTGAGCTATTATTTGGAGGAAAACATGTCAGTTTTTCTTTTTTTGTTCTTTGTTTTTAATGCGATTGATAGTACCATTAAAAATGCCCTTTACTTGCATTAAAGGACCACTGTTTGAGTGCTCATGCTTGGTTTATGTGTTTCAGCTACAACATTTCATCAGAAATATCTCCTGACAAGCCACTTTTCGTGCTTCTGTATGGCATATACAATCTGTACTCAGTACTACTTCACCTAAATGTTAAATTGTGTTCTGGAGCGCGAGATGGCCAGACGGTTCAGTAATCCACTGTACCCCTTGATACTGGCTGGTGGGAGGGCAGGCTTGAAATAAGCTACATCTGCATTGCTAATTGCACTACAGCTCATGCTCCACAGCAGTAGGAATCCTTATGGTAAACAGCATTCAATGATATTGGCCCAGCTAGTGCTGCTTGCCAGAGTAAATGAGGTCTTTCCCAAAGATAAGCAGATGTTCGCTCAGTATAGTTAGGTTTAGGGGGAGCTGCTGATTCCATCTCCAAGCACAGCTCCAGAAATTATTTAACTTCTGAATGCTCTTGATTGCTCAATTAATATAGAGGCTATGGTGGGTTTGGTGGTTTATAATTACATGGGAAAATCTTGCTTTTTTTGGGAGAAAGAGAAAGAGAAGAAGAGAAACTCAACAGGATCCCACACAGAGCACAAGAAAGAATGTTTGCTGTCCGGTTTCAAGTGACCAAATAATCAGAGCACACAATGTGTGAAGTAAGATACCAGTACAAACAGGATAACAACATCATCTTTCACATAAAGGACAGCACCATTCTTCTACAGGAGGACACTACCAAGAACCTTTCCATCCATCTCCCTTTCACTCTGATATGATCCCTTAGTTTAATAATTACGACACCTGTGACAAAGAGGAGAGGTGATGGCTCCATCACCTATTACCTGAGTACCAGTAGTACTTAGAACCTCTGAAGTAATGCTCAGCTCATGTGTCTCTCTGAGCCATACCAAACTGGAGGGGGGTTAAATGTCATTTTGTGTCTAATCTCAGAGTTCACTCTGGCTTATCTGATCATATGCTATGCAAACGCTTCTCACACCTTGTCTAATACATGTTGAATCTACTGGATACCTTGGATGAAAATCCTGTCATAAATGATTAGGATTTCTTTAAAGGCTGCTGCTGCTCCTAGTTTCTGATGATATTTCATAAAAGAATGGCCTAAGGAAATGTAGGGAAGGGAAGGTTCACAAAATTAAAATAAAATTACTCAATCCAACACAAATATGTTTACTATCAAAACTGAAAAAAAAAAACAATAAATAACAAAATCCAAGTACAACTTTCAAAGCTATAAAGAATATCCAATATGCCTATCTTTCAAAATTGTCAGTCATCACACGTTGCTTCGTTGGTCTTTAAACAGCGTGTGCGGCATGTTTTCTCAGTTCTTATATATTTTTCCCCTACTCTTTGTTTTCGAATGTCACCTTGCCCCTTGCAACTAAGTTATGAGGGGTAGTAGTCAAACTCTTCGCCTACAAAATTGGACAACCCTCAAATAAAAAAGAACATTACTCCATTAACAGGCTACGTGCAGTGCTCTGTAAGCAACTCTCCCAATCTGCAGTGATAGCAGATGAGCAGCTCAGCAGCTTCACTAGTGCTCTTGAGCTAAATTTCTTTAGTAAGGATTACACGCCTTTAAATGGGGGGCATGCAACAATTATTTATTATGACCCACTCCAAATTTTTTGGTGATATGAAGCTGAGGTCAGCTATTGCTAGCTTCTTGTTCAAATTGGGGCAGTCGTGGGCTGGAGGTTAGGGATCCAGCCTCATGACCGGCAGGTCGCCGGTTCAATCCCCAGAGCCGACAGCACATGACTGACGTGTCCTTGAGCAAGACACCTAAGCCCCAACTGCTCCCCGGGCGCTGTGGATTGGGCTGCCCACCGCTCAAGTGTGCTCACTGCCCCCTAGTGTGTATGTGGTGTTTCACTTCAAGGATGGGTTAAATGCAGAGTTGAAATTTCCCCATTGTGGGACTAATAAGGGTCACTTAATCTTACATTTTCCCTGCTGCACCATTTATGATGGAATGGGAAATTTAGCTGGCTAGCTAGCAAGACTTCAGCATAGTTTTTTAAGCTTGTTATGGAAAAAAGACCTTTTACATTGTAACAACATTAAACTAAGACAATACAATTATTTTTTAATAGGGACAAAATACTCACATTTGTGCATTTCTTTGGTTGCTTGCACAGCTATCTTGCTGGCTTTTCTTTTGTTCTCATAACACTCCATTTGGAGTGTGCCTCTGAAAGACTTCATGGACGGCCATGAAGCCTTAACACTTTGCCCTTTACATTACAGCAGCTACTTTCCCCAAACTATTCCAAAATGTTGTTACTTCTCAAGTCACTTACAGTAACAGGAAATTATTGTACAAGTTAGTCATACTTGTATATTATATTTTACCTAAAAGTAATGTATTTTGAATGGATATATGTATAGTATTGATGTGGAAACAGGTCAGATTTGAGCATGTGTAAAGAGCTGATACAATGTTTTAGTAATACTTGAGCTTCAGGTTGGAAAATTAAATATGTTTGCATTCCTAAGAAAATCAAATGCTGTGGATCCAAACAGCTCAAATTAAATGAGGCTGAAAGTGAAGTGAAAAGTGTTTAACACAAACATTTCTATTAATGGCATTTATAACTACATAATTAATCTGCAACTAGGTCACAAAAATAATTACATAAATAAATAAAGTAAAATAAACAAAATAGGTTCACAAATAAAATTCTAAGAAAAAAATACCCCAAACCCCATAACACCCTATACTGAACTTTTCATCTTTGTCATAGACTAATGAACATATCATAACATAGCACTGTTTAATGCTAAAGCCTTCGATTTATAAGTACTAAATTATCACATCAAGTCTTATATAGCACCCCTTTACCCTCCACACTGGGGCTGAATCTGAAATGATTCCCTGCTCCCTACAATAAATTAAATATTGCTTCCTGCATCACAACAATGTAAAATATAGCTTAAAGGGTCATTTAGGATTCAGCCATGTATGCACTATTTGGCTGTTAAAACCTAGAAAAAAGTTTATTATCACACTATTTAGCAAGTACAGAGCCATTTGAAATTCAGCCTGGGTTTGATGCTTTCAGGCAGATCTAACCAAACACTGGCATCTGAAGCCATTTAAGCGACATTACTTAGTCTATCATACTGCTGTTTTGCAGTGAGTCATATAGTAGGGATGCACCGAATATTTGGCAACCGAAATAATTCGGCCAAAAATGGCAAAAACTCTTTTGGTGTTTGGGCGAATAAGTGAAAAGACAAAATTATTTATACCAAACAATGACATTGTTAATATTTATATTAATTATATTATAATTATATCTTTTTTGCTTATTTATTTAAGTCATTGGCCATTGTGCTTCGTTAGTATGTCTGCTGGGATGTTAAAAACATTCATATGTTCAATAAATACTTTTAAATTGCAGTTTAGTAACTGGTTTTTCTTTGAAAACCAAGAAAAAATAAATTTAGACTCTTTCATTTATACAATGGCAAAAAAGTGGCAAAATTAATGAAACACTGAAAAACTGTGTTCAGTATTCAGCCTTCAGCCAAATGTTTCATTTTGTTCTGTTCTGGCAAAAAAATTGCATTTCAGCGCATCCCTATCATATAGTAAGTACTTCAGTTCAAGCCTGTGATATCAACGATGCAGCTGTTTATTTCTAATTATGGAAATAAGTTGCCCCTCATGTTAAACAAAACAGATTCTTCATCACTACACTCTGTTGTCTTTACTTCATAAACAGCACAAGGAATTTTGTGACTTTGTGCAGTAACACAGAATTCAGTTGCTACAGTCAGGCTATCATCAAATCAGCGATAATGATTAACACTATATACTTTATTTATAGATTTATATACATAGTTTTTTCTCATTTTTTCTTTCCTTTGCCTTTTGTTTTACACTGTCCAGCGGGCGCCCACCCTGGCAAACGTTTTTGTGTGTTCCTCCTGCAACCAACGCTACTTATTCCTTATTTTAACTTTAGTATTTATTTTAAATGTACAGTATACTTGCAGTACAGTTACAGTAGAGAGGCACTCCTGGAGATTGGTAAAGTTCGTCATCACCTTTAGCCTTTCAGACTTTCTTTTGAACTCGTGCTCCACCAGCACCAGCCAGCAAGGCCCAGCAACATGCTCTATGCTCTAATTCTCACAAAAACTTGGCTCTTGGACATCACACCAGACTCAGCGATCCAGTTAGAAACGCACTCCATCCACCTTGGGGACCACATGGCAGCATCCGGGAAGAACAAAGGCAGTGGTGTCTGCATCTATGTGAACAACAGGTGGTGTTCCGATGTAAAGACTGTTTTAAAACATTGTTCAGCTAACTTAGAACTGCTGATGGTGAAGTGCCGACCCTTCTGCCTAGAGACTTCAGTGATGTGCTTATTCTGGCTGTTCACATCCCGCTACACGCGAACTCTGCATTGCTGCTGGGGCTGCTGAATGACGCCATTAGTAAACAAGAGACTGCCCACCTGGATGCCGCGTTCATTGTTGCCAGCAATTTCAACTACTGCAATCTGACTGTTCTGCACAAGTATCACCAGCATGTGAGCTTTCCCACGAGGGAGAGCAACATACTTAACCAAGTCTACAGCAATGTGAGGAGGGCCTACAGGGTTGTGCCTCAGCCGCACTTCGGACATTCTGAAAAAACATCTCTGTATTCTTCTACCCAGCACACAGACAACAACTCAAGCAACCACTTCCAGTGAGTAAAACTATCAAAGTGCAGAATTAAAAAAACTGACATAGTGCTTCAGGACTGCTTTAACAATACAAACTGGGATGTGTGCAGAACTGCTGCTGTGAGAGAGGACTGTACTGTTGATCTAAAGGACTATGCTTCTGGGGTAACGGGCTACATCAGCAACTGCATTGAAAGCACTGTTCCTACAAAGCGCTGCAGAAATGACCCCAACCAGAAACCTGGGATAAACGGTGAAGTTCGGTCCATGCTACTTGCTTGCCATGCTGCATTTCTTTCAGGCAACGCTGAAGACTACAAAAGGTCCAGACATGATCTGCATAAATCTATCAAGAGAGGCCAATAGACAGTACAGGTTGAAGCTGGAAGGCTACTACACCTCCGCTGACTCCCGGCACATGTGGCAAGGACTGCAGCACATTACCAACTATCGTGATTAAGTGATTTGAGAGAATGGTTATGATTCATATCCAGGAGACCATTCTGAACACTATAGATACTCTCCAGTTTGTGTATCCTCAAAACCGGTCCATAGATGACGCAGTGAACACTGCCCTTCACACAGCCCTCACACACCTGGAGGGCAAAAACACATATGTCAGAATGTTCTTTATTGACTACAGCTCAGCATTTAACACGGTCTTCCCATATAAACTCTCAGAAAAGCTCCTCACCCTTGGACTGACACCTGCCCTCTGCAACTGGGTGCTGAACTTTCTAACAGACAGACCCCAGTCAGTCGGAGTTGGCAGCCCCACATCCTGCACAAGAACACTGAGCACAGGGTCCCCAAGGGCTGTGGGCTGAGCCCACTTTTGTACACGCTCTTCACGTATCACTTTGTGGCCTCCCAGAACAACACCAGCATCATGAAGTTTGCTAATGATACTACGATCATTGGACTGATCACTGGTGGATGAGACGGCCTACAGGAAGGAGGTGGCTGAGCTAGTGGCCTGGTGTTATAACAACAATGTTTCCTTGAATGCAGACAAGTCCAAGGAAATGATTGTTGATCCAAGGAGGAAGCGGGAGCTGCACACACCCCTGTACATACGTTAGACAGAAGTGGAGTGGGTGAAAACCTTCATCAGTGAGTATTTCATCTGGTCTCACAATGCACACCTCATTATCAGGACGTCCCAGCAGTGACTGTACTTTCTGAGCAGGCTGAGGAAATTTGGCATGCCAGCCACAATTCTAAGCACCTTCTACAGAAGTACAATCGAGTGTGTTCTTACCAGCGCCATGACGGCCTGGCATGGAAACTGCACTGCTCAGGACAGAAAGACTCTCCAGCCTGTGCTAAAAACAGTCCATCTCAGGTGCAGCATTTTCCTCAATACAGGACATTAATCACACCAGGGTCATCAGGAGGGCCCAAAACATGATCAGGGGATTCACACTCCTACCTTCAGGCAGGCGCTACAGGAGTGTCAAGTCCAGGACTACAAGACTGCCAAACAGTTTCTATTCACAGGCCATCAGGCTTGTGAACACCCCACTCACTACCTCTTCCCCCTCCCACTCTGAACTGGTTTAACTTTTTGTTTTTAGTGCTACTTTCATTTTTTTTCTATTTTTCTATTTTTTTATTCTAAGATTACATTAAGATTATATTTGGTAAATGGAGGAACAGCAAAGTACGAATTCATTGTACAGTGTAACTGCCTGTTTCTGCTGTGCATATGACAATAAAACTCTTGAATATTGAATCTTGAATCCAGGTGAAGTGATGCACTTGGAGGACCAAAAAAAGAGGATGTTAAATCATTATAATAAATAATAACAAATTTTACGTCTCGTCACAATGAGAAAAAATAAATGTTGGTATCTGTATTGAATTCCAGCATTAAACTACATAGTTTGCCTCTTCCATAAAGCTGTGCCAGTGTTTGCAACTCTCCTCTCTCATAGACTCTCCGCATCCCTTCCCCCACTTTCCCTCTGCACGCAAACCAACAGCATTGGGCTCTCCTTCATGTGCAAGTGCATCACGCAGACATATAGATGCTACAGATTACAGTTGGGATTTTGGTGATTTCTGTGTAAATAATGGTTAATCTTTACTTTTTCTTCACAGCCAACAGCACAACAGTCTGGAGCAACATGCCTGCTATAACCAAGTTCACCTCTGACAACGTGATGAAGTATCGCTTTTTTCTCGTCATTCTTGGGCAATGTGACCTTTATTTCTTTTTTCATTTTTTTTTATTTAAGACTTTGAAAATGTCACATTGAACAAATTTGTCCTAACTTTCCAATTTGCTAAGTGATATCTAGTGAGGACAAATCTAGAATACTTAATAAACTGGTCTATTACTTAATATTAATTTCATGATTCATTTTGGTTGAAATGTCAGCAGATTTTACAAAGTAAGAAGTAGATTCTTAAGCATTTTTTGTTCACTTACTACATATATCTAGATTTATATAATAATAAAATTCAACAATACAATCATTCATTCTAACAACAGAAACGTTTTCAAATAATTTCTCATCTTGGTTGAGGCAACCGGTTTTAAGACCATGCTAGCCAGATCAGAGTTTCCAATTCTTCCACTGCTTGTGGTTATATTTGGTGACAGTCCCTTAATACCTCATAGCAGTAATAACTAAGCCCATGGGAAAAATGTTTTTATAAAAAGCATGCATCATCAAAATGAATCACCAAAAAACAAAGAAATCCAAATACTTTACCACTCACCTTTTCCAACCACATGAACTGTTTATTAACATTAACTGTAGCCCATTTCAGCATTTTGATGACTTTGCAGGTTATCTGTAAACAGGTTACTGTACAGAAATTATTTAAACTCTAAAATGTCATGTGGTATCAAAGAAGAACAAAAGAACTTACTTCCAAATCAATTTGTTGATGTAGCATCTGAGAAAAAACTAAGTAAATGGGAACCTACTAACCAACTTCAAACCTTTAGATGACGCAGATAAGATTAGCTACCAGAAATAAACCACTACACTGACTAGTCACATAATGACCATGACCTGCTGCTACACTCAGTGCTGGCACAAGGCTCATCCAACCCCACAAAATGAAGCAATTCAAATCTACATGATCTATGTGATTGCCATTTTCATCTTCATGCTAAATGATACATTTTGACAAATGTATGATGGGTTTACATTCAATTCTGTATTGTGGTGAAATACCCATATACCTGCACCTAAGATAAATCCTACTTTAACTTGAAATAAACAAAAAACTATTTTTATGCTTCACTCAGGGGTACCTTGTAGGGACAAACACACAGCTTAAATGCACTTTTAAATTCCCATTCTCTTTCTACCCATTAAGCCATGTGAGCTCAGCAGCATTTTTCTCTCATGGGGACCAAGAAAATGTCCCCACAATGTCAGATTCTTCAGGTTTTCCCATCACTGTGGGCATATAAAACACACACACACACACACACACACACACACACACACACACACACACACACACACACACACACACAGCTTGAATGCAATTTT
Source organism: Pygocentrus nattereri (assembly GCF_015220715.1). Lineage (NCBI taxonomy): Eukaryota > Metazoa > Chordata > Actinopteri > Characiformes > Serrasalmidae > Pygocentrus > Pygocentrus nattereri. The sequence goes on along the minus strand of NC_051212.1, from coordinate 39,776,235 downwards.
ATGTCCTATTCTCTCTTCCACCCAATGAGTCATGTGAGTTCTGCAGCTGTTGCCTTGACCTAACTTACCACCACACCGTGAAGACTTCCTCTGTTCTATCCTCTCCTCTGGAAATAACCTCACTCCTAATGTATGCTAATGATGGAGAATAGCTGCACCGGGGCTTGAGTGCAAAAATAACAGCCTCAATTAACCTAATATTTACTGGCCCCAGCCTCCAGAGATGCCAACTCATCTCTAGCATCTAACTCAACAGGCAACTCTTTTCAGTCCAAGCTGATAAAATAATTATGTAATTGGCCAATTAAAATCCAGAGAAACTTTAAAACATGCTCTGTTAGTGTGCACATTGAACGGTGTGCACTCAGCACTATGGCACCCCACAGAGAAATGTGTCGAAAGACCATGAGCATGTTTAAAACAACAGCTCTCCGTGGACAAAGCAGATTAACATTTAATGCAAGTGTATTACTAAACTTCATTTGGCACAAATTAATTACACAGCGAACATCACTATTTTTACACACAGACCTAAGGAAAGGGCTTGCATTAAAGGCAAAACACAAATGAAAGGAAGGAGGGAGAGTGGGGATAAGAAGATTTAAGAGGATGGAATTATTCTCACTAGAGAGACTAGGGTGAGCCATTTGTTGAGGATTTATGTAAATCATAAAGCGAGAATAAAACATGTGAGGAGTGCAGTTTTGGGTTTTCTGTTTAAAAGTGTCAACAGAGTTGAAGCTCATTTCTAACATGTTTTTAATAAGCTGAGATACTGCCAGAAGGGTGTGACCCTCCTTGTGAGGATAATGCATGAACTGCATGAACATCTACACTCAGCAGCCATGCACATCCAATTCATAAATCATCAAAGGCTGCTGTTTTGCCTACCGTTACAACTGTGATTTTGTTCTTTAAGTCGCCAAAAATGCTGGGTCTCTATACTATAAGTGAATGGTAGAAATACTTCCTAAATGAGAATTCAGATGAATGTTAGATTAAATCTGTCGAGCTGTAATACCTTAATATTAAGCAAACTGAAAATGTACCCTGCTCACCTTGGTTGGTTTTATCTAAAGGGAAGGATCTCAACTGTGACATGGCAAATACTGCACAGTATTTCTCAGAAAACATCATGTCCACTGAGCATAACCATTTACCTGTAATGGCTAGAACTGCGCTTCAGTCTTAAACCATTTTATGTTATGCCTGAAACTGGTTGTGGGTAATATAAATAAACCACATATCTGAACACTCTTTTGAGTAGTGTTAGGTGAGCCCCCTTGGAAGAATGCCCTGATTACAGAACACAGCTTTATAATGACCTACAGACCCTGTTTATCAATACATTCAAACTGTGAACAGATGAGGATTCTTATGGGGAAGAACATAAATTTGAAAGAGGAAATTTTTATTCAAATTTTTTAAACACAATTGATTTTAACTGAGTATTCAGCCCTAGAACAGGGTTGTTATTAAACTTTTCACATAGTTAACAGCCCTAAATCCAGTTAAACAGGACTAATTATGCTCTCTTTGTAGTGGTGGGCAATATGACCTCAAATCAATATCACGATTAATTGAACATTTTACCTTGATTACGATTAATTAATGATTATTTTGTTTCGGGTATTTCTCTTTGTTTTGTGTCCTCATAGTTCACTGACAAGATTCATACTGTAAATATGCATATCTTAATGTAAATCATCAGCCAGATCGGAATTCACACAGCTTTTATGTCAATCCATATCAATGTGTGAACAAAGCCTTAGCATCCATGTCGCAGACTGGACATGGTGGAGTCACATGACTACACACGCAGTAGTTAGTTATTAAGGGGACAGTACATGAACACAAAGAGTGGGGAAAGGATTATTGTTAACTAGAATTTAGAAAAAAAATAGAAATAACCAACATAGGAAAGATTACATTGGTTAGAGTTTCAATTAATTGCCCAACCCTGTCTTTTAGTAAAGAAACAAGCAGCTGGTCTGTGGTCTTTAAGAAGTGAATATATCAATTACATACTCAGAAAAGCATATTGCAACATAATATGATGTAATTTATTGCAATTACAATAAAAATTATCCTATTATTATTATTGCTTTTTCTGAGCATATCGTGGATACCATGAGGGCTTAAAGAACACCAATGAACTGTTTCATTACAAAAATATTTGTTCGTGTTTTCCTGCTTTTAGTACACGTAAAATGTCAATGCACTTTTAAAAATGGCTCTAGTGGGACAATTTGCCTGGTCAAAATGTCAGTGTCAGGATAATAAATGTGCCATTTTTTCCAGTCAAACCTGAAACAATGTTTCCCTCACCAAAAACCCATCATTCTGAATACACTAAGATCAGTGTATAAGCTAACTCTGACCTTAACTACAGCAATGTTAAATGGTGATCATCACCAGGCATTTCTCCCTCACCACAAATATATTAACTTGACTCCTACTTGGCAACTTGCTTGTCTGAGATAAGGTACACCGTTCGATTACATTATGTAATCGAATTAATATGAATGCAAAACAATGCACGTCCTGGTGACTTCTATATTTGGAAATCAAGCTATATATTGATTTCTGCTAACTGCTTTTCACTAAGAAGGTAGCTTAAAGTGTGTCATAATGGTATGTGTATCAGTAAAAATGGCCATTGGTAGCTTTCACTATGAAGAGACAGGTTCTGGATTGGAGGGATCCACTGAGCCTAATAAGGGCTGCAGATGTGGCGATAAAATTATCCTCTTGCCTCAATTATTGATGGAGGACTGCGCCTGAGGACTCCTGGAGGAACTGGCTTTCACATAATACCGAATGAAAGAGATTTCTTTAAGACCATGATTCACTTTGCAAAAATAAAATTCATTATTATTTCCTAAAAATATATTAACTAGATCTGGACTCTTGTTAATTCAAACTCTGAGGTACCTTGAAATTTTTAGCACCTTCACTCTGAATTAGTTCCCAGTTGCCGGTTTCATATGACATGCAGAGCTATTTTGTTTGCAGAGTTGAACATTCATCAGCAGGGCAATTACTGCATAAGTGAGGCTCTTTTGTACTCACAGGTGCATTGTCTTTAAGTACAACACATTAATTATGTGGAAGAGTTATAAATGTGTGTTTGATTTACTTATTATACAAGACACATGAAGCCTGCTGAATAAAATGACACTGAGAGAAAATTTATTTTTTATTCCTGTCCTTTGTTTTATAATGCCCATTTATATAGTGCTAAATTGTGCTTTTTTTCAGGCTACCAATAGATCTTCAATGCATAAAGCACTTCTCACCTATCCTTTATAGTCAGAACATGACAAACACTCACCAAGCAGTGGAACATTTCACAGATCTGTCATGGGACAGTAGGAGAAAGTGTCTGGTGAGCTGTTTTACCACAGTTTTTGTAATAGTCAAAATTTAAGCAGAGTAGTGTCGCTTTCCTTGCAGTAGAATGTGGAAGTGTGAGAATGGTGTATTATATCGAACATTTATCGAATATGTCTTATCGCTCTATCGAGAAACATTGCAATAATTATTGTTATCATTTTATCGCTCAGCCCTGGTGTGATGTAAGCAAATATCGTTCAAGATGGACAAGTAACCCGATGGTGATGTGCAAAAGGCAGTAATCGCTGTTTTGGAAAAAGAACTGAGAGGATTAGTGAGGATTAATTTACCATTAAACAGCTTGAAATATACGATGGGGAAACTAGCTTTCAAGTTAAAAAATGTGCGGGCTCACACACCAGTAGTCAAAACAAGCTAAAATGACTGGATGGGTAACGCTAAGTTAACGCTAACTTGGAGTGAAAGTTCCTTTGATCTACAGATGGTGTTCTCGCAAAACAATTTTTGCACAATTTTTTTTTTCATTTTTACTCTTAAACCCATTTTACAAAGTTTAACTTTTAATCTTTAACCAGTCTGACCACTATGGAGCTTCCTGCTGTATAACATAGCGCAAACCTGACCTGCACACCACTGCTGCACAGACTCAAACTACTTAATCAAAGCCACTGCTTCATCTGCTTTTCCCCTTTTCTGCATTTTAATATTTCACACTAATGTTAAAATGGCTTCCCCTTTTAAGTCTTGGTTCCTCTCAAGGATTTTTCCTCGTTGCCACTGTGGCCACTGTCTTGGTCATGGGGACTTAGAAACAGATTTTTTGTAAAGCTGCTTTTTGACAACACCTGCTGTAAAAAGTGCTATATAAATAAACTTTGACTTGACTTAATACCTTAAGTAGTAATGAAACCTACCCACTGTGTCTGCTGTCTGTGATTTAATGAGTAAAATGTGCAGCATTTTCTGTATTAATTATCCAGTGGTTAGCCAAATTATGAAAACGCCACTTTAAAATGCCTTGTTTTTAATGTGGAAAGCATGTGCAGTCTGGCGTTTCTCTAACAGGAAGTGCTATTAGCATGCATGCAAATCTGCAGCTGAACAAGCTCACAAATATGTGCTTGAGGCATTACAGTAAAAAAAAAAAAGTTTTTTATTCTTTTTGCGC